>NC_091813.1:9607292-9910322 GCF_041296235.1 Equus asinus | reverse complement strand
AACAGAGTCTGATGCAAGGGATAAGAAAGGAACCCTAGGCCACAAGTGAGAATAGAGGGACAGGCACGGAGAGGAGAACATTGTCATCTATTCAAGTCTATGGGGAGGTCATGCTGATTCAAGCTTGCAACTTCATTGGAAACAAGTGGCCGGACTTGGCGTTCATCACACCTACAGTGCCCTTGTGCCTTAAGCATAATGCAAAGTCAAGAAAGATGTCTTGAGGACATTGAAGAGAAGAATCGATGCCTCCTTTCCAAGGCCCGTAGCATTCTTTGAAGGTCAGTCTCTTTTTCCGAAGCTCTGGTGTCACGTGGGCCCACTGGGCACATGGTAATGTGTCCCAAGAGATGTCTTGGAAGCCTTGAAGGAATGGAGCCCTGTCACGCTTGGGGTATGTCTCTTTGTTTGGAAGTGCTCTACAAGGGTGCTGAAAAGCACCCTCTTCCACAGGGCTTCGTTCCTTCGTGAAGGCTGCCCTCCCAGGCTAGTGTGCTCTGTTTGCCTCCATCGAAATTCTCTCCCCCTACCTCTTGCCGTAGAAGGATTATTGATTATGTGTTTTGACACCATATGTAAGGAAGTTGCACGAAAATTAGAACTTTACAGTTGTGTTTCAAGAAAAATAAACAGGCCAGGGTAGAGGATGTAGGGCAAACAAATGGCACACCCTATAAAAATTAAGTAAGCCCGTATCTGGACGGAATCTAGGGGAACGTTCAAGGATCAGGGGTCAAGTTCGAAACTTCCCAAATCCGGAAAAGAGACAGAAAAATATCTTTCCTGGAGAGTGGAATTCATCCGATTTGTCTAAGTTGTCTTGGAAACATTGTGTCCGTGAAGGGGGTTGCCAGGACCACCTCGAATTTGGAGTTTCTGATCTCAGGATGTCAAACCAACCCACATGACCACGTGTTCTCAGTGCTTAGTTTGACCTAGGCTAGGATAGCCAAGAGTCCTACAAGTGACTGGTGCAAATTCAAGGACAACAACCAAGAGTCACGAAAGCACTCACACCTCACCCTAGAGAACATACAGCGATTAAAGAAATACAAACTAATCCCTCGGAATGAAGGAGAACGGACTGATAAGCATGTCTAAGGGAGATAGCTGAGAAAGACCATGACGAGTATACTATGGAAAAGAAAAAGAGGACCCAGAAAATGGAAGGTGAACAGAAATCACACCTGAATTATCCACAATGAAAGATGATGTCCGTCTTTAGACAGACTCTGCTGGAACGTTTGAAAGTCAGAGAAATTCACAAGCCAAAAAACGGCAGCGAAGGTCAAGCATGGGCTAACTGGGAAGGGTGAGTTATGAGACTGCTCCAAGCAGGCTCTGAAACCTGTATCCAGGAAGCATGCTGGACCTCAGAGACACAATTATGACAAATCCTCTGACATCACAATGGACCCGAAAAACAACCTAGCCTCATCTACACAGTGCTAGAGTTGGGCTCACTAGTATATTTAACTCCCATTGCACTCAACTGCACGTTGCCACTGAACATGTAAGTGGCCGGCCGGTGGTGCAGTGGTGAGGTCCGCACCTTCTGGGTCTGTGGCCCAGTATGGGCTGGGTGGAATCCTCGGTTTGGGCCTCCTCACCACTGCTTCAGTTGTTCTGGTGCAGGCGTCCGAGGTAGAGTAGAGGCAGATGGGAAGGGACGTTGGACAGGGCCAGACTTCCACAGCAAATACAGGAGCATTGCCAGCAGATGTGAGCACAGCAATGCACTTGTGCCAAAACAAAACCAATTAAAAGTTGCAAAGAATAGAAAAACTGAAGCTAAGGAAAAAAAAAACAAAAAAACAGGAGCTTGCCATTACGAAGAATAGGATCTCTGTGAATAACCTTAGCAAAACAGGTGAATTCTATGTTAATTCAAAAACTAGCAAACCTTTGGCGAAAGAAACTCAAGAAGACACAAGAAAAAAAAAGATACCGAGGGATCTAGGAATGGAAGGATTAACACACTTGAAAGGTTCATACCGCAGTAAGGAATCTCTGGATTCCATGCAATCCCAGTCAAAGTTGCAGCAGTATTTGCCACAGAGAAGAAGAGAGAATCCTGAAGTTTCTAGCCAGCAACACGAGACCCTGACTAGGCAAAGGAATCCTCAGGAAAACGAACAAAGCAGCACGTGTCACAATTTCTGATTTCAACATAGAGGACGAAGCGCTAGGTACCGAAACGGCACAGTCTGGGCCCCAAAACAGGCATGAAGACCCATGCAAAACAATTGAGAGCCCAGAGCCCAACTCAAACTTACATGGACAGCCCATTTTGGACCAGGGAGCCAAGTGGAGACAGCGGAGAAAGGAGAGTCTCTACAATAAACGGTGCTGGGAAGCCTGCACAGCCACATGGAACACAACGACAGTACACCATGATGTTACACCTGGCACACACACCACCTGAAGTGGATTAAAGCCTTGAATGGCAGACTTGAAACCATGAACCTTGTAGGAGAAGACCTAGGCAGAGTGCTCTTTGCCATCTGTCTGAGCCGCCTATTTGGAAGAAGCATGTCTGACTGGGCAAGGGCAACAAAGGAAACAAGAAACAAACGGGACCACATCAAATGCACACACTTCTGCCCACTCAAGGAAACCATCAACTGAATACTAAGACACCACAACAATTGGGAGAGGATGTTTGCAAACCACACATCGGACAAGGGGTGAAAAGCCCAAAGATACAATCAACTCGCCCGTCTCCACAAGAAAAAAAACAAGCCAATGAAAACCTGGTCAAAAGATGGAAGCAGAGATTTCTCCGAAGAAGACAGAAAGAGGGCCAGTAGGTGCATGAAAACTTGTTCACCATCATGAAGTCTCAGGAAAATGCAAATCCAAACTGCAAGGCCATGGCAGCTCACTGTGGTCAGCATGGCTAGAAGGAAGCAGACAGGAAATAACAAGTGTCAGAGAGGAGGTGGAGAGAAGGGAAGCCTCCTGCACTGCTGGTGGGAGTGTAACCCGGTGCAGCCACGATGCCAAAGGTGTGGAACTGCCTCAGAAGTTTAAGTATCCATGTCCCGTATGACCCAGCTATTAATCTGCCGCTTGCTTATCCAAAAAAGTCAGAAAGACTACCGCATAAAGACATGTGCATGGCTGTGTTCACCACAGTCTTACTCCTGATATCCAAGACTTGGAAAGCACCCTGGTGTCCAGCAAGGGATGATTGGAGAAGGAAGATGGGCTATAGCCACACAATGGTATACCACTCAGCCGGAACAAATGATGCAATCCAGCCATTTGTGACCACCAGAATGGCTGTGAGGGTTTTAGGGGAAGTGTAACAAGCCCCAGTGAGAAATTCAAATACCATAGAATCTCACTTACAAGGCGAAGAAAAAGCAAGCACTAACCAACAGGTGGCACTGAACATTTGTATGCGGGCTCCCAGAGGCAAAGAGGGGCGGTGACGGAGGGTGAAAGAGAAGATTAGGCACAAGTGTGTGGTGAGGGCCTGTGATTAGTCTTACACTGGTGAAGATGATGTAAGCTACACAGAAGTCTAAAGCAATGAGGATGTGAATCTGGAAGTTATAGTACGTTCTAATGCAGGGTCATGGCTATAAATTCACCTCAAATCAAAAATCCAAAAAGGGGTCCAGAATGATGTCATAAAGCTTTGGGGGCGGAAAGAGTTTACGGAAGGTGAACTTCCTAGGATGGAAAATCACCTCCAAATGCTTACAGATGCTACAGAAAGGCAGACCATTCCAAATAGGTGAAGAGGAATACTACGAAGAGAACATGATCAGTCCTAAACCCATGAACGAACGGAAAATGTTACCGTCCATGATGTTATTACTAATCACCTTCACGAATAATCCAAACAGGCCCACGTCTTCCCAAGTTCAGGCAAAAGGTTGGTCCAAAAGTACAATTCAGGGCCGGCCCTGTGGTGGAGCAGGTAAGTGCCCACATTCCGCTTGGGCGGCCCGGGCCTCACTGTTTCACATTACGAGTGCATATCACATTAGTAGTGTTAGGAAATATAGATTTCATGGTATGGTGCGGGCAGAGATCATAAATAAGCAGCAATTGTGAGGATACGTTATCAATACGCACAAGAAAAGGAACCATAAGAATATTACAATCTATGGAAGTATCTGGTACACTTCCCAAAGGCAGAAGGAAGGAAAACTTGTGACCTGCCAAGGTGGAATTGGCAGAGTGCCACGAGATGACACCATCATCGTGCATCAGAACATTACCTGGGCAACTTCAACTTGTGAGGGAGTCCAGGACTTTTTCTGGGTAAGGTCCACCCATTTTGCCATCTACCCAAGATATAAGAGATAAAACCCAGGATAATCTTACAGGAGTGAAACCAGTGTCTAGAGAGAATGTAGGAGCCCTTTCGAAGTTCAAGGAGAAAGATAGAAACTGACAACAATTGCAGAAAAAGGAAAACTATCCTACCTAGACAGGGTGAGGAGTCAGACTGGTCTGAGATGGCTGTGAAACTCTGTGTGCACGGAGGTTGTCAGGACAACTTCGAATTTTGAGGTCGCTTATGACATCACGGTGAACATGTCCCCCAGGGTGGCCGCATGGTTACAGTCTGAGGATTGGCCTAGGCTAGGCTATTAAAGGGACAGATACCCAGAAACAGGTTTGGCAAACAGAAAGCAGGCACAGAAACTAGAAGAGATAAAACAGAGTCTGATGCAAGGGATAAGAAAGGAACCCTAGGCCACAAGTGAGAATAGAGGGACAGGCACGGAGAGGAGAACATTGTCATCTATTCAAGTCTATGGGGAGGTCATGCTGATTCAAGCTTGCAACTTCATTGGAAACAAGTGGCCGGACTTGGCGTTCATCACACCTACAGTGCCCTCGTGCCTTAAGCATAATGCAAAGTCAAGAAAGATGTCTTGAGGACATTGAAGAGAAGAATCGATGCCTCCTTTCCAAGGCCCGTAGCATTCTTTGAAGGTCAGTCTCTTTTTCCGAAGCTCTGGTGTCACGTGGGCCCACTGGGCACATGGTAATGTGTCCCAAGAGATGTCTTGGAAGCCTTGAAGGAATGGAGCCCTGTCACGCTTGGGGTATGTCTCTTTGTTTGGAAGTGCTCTACAAGGGTGCTGAAAAGCACCCTCTTCCACAGGGCTTCGTTCCTTCGTGAAGGCTGCCCTCCCAGGCTAGTGTGCTCTGTTTGCCTCCATCGAAATTCTCTCCCCCTACCTCTTGCCGTAGAAGGATTATTGATTATGTGTTTTGACACCATATGTAAGGAAGTTGCACGAAAATTAGAACTTTACAGTTGTGTTTCAAGAAAAATAAACAGGCCAGGGTAGAGGATGTAGGGCAAACAAATGGCACACCCTATAAAAATTAAGTAAGCCCGTATCTGGACGGAATCTAGGGGAACGTTCAAGGATCAGGGGTCAAGTTCGAAACTTCCCAAATCCGGAAAAGAGACAGAAAAATATCTTTCCTGGAGAGTGGAATTCATCCGATTTGTCTAAGTTGTCTTGGAAACATTGTGTCCGTGAAGGGGGTTGCCAGGACCACCTCGAATTTGGAGTTTCTGATCTCAGGATGTCAAACCAACCCACATGACCACGTGTTCTCAGTGCTTAGTTTGACCTAGGCTAGGATAGCCAAGAGTCCTACAAGTGACCGGTGCAAATTCAAGGACAACAACCAAGAGTCACGAAAGCACTCACACCTCACCCTAGAGAACATACAGCGATTAAAGAAATACAAACTAATCACTCGGAATGAAGGAGAACGGACTGATAAGCATGTCTAAGGGAGATAGCTGAGAAAGACCATGACGAGTATACTATGGAAAAGAAAAAGAGGACCCAGAAAATGGAAGGTGAACAGAAATCACACCTGAATTATCCACAATGAAAGATGATGTCCGTCTTTAGACAGACTCTGCTGGAACGTTTGAAAGTCAGAGAAATTCACAAGCCAAAAAACGGCAGCGAAGGTCAAGCATGGGCTAACTGGGAAGGGTGAGTTATGAGACTGCTCCAAGCAGGCTCTGAAACCTGTATCCAGGAAGCATGCTGGACCTCAGAGACACAATTATGACAAATCCTCTGACATCACAATGGACCCGAAAAACAACCTAGCCTCATCTACACAGTGCTAGAGTTGGGCTCACTAGTATATTTAACTCCCATTGCACTCAACTGCACGTTGCCACTGAACATGTAAGTGGCCGGCCGGTGGTGCAGTGGTGAGGTCCGCACCTTCTGGGTCTGTGGCCCAGTATGGGCTGGGTGGAATCCTCGGTTTGGGCCTCCTCACCACTGCTTCAGTTGTTCTGGTGCAGGCGTCCGAGGTAGAGTAGAGGCAGATGGGAAGGGACGTTGGACAGGGCCAGACTTCCACAGCAAATACAGGAGCATTGCCAGCAGATGTGAGCACAGCAATGCACTTGTGCCAAAACAAAACCAATTAAAAGTTGCAAAGAATAGAAAAACTGAAGCTAAGGAAAAAAAAAACAAAAAAACAGGAGCTTGCCATTACGAAGAATAGGATCTCTGTGAATAACCTTAGCAAAACAGGTGAATTCTATGTTAATTCAAAAACTAGCAAACCTTTGGCGAAAGAAACTCAAGAAGACACAAGAAAAAAAAAGATATCGAGGGATCTAGGAATGGAAGGATTAACACACTTGAAAGGTTCATACCGCAGTAAGGAATCTCTGGATTCCATGCAATCCCAGTCAAAGTTGCAGCAGTATTTGCCACAGAGAAGAAGAGAGAATCCTGAAGTTTCTAGCCAGCAACACGAGACCCTGACTAGGCAAAGGAATCCTCAGGAAAACGAACAAAGCAGCACGTGTCACAATTTCTGATTTCAACATAGAGGACGAAGCGCTAGGTACCGAAACGGCACAGTCTGGGCCCCAAAACAGGCATGAAGACCCATGCAAAACAATTGAGAGCCCAGAGCCCAACTCAAACTTACATGGACAGCCCATTTTGGACCAGGGAGCCAAGTGGAGACAGCGGAGAAAGGAGAGTCTCTACAATAAACGGTGCTGGGAAGCCTGCACAGCCACATGGAACACAACGAGAGTACACCATGATGTTACACCTGGCACACACACCACCTGAAGTGGATTAAAGCCTTGAATGGCAGACTTGAAACCGTGAACCTTGTAGGAGAAGACCTAGGCAGAGTGCTCTTTGCCATCTGTCTGAGCCGCCTATTTGGAAGAAGCATGTCTGACTGGGCAAGGGCAACAAAGGAAACAAGAAACAAACGGGACCACATCAAATGCACACACTTCTGCCCACTCAAGGAAACCATCAACTGAATACTAAGACACCACAACAATTGGGAGAGGATGTTTGCAAACCACACATCGGACAAGGGGTGAAAAGCCCAAAGATACAATCAACTCGCACGTCTCCACAAGAAAAAAAACAAGCCAATGAAAACCTGGTCAAAAGATGGAAGCAGAGATTTCTCCGAAGAAGACAGAAAGAGGGCCAGTAGGTGCATGAAAACTTGTTCACCATCATTAAGTCTCAGGAAAATGCAAATCCAAACTGCAAGGCCATGGCAGCTCACTGTGGTCAGCATGGCTAGAAGGAAGCAGACAGGAAATAACAAGTGTCAGAGAGGAGGTGCAGAGAAGGGAAGCCTCCTGCACTGCTGGTGGGAGTGTAACCCGGTGCAGCCACGATGCCAAAGGTGTGGAACTGCCTCAGAAATTTAAGTATCCATGTCCCGTATGACCCAGCTATTAATCTGCCACTTGCTTATCCAAAAAAGTCAGAAAGACTACCGCATAAAGACATGTGCATGGCTGTGTTCACCACAGTCTTACTCCGGATATCCAAGACTTGGAAAGCACCCTGGTGTCCAGCAAGGGATGATTGGAGAAGGAAGATGGGCTATAGCCACACAATGGTATACCACTCAGCCGGAACAAATGATGCAATCCAGCCATTTGTGACCACCAGAATGGCTGTGAGGGTTTTAGGGGAAGTGTAACAAGCCCCAGTGAGAAATTCAAATACCATAGAATCTCACTTACAAGGCGAAGAAAAAGCAAGCACTAACCAACAGGTGGCACTGAACATTTGTATGCGGGCTCCCAGAGGCAAAGAGGGGCGGTGACGGAGGGTGAAAGAGAAGATTAGGCACAAGTGTGTGGTGAGGGCCTGTGATTAGTCTTACACTGGTGAAGATGATGTAAGCTACACAGAAGTCTAAAGCAATGAGGATGTGAATCTGGAAGTTATAGTACGTTCTAATGCAGGGTCATGGCTATAAATTCACCTCAAATCAAAAATCCAAAAAGGGGTCCAGAATGATGTCATAAAGCTTTGGGGGCGGAAAGAGTTTACGGAAGGTGAACTTCCAAGGATGGAAAATCACCTCCAAATGCTTACAGATGCTACAGAAAGGCAGACCATTCCAAATAGGTGAAGAGGAATACTACGAAGAGAACATGATCAGTCCTAAACCCATGAACGAACGGAAAATGTTACCGTCCATGATGTTATTACTAATCACCTTCACGAATAATCCAAACAGGCCCACGTCTTCCCAAGTTCAGGCAAAAGGTTGGTCCAAAAGTACAATTCAGGGCCGGCCCTGTGGTGGAGCAGGTAAGTGCCCACATTCTGCTTGGGCGGCCCGGGCCTCACTGTTTCACATTACGAGTGCATATCACATTAGTAGTGTTAGGAAATATAGATTTCATGGTATGGTGCGGGCAGAGATCATAAATAAGCAGCAATTGTGGGGATACGCTATCAATACGCACAAGAAAAGGAACCATAAGAATATTACAATCTATGGAAGTATCTGGTACACTTCCCAAAGGCAGAAGGAAGGAAATCTTGTGACCTGCCAAGGTGGAATTGGCAGAGTGCCACGAGATGACACCATCATTGTGCATCAGAACATTCCCTGGGCAACTTCAACTTGTGAGGGAGTCCAGGACTTTTTCTGGGTAAGGTCCACCCATTTTGCCATCTACCCAAGATATAAGAGATAAAACCCAGGATAATCTTACAGGAGTGACACCAGTGTCTAGAGAGAATGTAGGAGCCCTTTCGAAGTTCAAGGAGAAAGATAGAAACTGACAACAATTGCAGAAAAAGGAAAACTATCCTACCTAGACAGGGTGAGGAGTCAGACTGGTCTGAGATGGCTGTGAAACTCTGTGTGCACGGAGGTTGTCAGGACAACTTCGAATTTTGAGGTCGCTTATGACATCACGGTGAACATGTCCCCCAGGGTGGCCGCATGGTTACAGTCTGAGGATTGGCCTAGGCTAGGCTATTAAAGGGACAGATACCCAGAAACAGGTTTGGCAAACAGAAAGCAGGCACAGAAACTAGAAGAGATAAAACAGAGTCTGATGCAAGGGATAAGAAAGGAACCCTAGGCCACAAGTGAGAATAGAGGGACAGGCACGGAGAGGAGAACATTGTCATCTATTCAAGTCTATGGGGAGGTCATGCTGATTCAAGCTTGCAACTTCATTGGAAACAAGTGGCCGGACTTGGCGTTCATCACACCTACAGTGCCCTTGTGCCTTAAGCATAATGCAAAGTCAAGAAAGATGTCTTGAGGACATTGAAGAGAAGAATCGATGCCTCCTTTCCAAGGCCCGTAGCATTCTTTGAAGGTCAGTCTCTTTTTCCGAAGCTCTGGTGTCACGTGGGCCCACTGGGCACATGGTAATGTGTCCCAAGAGATGTCTTGGAAGCCTTGAAGGAATGGAGCCCTGTCACGCTTGGGGTATGTCTCTTTGTTTGGAAGTGCTCTACAAGGGTGCTGAAAAGCACCCTCTTCCACAGGGCTTCGTTCCTTCGTGAAGGCTGCCCTCCCAGGCTAGTGTGCTCTGTTTGCCTCCATCGAAATTCTCTCCCCCTACCTCTTGCCGTAGAAGGATTATTGATTATGTGTTTTGACACCATATGTAAGGAAGTTGCACGAAAATTAGAACTTTACAGTTGTGTTTCAAGAAAAATAAACAGGCCAGGGTAGAGGATGTAGGGCAAACAAATGGCACACCCTATAAAAATTAAGTAAGCCCGTATCTGGACGGAATCTAGGGGAACGTTCAAGGATCAGGGGTCAAGTTCGAAACTTCCCAAATCCGGAAAAGAGACAGAAAAATATCTTTCCTGGAGAGTGGAATTCATCCGATTTGTCTAAGTTGTCTTGGAAACATTGTGTCCGTGAAGGGGGTTGCCAGGACCACCTCGAATTTGGAGTTTCTGATCTCAGGATGTCAAACCAACCCACATGACCACGTGTTCTCAGTGCTTAGTTTGACCTAGGCTAGGGTAGCCAAGAGTCCTACAAGTGACCGGTGCAAATTCAAGGACAACAACCAAGAGTCACGAAAGCACTCACACCTCACCCTAGAGAACATACAGCGATTAAAGAAATACAAACTAATCACTCGGAATGAAGGAGAACGGACTGATAAGCATGTCTAAGGGAGATAGCTGAGAAAGACCATGACGAGTATACTATGGAAAAGAAAAAGAGGACCCAGAAAATGGAAGGTGAACAGAAATCACACCTGAATTATCCACAATGAAAGATGATGTCCGTCTTTAGACAGACTCTGCTGGAACGTTTGAAAGTCAGAGAAATTCACAAGCCAAAAAACGGCAGCGAAGGTCAAGCATGGGCTAACTGGGAAGGGTGAGTTATGAGACTGCTCCAAGCAGGCTCTGAAACCTGTATCCAGGAAGCATGCTGGACCTCAGAGACACAATTATGACAAATCCTCTGACATCACAATGGACCCGAAAAACAACCTAGCCTCATCTACACAGTGCTAGAGTTGGGCTCACTAGTATATTTAACTCCCATTGCACTCAACTGCACGTTGCCACTGAACATGTAAGTGGCCGGCCGGTGGTGCAGTGGTGAGGTCCGCACCTTCTGGGTCTGTGGCCCAGTATGGGCTGGGTGGAATCCTCGGTTTGGGCCTCCTCACCACTGCTTCAGTTGTTCTGGTGCAGGCGTCCGAGGTAGAGTAGAGGCAGATGGGAAGGGACGTTGGACAGGGCCAGACTTCCACAGCAAATACAGGAGCATTGCCAGCAGATGTGAGCACAGCAATGCACTTGTGCCAAAACAAAACCAATTAAAAGTTGCAAAGAATAGAAAAACTGAAGCTAAGGAAAAAAAAAACAAAAAAACAGGAGCTTGCCATTACGAAGAATAGGATCTCTGTGAATAACCTTAGCAAAACAGGTGAATTCTATGTTAATTCAAAAACTAGCAAACCTTTGGCGAAAGAAACTCAAGAAGACACAAGAAAAAAAAAGATATCGAGGGATCTAGGAATGGAAGGATTAACACACTTGAAAGGTTCATACCGCAGTAAGGAATCTCTGGATTCCATGCAATCCCAGTCAAAGTTGCAGCAGTATTTGCCACAGAGAAGAAGAGAGAATCCTGAAGTTTCTAGCCAGCAACACGAGACCCTGACTAGGCAAAGGAATCCTCAGGAAAACGAACAAAGCAGCACGTGTCACAATTTCTGATTTCAACATAGAGGACGAAGCGCTAGGTACCGAAACGGCACAGTCTGGGCCCCAAAACAGGCATGAAGACCCATGCAAAACAATTGAGAGCCCAGAGCCCAACTCAAACTTACATGGACAGCCCATTTTGGACCAGGGAGCCAAGTGGAGACAGCGGAGAAAGGAGAGTCTCTACAATAAACGGTGCTGGGAAGCCTGCACAGCCACATGGAACACAACGAGAGTACACCATGATGTTACACCTGGCACACACACCACCTGAAGTGGATTAAAGCCTTGAATGGCAGACTTGAAACCGTGAACCTTGTAGGAGAAGACCTAGGCAGAGTGCTCTTTGCCATCTGTCTGAGCCGCCTATTTGGAAGAAGCATGTCTGACTGGGCAAGGGCAACAAAGGAAACAAGAAACAAACGGGACCACATCAAATGCACACACTTCTGCCCACTCAAGGAAACCATCAACTGAATACTAAGACACCACAACAATTGGGAGAGGATGTTTGCAAACCACACATCGGACAAGGGGTGAAAAGCCCAAAGATACAATCAACTCGCACGTCTCCACAAGAAAAAAAACAAGCCAATGAAAACCTGGTCAAAAGATGGAAGCAGAGATTTCTCCGAAGAAGACAGAAAGAGGGCCAGTAGGTGCATGAAAACTTGTTCACCATCATTAAGTCTCAGGAAAATGCAAATCCAAACTGCAAGGCCATGGCAGCTCACTGTGGTCAGCATGGCTAGAAGGAAGCAGACAGGAAATAACAAGTGTCAGAGAGGAGGTGCAGAGAAGGGAAGCCTCCTGCACTGCTGGTGGGAGTGTAACCCGGTGCAGCCACGATGCCAAAGGTGTGGAACTGCCTCAGAAATTTAAGTATCCATGTCCCGTATGACCCAGCTATTAATCTGCCACTTGCTTATCCAAAAAAGTCAGAAAGACTACCGCATAAAGACATGTGCATGGCTGTGTTCACCACAGTCTTACTCCGGATATCCAAGACTTGGAAAGCACCCTGGTGTCCAGCAAGGGATGATTGGAGAAGGAAGATGGGCTATAGCCACACAATGGTATACCACTCAGCCGGAACAAATGATGCAATCCAGCCATTTGTGACCACCAGAATGGCTGTGAGGGTTTTAGGGGAAGTGTAACAAGCCCCAGTGAGAAATTCAAATACCATAGAATCTCACTTACAAGGCGAAGAAAAAGCAAGCACTAACCAACAGGTGGCACTGAACATTTGTATGCGGGCTCCCAGAGGCAAAGAGGGGCGGTGACGGAGGGTGAAAGAGAAGATTAGGCACAAGTGTGTGGTGAGGGCCTGTGATTAGTCTTACACTGGTGAAGATGATGTAAGCTACACAGAAGTCTAAAGCAATGAGGATGTGAATCTGGAAGTTATAGTACGTTCTAATGCAGGGTCATGGCTATAAATTCACCTCAAATCAAAAATCCAAAAAGGGGTCCAGAATGATGTCATAAAGCTTTGGGGGCGGAAAGAGTTTACGGAAGGTGAACTTCCAAGGATGGAAAATCACCTCCAAATGCTTACAGATGCTACAGAAAGGCAGACCATTCCAAATAGGTGAAGAGGAATACTACGAAGAGAACATGATCAGTCCTAAACCCATGAACGAACGGAAAATGTTACCGTCCATGATGTTATTACTAATCACCTTCACGAATAATCCAAACAGGCCCACGTCTTCCCAAGTTCAGGCAAAAGGTTGGTCCAAAAGTACAATTCAGGGCCGGCCCTGTGGTGGAGCAGGTAAGTGCCCACATTCTGCTTGGGCGGCCCGGGCCTCACTGTTTCACATTACGAGTGCATATCACATTAGTAGTGTTAGGAAATATAGATTTCATGGTATGGTGCGGGCAGAGATCATAAATAAGCAGCAATTGTGGGGATACGCTATCAATACGCACAAGAAAAGGAACCATAAGAATATTACAATCTATGGAAGTATCTGGTACACTTCCCAAAGGCAGAAGGAAGGAAATCTTGTGACCTGCCAAGGTGGAATTGGCAGAGTGCCACGAGATGACACCATCATTGTGCATCAGAACATTCCCTGGGCAACTTCAACTTGTGAGGGAGTCCAGGACTTTTTCTGGGTAAGGTCCACCCATTTTGCCATCTACCCAAGATATAAGAGATAAAACCCAGGATAATCTTACAGGAGTGACACCAGTGTCTAGAGAGAATGTAGGAGCCCTTTCGAAGTTCAAGGAGAAAGATAGAAACTGACAACAATTGCAGAAAAAGGAAAACTATCCTACCTAGACAGGGTGAGGAGTCAGACTGGTCTGAGATGGCTGTGAAACTCTGTGTGCACGGAGGTTGTCAGGACAACTTCGAATTTTGAGGTCGCTTATGACATCACGGTGAACATGTCCCCCAGGGTGGCCGCATGGTTACAGTCTGAGGATTGGCCTAGGCTAGGCTATTAAAGGGACAGATACCCAGAAACAGGTTTGGCAAACAGAAAGCAGGCACAGAAACTAGAAGAGATAAAACAGAGTCTGATGCAAGGGATAAGAAAGGAACCCTAGGCCACAAGTGAGAATAGAGGGACAGGCACGGAGAGGAGAACATTGTCATCTATTCAAGTCTATGGGGAGGTCATGCTGATTCAAGCTTGCAACTTCATTGGAAACAAGTGGCCGGACTTGGCGTTCATCACACCTACAGTGCCCTTGTGCCTTAAGCATAATGCAAAGTCAAGAAAGATGTCTTGAGGACATTGAAGAGAAGAATCGATGCCTCCTTTCCAAGGCCCGTAGCATTCTTTGAAGGTCAGTCTCTTTTTCCGAAGCTCTGGTGTCACGTGGGCCCACTGGGCACATGGTAATGTGTCCCAAGAGATGTCTTGGAAGCCTTGAAGGAATGGAGCCCTGTCACGCTTGGGGTATGTCTCTTTGTTTGGAAGTGCTCTACAAGGGTGCTGAAAAGCACCCTCTTCCACAGGGCTTCGTTCCTTCGTGAAGGCTGCCCTCCCAGGCTAGTGTGCTCTGTTTGCCTCCATCGAAATTCTCTCCCCCTACCTCTTGCCGTAGAAGGATTATTGATTATGTGTTTTGACACCATATGTAAGGAAGTTGCACGAAAATTAGAACTTTACAGTTGTGTTTCAAGAAAAATAAACAGGCCAGGGTAGAGGATGTAGGGCAAACAAATGGCACACCCTATAAAAATTAAGTAAGCCCGTATCTGGACGGAATCTAGGGGAACGTTCAAGGATCAGGGGTCAAGTTCGAAACTTCCCAAATCCGGAAAAGAGACAGAAAAATATCTTTCCTGGAGAGTGGAATTCATCCGATTTGTCTAAGTTGTCTTGGAAACATTGTGTCCGTGAAGGGGGTTGCCAGGACCACCTCGAATTTGGAGTTTCTGATCTCAGGATGTCAAACCAACCCACATGACCACGTGTTCTCAGTGCTTAGTTTGACCTAGGCTAGGATAGCCAAGAGTCCTACAAGTGACCGGTGCAAATTCAAGGACAACAACCAAGAGTCACGAAAGCACTCACACCTCACCCTAGAGAACATACAGCGATTAAAGAAATACAAACTAATCACTCGGAATGAAGGAGAACGGACTGATAAGCATGTCTAAGGGAGATAGCTGAGAAAGACCATGACGAGTATACTATGGAAAAGAAAAAGAGGACCCAGAAAATGGAAGGTGAACAGAAATCACACCTGAATTATCCACAATGAAAGATGATGTCCGTCTTTAGACAGACTCTGCTGGAACGTTTGAAAGTCAGAGAAATTCACAAGCCAAAAAACGGCAGCGAAGGTCAAGCATGGGCTAACTGGGAAGGGTGAGTTATGAGACTGCTCCAAGCAGGCTCTGAAACCTGTATCCAGGAAGCATGCTGGACCTCAGAGACACAATTATGACAAATCCTCTGACATCACAATGGACCCGAAAAACAACCTAGCCTCATCTACACAGTGCTAGAGTTGGGCTCACTAGTATATTTAACTCCCATTGCACTCAACTGCACGTTGCCACTGAACATGTAAGTGGCCGGCCGGTGGTGCAGTGGTGAGGTCCGCACCTTCTGGGTCTGTGGCCCAGTATGGGCTGGGTGGAATCCTCGGTTTGGGCCTCCTCACCACTGCTTCAGTTGTTCTGGTGCAGGCGTCCGAGGTAGAGTAGAGGCAGATGGGAAGGGACGTTGGACAGGGCCAGACTTCCACAGCAAATACAGGAGCATTGCCAGCAGATGTGAGCACAGCAATGCACTTGTGCCAAAACAAAACCAATTAAAAGTTGCAAAGAATAGAAAAACTGAAGCTAAGGAAAAAAAAAACAAAAAAACAGGAGCTTGCCATTACGAAGAATAGGATCTCTGTGAATAACCTTAGCAAAACAGGTGAATTCTATGTTAATTCAAAAACTAGCAAACCTTTGGCGAAAGAAACTCAAGAAGACACAAGAAAAAAAAAGATATCGAGGGATCTAGGAATGGAAGGATTAACACACTTGAAAGGTTCATACCGCAGTAAGGAATCTCTGGATTCCATGCAATCCCAGTCAAAGTTGCAGCAGTATTTGCCACAGAGAAGAAGAGAGAATCCTGAAGTTTCTAGCCAGCAACACGAGACCCTGACTAGGCAAAGGAATCCTCAGGAAAACGAACAAAGCAGCACGTGTCACAATTTCTGATTTCAACATAGAGGACGAAGCGCTAGGTACCGAAACGGCACAGTCTGGGCCCCAAAACAGGCATGAAGACCCATGCAAAACAATTGAGAGCCCAGAGCCCAACTCAAACTTACATGGACAGCCCATTTTGGACCAGGGAGCCAAGTGGAGACAGCGGAGAAAGGAGAGTCTCTACAATAAACGGTGCTGGGAAGCCTGCACAGCCACATGGAACACAACGAGAGTACACCATGATGTTACACCTGGCACACACACCACCTGAAGTGGATTAAAGCCTTGAATGGCAGACTTGAAACCGTGAACCTTGTAGGAGAAGACCTAGGCAGAGTGCTCTTTGCCATCTGTCTGAGCCGCCTATTTGGAAGAAGCATGTCTGACTGGGCAAGGGCAACAAAGGAAACAAGAAACAAACGGGACCACATCAAATGCACACACTTCTGCCCACTCAAGGAAACCATCAACTGAATACTAAGACACCACAACAATTGGGAGAGGATGTTTGCAAACCACACATCGGACAAGGGGTGAAAAGCCCAAAGATACAATCAACTCGCACGTCTCCACAAGAAAAAAAACAAGCCAATGAAAACCTGGTCAAAAGATGGAAGCAGAGATTTCTCCGAAGAAGACAGAAAGAGGGCCAGTAGGTGCATGAAAACTTGTTCACCATCATTAAGTCTCAGGAAAATGCAAATCCAAACTGCAAGGCCATGGCAGCTCACTGTGGTCAGCATGGCTAGAAGGAAGCAGACAGGAAATAACAAGTGTCAGAGAGGAGGTGCAGAGAAGGGAAGCCTCCTGCACTGCTGGTGGGAGTGTAACCCGGTGCAGCCACGATGCCAAAGGTGTGGAACTGCCTCAGAAATTTAAGTATCCATGTCCCGTATGACCCAGCTATTAATCTGCCGCTTGCTTATCCAAAAAAGTCAGAAAGACTACCGCATAAAGACATGTGCATGGCTGTGTTCACCACAGTCTTACTCCTGATATCCAAGACTTGGAAAGCACCCTGGTGTCCAGCAAGGGATGATTGGAGAAGGAAGATGGGCTATAGCCACACAATGGTATACCACTCAGCCGGAACAAATGATGCAATCCAGCCATTTGTGACCACCAGAATGGCTGTGAGGGTTTTAGGGGAAGTGTAACAAGCCCCAGTGAGAAATTCAAATACCATAGAATCTCACTTACAAGGAGAAGAAAAAGCAAGCACTAACCAACAGGTGGCACTGAACATTTGTATGCGGGCTCCCAGAGGCAAAGAGGGGCGGTGACGGAGGGTGAAAGAGAAGATTAGGCACAAGTGTGTGGTGAGGGCCTGTGATTAGTCTTACACTGGTGAAGATGATGTAAGCTACACAGAAGTCTAAAGCAATGAGGATGTGAATCTGGAAGTTATAGTACGTTCTAATGCAGGGTCATGGCTATAAATTCACCTCAAATCAAAAATCCAAAAAGGGGTCCAGAATGATGTCATAAAGCTTTGGGGGCGGAAAGAGTTTACGGAAGGTGAACTTCCAAGGATGGAAAATCACCTCCAAATGCTTACAGATGCTACAGAAAGGCAGACCATTCCAAATAGGTGAAGAGGAATACTACGAAGAGAACATGATCAGTCCTAAACCCATGAACGAACGGAAAATGTTACCGTCCATGATGTTATTACTAATCACCTTCACGAATAATCCAAACAGG
Organism: Equus asinus; assembly: GCF_041296235.1. Classification (NCBI taxonomy): domain Eukaryota; kingdom Metazoa; phylum Chordata; class Mammalia; order Perissodactyla; family Equidae; genus Equus; species Equus asinus. The sequence goes on along the minus strand of NC_091813.1, from coordinate 9,892,430 downwards.
CCCACGTCTTCCCAAGTTCAGGCAAAAGGTTGGTCCAAAAGTACAATTCAGGGCCGGCCCTGTGGTGGAGCAGGTAAGTGCCCACATTCTGCTTGGGTGGCCCGGGCCTCACTGTTTCACATTACGAGTGCATATCACATTAGTAGTGTTAGGAAATATAGATTTCATGGTATGGTGCGGGCAGAGATCATAAATAAGCAGCAATTGTGGGGATACGCTATCAATACGCACAAGAAAAGGAACCATAAGAATATTACAATCTATGGAAGTATCTGGTACACTTCCCAAAGGCAGAAGGAAGGAAATCTTGTGACCTGCCAAGGTGGAATTGGCAGAGTGCCACGAGATGACACCATCATTGTGCATCAGAACATTCCCTGGGCAACTTCAACTTGTGAGGGAGTCCAGGACTTTTTCTGGGTAAGGTCCACCCATTTTGCCATCTACCCAAGATATAAGAGATAAAACCCAGGATAATCTTACAGGAGTGACACCAGTGTCTAGAGAGAATGTAGGAGCCCTTTCGAAGTTCAAGGAGAAAGATAGAAACTGACAACAATTGCAGAAAAAGGAAAACTATCCTACCTAGACAGGGTGAGGAGTCAGACTGGTCTGAGATGGCTGTGAAACTCTGTGTGCACGGAGGTTGTCAGGACAACTTCGAATTTTGAGGTCGCTTATGACATCACGGTGAACATGTCCCCCAGGGTGGCCGCATGGTTACAGTCTGAGGATTGGCCTAGGCTAGGCTATTAAAGGGACAGATACCCAGAAACAGGTTTGGCAAACAGAAAGCAGGCACAGAAACTAGAAGAGATAAAACAGAGTCTGATGCAAGGGATAAGAAAGGAACCCTAGGCCACAAGTGAGAATAGAGGGACAGGCACGGAGAGGAGAACATTGTCATCTATTCAAGTCTATGGGGAGGTCATGCTGATTCAAGCTTGCAACTTCATTGGAAACAAGTGGCCGGACTTGGCGTTCATCACACCTACAGTGCCCTTGTGCCTTAAGCATAATGCAAAGTCAAGAAAGATGTCTTGAGGACATTGAAGAGAAGAATCGATGCCTCCTTTCCAAGGCCCATAGCATTCTTTGAAGGTCAGTCTCTTTTTCCGAAGCTCTGGTGTCACGTGGGCCCACTGGGCACATGGTAATGTGTCCCAAGAGATGTCTTGGAAGCCTTGAAGGAATGGAGCCCTGTCACGCTTGGGGTATGTCTCTTTGTTTGGAAGTGCTCTACAAGGGTGCTGAAAAGCACCCTCTTCCACAGGGCTTCGTTCCTTCGTGAAGGCTGCCCTCCCAGGCTAGTGTGCTCTGTTTGCCTCCATCGAAATTCTCTCCCCCTACCTCTTGCCGTAGAAGGATTATTGATTCTGTGTTTTGACACCATATGTAAGGAAGTTGCACGAAAATTAGAACTTTACAGTTGTGTTTCAAGAAAAATAAACAGGCCAGGGTAGAGGATGTAGGGCAAACAAATGGCACACCCTATAAAAATTAAGTAAGCCCGTATCTGGACGGAATCTAGGGGAACGTTCAAGGATCAGGGGTCAAGTTCGAAACTTCCCAAATCCGGAAAAGAGACAGAAAAATATCTTTCCTGGAGAGTGGAATTCATCCGATTTGTCTAAGTTGTCTTGGAAACATTGTGTCCGTGAAGGGGGTTGCCAGGACCACCTCGAATTTGGAGTTTCTGATCTCAGGATGTCAAACCAACCCACATGACCACGTGTTCTCAGTGCTTAGTTTGACCTAGGCTAGGATAGCCAAGAGTCCTACAAGTGACCGGTGCAAATTCAAGGACAACAACCAAGAGTCACGAAAGCACTCACACCTCACCCTAGAGAACATACAGCGATTAAAGAAATACAAACTAATCACTCGGAATGAAGGAGAACGGACTGATAAGCATGTCTAAGGGAGATAGCTGAGAAAGACCATGACGAGTATACTATGGAAAAGAAAAAGAGGACCCAGAAAATGGAAGGTGAACAGAAATCACACCTGAATTATCCACAATGAAAGATGATGTCCGTCTTTAGACAGACTCTGCTGGAACGTTTGAAAGTCAGAGAAATTCACAAGCCAAAAAACGGCAGCGAAGGTCAAGCATGGGCTAACTGGGAAGGGTGAGTTATGAGACTGCTCCAAGCAGGCTCTGAAACCTGTATCCAGGAAGCATGCTGGACCTCAGAGACACAATTATGACAAATCCTCTGACATCACAATGGACCCGAAAAACAACCTAGCCTCATCTACACAGTGCTAGAGTTGGGCTCACTAGTATATTTAACTCCCATTGCACTCAACTGCACGTTGCCACTGAACATGTAAGTGGCCGGCCGGTGGTGCAGTGGTGAGGTCCGCACCTTCTGGGTCTGTGGCCCAGTATGGGCTGGGTGGAATCCTCGGTTTGGGCCTCCTCACCACTGCTTCAGTTGTTCTGGTGCAGGCGTCCGAGGTAGAGTAGAGGCAGATGGGAAGGGACGTTGGACAGGGCCACACTTCCACAGCAAATACAGGAGCATTGCCAGCAGATGTGAGCACAGCAATGCACTTGTGCCAAAACAAAACCAATTAAAAGTTGCAAAGAATAGAAAAACTGAAGCTAAGGAAAAAAAAAACAAAAAAACAGGAGCTTGCCATTACGAAGAATAGGATCTCTGTGAATAACCTTAGCAAAACAGGTGAATTCTATGTTAATTCAAAAACTAGCAAACCTTTGGCGAAAGAAACTCAAGAAGACACAAGAAAAAAAAAGATATCGAGGGATCTAGGAATGGAAGGATTAACACACTTGAAAGGTTCATACCGCAGTAAGGAATCTCTGGATTCCATGCAATCCCAGTCAAAGTTGCAGCAGTATTTGCCACAGAGAAGAAGAGAGAATCCTGAAGTTTCTAGCCAGCAACACGAGACCCTGACTAGGCAAAGGAATCCTCAGGAAAACGAACAAAGCAGCACGTGTCACAATTTCTGATTTCAACATAGAGGACGAAGCGCTAGGTACCGAAACGGCACAGTCTGGGCCCCAAAACAGGCATGAAGACCCATGCAAAACAATTGAGAGCCCAGAGCCCAACTCAAACTTACATGGACAGCCCATTTTGGACCAGGGAGCCAAGTGGAGACAGCGGAGAAAGGAGAGTCTCTACAATAAACGGTGCTGGGAAGCCTGCACAGCCACATGGAACACAACGACAGTACACCATGATGTTACACCTGGCACACACACCACCTGAAATGGATTAAAGCCTTGAATGGCAGACTTGAAACCGTGAACCTTGTAGGAGAAGACCTAGGCAGAGTGCTCTTTGCCATCTGTCTGAGCCGCCTATTTGGAAGAAGCATGTCTGACTGGGCAAGGGCAACAAAGGAAACAAGAAACAAACGGGACCACATCAAATGCACACACTTCTGCCCACTCAAGGAAACCATCAACTGAATACTAAGACACCACAACAATTGGGAGAGGATGTTTGCAAACCACACATCGGACAAGGGGTGAAAAGCCCAAAGATACAATCAACTCGCACGTCTCCACAAGAACAAAAACAAGCCAATGAAAACCTGGTCAAAAGATGGAAGCAGAGATTTCTCCGAAGAAGACAGAAAGAGGGCCAGTAGGTGCATGAAAACTTGTTCACCATCATGAAGTCTCAGGAAAATGCAAATCCAAACTGCAAGGCCATGGCAGCTCACTGTGGTCAGCATGGCTAGAAGGAAGCAGACAGGAAATAACAAGTGTCAGAGAGGAGGTGCAGAGAAGGGAAGCCTCCTGCACTGCTGGTGGGAGTGTAACCCGGTGCAGCCACGATGCCAAAGGTGTGGAACTGCCTCAGAAATTTAAGTATCCATGTCCCGTATGACCCAGCTATTAATCTGCCGCTTGCTTATCCAAAAAAGTCAGAAAGACTACCGCATAAAGACATGTGCATGGCTGTGTTCACCACAGTCTTACTCCTGATATCCAAGACTTGGAAAGCACCCTGGTGTCCAGCAAGGGATGATTGGAGAAGGAAGATGGGCTATAGCCACACAATGGTATACCACTCAGCCGGAACAAATGATGCAATCCAGCCATTTGTGACCACCAGAATGGCTGTGAGGGTTTTAGGGGAAGTGTAACAAGCCCCAGTGAGAAATTCAAATACCATAGAATCTCACTTACAAGGCGAAGAAAAAGCAAGCACTAACCAACAGGTGGCACTGAACATTTGTATGCGGGCTCCCAGAGGCAAAGAGGGGCGGTGACGGAGGGTGAAAGAGAAGATTAGGCACAAGTGTGTGGTGAGGGCCTGTGATTAGTCTTACACTGGTGAAGATGATGTAAGCTACACAGAAGTCTAAAGCAATGAGGATGTGAATCTGGAAGTTATAGTACGTTCTAATGCAGGGTCATGGCTATAAATTCACCTCAAATCAAAAATCCAAAAAGGGGTCCAGAATGATGTCATAAAGCTTTGGGGGCGGAAAGAGTTTACGGAAGGTGAACTTCCAAGGATGGAAAATCACCTCCAAATGCTTACAGATGCTACAGAAAGGCAGACCATTCCAAATAGGTGAAGAGGAATACTACGAAGAGAACATGATCAGTCCTAAACCCATGAACGAACGGAAAATGTTACCGTCCATGATGTTATTACTAATCACCTTCACGAATAATCCAAACAGGCCCACGTCTTCCCAAGTTCAGGCAAAAGGTTGGTCCAAAAGTACAATTCAGGGCCGGCCCTGTGGTGGAGCAGGTAAGTGCCCACATTCCGCTTGGGCGGCCCGGGCCTCACTGTTTCACATTACGAGTGCATATCACATTAGTAGTGTTAGGAAATATAGATTTCATGGTATGGTGCGGGCAGAGATCATAAATAAGCAGCAATTGTGAGGATACGTTATCAATACGCACAAGAAAAGGAACCATAAGAATATTACAATCTATGGAAGTATCTGGTACACTTCCCAAAGGCAGAAGGAAGGAAATCTTGTGACCTGCCAAGGTGGAATTGGCAGAGTGCCACGAGATGACACCATCATCGTGCATCAGAACATTCCCTGGGCAACTTCAACTTGTGAGGGAGTCCAGGACTTTTTCTGGGTAAGGTCCACCCATTTTGCCATCTACCCAAGATATAAGAGATAAAACCCAGGATAATCTTACAGGAGTGACACCAGTGTCTAGAGAGAATGTAGGAGCCCTTTCGAAGTTCAAGGAGAAAGATAGAAACTGACAACAATTGCAGAAAAAGGAAAACTATCCTACCTAGACAGGGTGAGGAGTCAGACTGGTCTGAGATGGCTGTGAAACTCTGTGTGCACGGAGGTTGTCAGGACAACTTCGAATTTTGAGGTCGCTTATGACATCACGGTGAACATGTCCCCCAGGGTGGCCGCATGGTTACAGTCTGAGGATTGGCCTAGGCTAGGCTATTAAAGGGACAGATACCCAGAAACAGGTTTGGCAAACAGAAAGCAGGCACAGAAACTAGAAGAGATAAAACAGAGTCTGATGCAAGGGATAAGAAAGGAACCCTAGGCCACAAGTGAGAATAGAGGGACAGGCACGGAGAGGAGAACATTGTCATCTATTCAAGTCTATGGGGAGGTCATGCTGATTCAAGCTTGCAACTTCATTGGAAACAAGTGGCCGGACTTGGCGTTCATCACACCTACAGTGCCCTTGTGCCTTAAGCATAATGCAAAGTCAAGAAAGATGTCTTGAGGACATTGAAGAGAAGAATCGATGCCTCCTTTCCAAGGCCCATAGCATTCTTTGCAGGTCAGTCTCTTTTTCCGAAGCTCTGGTGTCACGTGGGCCCACTGGGCACATGGTAATGTGTCCCAAGAGATGTCTTGGAAGCCTTGAAGGAATGGAGCCCTGTCACGCTTGGGGTATGTCTCTTTGTTTGGAAGTGCTCTACAAGGGTGCTGAAAAGCACCCTCTTCCACAGGGCTTCGTTCCTTCCTGAAGGCTGCCCTCCCAGGCTAGTGTGCTCTGTTTGCCTCCATCGAAATTCTCTCCCCCTACCTCTTGCCGTAGAAGGATTATTGATTATGTGTTTTGACACCATATGTAAGGAAGTTGCACGAAAATTAGAACTTTACAGTTGTGTTTCAAGAAAAATAAACAGGCCAGGGTAGAGGATGTAGGGCAAACAAATGGCACACCCTATAAAAATTAAGTAAGCCCGTATCTGGACGGAATCTAGGGGAACGTTCAAGGATCAGGGGTCAAGTTCGAAACTTCCCAAATCCGGAAAAGAGACAGAAAAATATCTTTCCTGGAGAGTGGAATTCATCCGATTTGTCTAAGTTGTCTTGGAAACATTGTGTCCGTGAAGGGGGTTGCCAGGACCACCTCGAATTTGGAGTTTCTGATCTCAGGATGTCAAACCAACCCACATGACCACGTGTTCTCAGTGCTTAGTTTGACCTAGGCTAGGGTAGCCAAGAGTCCTACAAGTGACCGGTGCAAATTCAAGGACAACAACCAAGAGTCACGAAAGCACTCACACCTCACCCTAGAGAACATACAGCAATTAAAGAAATACAAACTAATCCCTTGGAATGAAGGAGAACGGACTGATAAGCATGTCTAAGGGAGATAGCTGAGAAAGACCATGACGAGTATACTATGGAAAAGAAAAAGAGGACCCAGAAAATGGAAGGTGAACAGAAATCACACCTGAATTATCCACAATGAAAGATGATGTCCGTCTTTAGACAGACTCTGCTGGAACGTTTGAAAGTCAGAGAAATTCACAAGCCAAAAAACGGCAGCGAAGGTCAAGCATGGGCTAACTGGGAAGGGTGAGTTATGAGACTGCTCCAAGCAGGCTCTGAAACCTGTATCCAGGAAGCATGCTGGACCTCAGAGACACAATTATGACAAATCCTCTGACATCACAATGGACCCGAAAAACAACCTAGCCTCATCTACACAGTGCTAGAGTTGGGCTCACTAGTATATTTAACTCCCATTGCACTCAAGTGCACGTTGCCACTGAACATGTAAGTGGCCGGCCGGTGGTGCAGTGGTGAGGTCCGCACCTTCTGGGTCTGTGGCCCAGTATGGGCTGGGTGGAATCCTCGGTTTGGGCCTCCTCACCACTGCTTCAGTTGTTCTGGTGCAGGCGTCCGAGGTAGAGTAGAGGCAGATGGGAAGGGACGTTGGACAGGGCCAGACTTCCACAGCAAATACAGGAGCATTGCCAGCAGATGTGAGCACAGCAATGCACTTGTGCCAAAACAAAACCAATTAAAAGTTGCAAAGAATAGAAAAACTGAAGCTAAGGAAAAAAAAAACAAAAAAACAGGAGCTTGCCATTACGAAGAATAGGATCTCTGTGAATAACCTTAGCAAAACAGGTGAATTCTATGTTAATTCAAAAACTAGCAAACCTTTGGCGAAAGAAACTCAAGAAGACACAAGAAAAAAAAAGATATCGAGGGATCTAGGAATGGAAGGATTAACACACTTGAAAGGTTCATACCGCAGTAAGGAATCTCTGGATTCCATGCAATCCCAGTCAAAGTTGCAGCAGTATTTGCCACAGAGAAGAAGAGAGAATCCTGAAGTTTCTAGCCAGCAACACGAGACCCTGACTAGGCAAAGGAATCCTCAGGAAAACGAACAAAGCGGCACGTGTCACAATTTCTGATTTCAACATAGAGGACGAAGCGCTAGGTACCGAAACGGCACAGTCTGGGCCCCAAAACAGGCATGAAGACCCATGCAAAACAATTGAGAGCCCAGAGCCCAACTCAAACTTACATGGACAGCCCATTTTGGACCAGGGAGCCAAGTGGAGACAGCGGAGAAAGGAGAGTCTCTACAATAAACGGTGCTGGGAAGCCTGCACAGCCACATGGAACACAACGACAGTACACCATGATGTTACACCTGGCACACACACCACCTGAAATGGATTAAAGCCTTGAATGGCAGACTTGAAACCGTGAACCTTGTAGGAGAAGACCTAGGCAGAGTGCTCTTTGCCATCTGTCTGAGCCGCCTATTTGGAAGAAGCATGTCTGACTGGGCAAGGGCAACAAAGGAAACAAGAAACAAACGGGACCACATCAAATGCACACACTTCTGCCCACTCAAGGAAACCATCAACTGAATACTAAGACACCACAACAATTGGGAGAGGATGTTTGCAAACCACACATCGGACAAGGGGTGAAAAGCCCAAAGATACAATCAACTCGCACGTCTCCACAAGAACAAAAACAAGCCAATGAAAACCTGGTCAAAAGATGGAAGCAGAGATTTCTCCGAAGAAGACAGAAAGAGGGCCAGTAGGTGCATGAAAACTTGTTCACCATCATTAAGTCTCAGGAAAATGCAAATCCAAACTGCAAGGCCATGGCAGCTCACTGTGGTCAGCATGGCTAGAAGGAAGCAGACAGGAAATAACAAGTGTCAGAGAGGAGGTGCAGAGAAGGGAAGCCTCCTGCACTGCTGGTGGGAGTGTAACCCGGTGCAGCCACGATGCCAAAGGTGTGGAACTGCCTCAGAAATTTAAGTATCCATGTCCCGTATGACCCAGCTATTAATCTGCCGCTTGCTTATCCAAAAAAGTCAGAAAGACTACCGCATAAAGACATGTGCATGGCTGTGTTCACCACAGTCTTACTCCTGATATCCAAGACTTGGAAAGCACCCTGGTGTCCAGCAAGGGATGATTGGAGAAGGAAGATGGGCTATAGCCACACAATGGTATACCACTCAGCCGGAACAAATGATGCAATCCAGCCATTTGTGACCACCAGAATGGCTGTGAGGGTTTTAGGGGAAGTGTAACAAGCCCCAGTGAGAAATTCAAATACCATAGAATCTCACTTACAAGGCGAAGAAAAAGCAAGCACTAACCAACAGGTGGCACTGAACATTTGTATGCGGGCTCCCAGAGGCAAAGAGGGGCGGTGACGGAGGGTGAAAGAGAAGATTAGGCACAAGTGTGTGGTGAGGGCCTGTGATTAGTCTTACACTGGTGAAGATGATGTAAGCTACACAGAAGTCTAAAGCAATGAGGATGTGAATCTGGAAGTTATAGTACGTTCTAATGCAGGGTCATGGCTATAAATTCACCTCAAATCAAAAATCCAAAAAGGGGTCCAGAATGATGTCATAAAGCTTTGGGGGCGGAAAGAGTTTACGGAAGGTGAACTTCCAAGGATGGAAAATCACCTCCAAATGCTTACAGATGCTACAGAAAGGCAGACCATTCCAAATAGGTGAAGAGGAATACTACGAAGAGAACATGATCAGTCCTAAACCCATGAACGAACGGAAAATGTTACCGTCCATGATGTTATTACTAATCACCTTCACGAATAATCCAAACAGGCCCACGTCTTCCCAAGTTCAGGCAAAAGGTTGGTCCAAAAGTACAATTCAGGGCCGGCCCTGTGGTGGAGCAGGTAAGTGCCCACATTCCGCTTGGGCGGCCCGGGCCTCACTGTTTCACATTACGAGTGCATATCACATTAGTAGTGTTAGGAAATATAGATTTCATGGTATGGTGCGGGCAGAGATCATAAATAAGCAGCAATTGTGAGGATACGTTATCAATACGCACAAGAAAAGGAACCATAAGAATATTACAATCTATGGAAGTATCTGGTACACTTCCCAAAGGCAGAAGGAAGGAAATCTTGTGACCTGCCAAGGTGGAATTGGCAGAGTGCCACGAGATGACACCATCATCGTGCATCAGAACATTCCCTGGGCAACTTCAACTTGTGAGGGAGTCCAGGACTTTTTCTGGGTAAGGTCCACCCATTTTGCCATCTACCCAAGATATAAGAGATAAAACCCAGGATAATCTTACAGGAGTGACACCAGTGTCTAGAGAGAATGTAGGAGCCCTTTCGAAGTTCAAGGAGAAAGATAGAAACTGACAACAATTGCAGAAAAAGGAAAACTATCCTACCTAGACAGGGTGAGGAGTCAGACTGGTCTGAGATGGCTGTGAAACTCTGTGTGCACGGAGGTTGTCAGGACAACTTCGAATTTTGAGGTCGCTTATGACATCACGGTGAACATGTCCCCCAGGGTGGCCGCATGGTTACAGTCTGAGGATTGGCCTAGGCTAGGCTATTAAAGGGACAGATACCCAGAAACAGGTTTGGCAAACAGAAAGCAGGCACAGAAACTAGAAGAGATAAAACAGAGTCTGATGCAAGGGATAAGAAAGGAACCCTAGGCCACAAGTGAGAATAGAGGGACAGGCACGGAGAGGAGAACATTGTCATCTATTCAAGTCTATGGGGAGGTCATGCTGATTCAAGCTTGCAACTTCATTGGAAACAAGTGGCCGGACTTGGCGTTCATCACACCTACAGTGCCCTTGTGCCTTAAGCATAATGCAAAGTCAAGAAAGATGTCTTGAGGACATTGAAGAGAAGAATCGATGCCTCCTTTCCAAGGCCCATAGCATTCTTTGAAGGTCAGTCTCTTTTTCCGAAGCTCTGGTGTCACGTGGGCCCACTGGGCACATGGTAATGTGTCCCAAGAGATGTCTTGGAAGCCTTGAAGGAATGGAGCCCTGTCACGCTTGGGGTATGTCTCTTTGTTTGGAAGTGCTCTACAAGGGTGCTGAAAAGCACCCTCTTCCACAGGGCTTCGTTCCTTCGTGAAGGCTGCCCTCCCAGGCTAGTGTGCTCTGTTTGCCTCCATCGAAATTCTCTCCCCCTACCTCTTGCCGTAGAAGGATTATTGATTATGTGTTTTGACACCACATGTAAGGAAGTTGCACGAAAATTAGAACTTTACAGTTGTGTTTCAAGAAAAATAAACAGGCCAGGGTAGAGGATGTAGGGCAAACAAATGGCACACCCTATAAAAATTAAGTAAGCCCGTATCTGGACGGAATCTAGGGGAACGTTCAAGGATCAGGGGTCAAGTTCGAAACTTCCCAAATCCGGAAAAGAGACAGAAAAATATCTTTCCTGGAGAGTGGAATTCATCCGATTTGTCTAAGTTGTCTTGGAAACATTGTGTCCGTGAAGGGGGTTGCCAGGACCACCTCGAATTTGGAGTTTCTGATCTCAGGATGTCAAACCAACCCACATGACCACGTGTTCTCAGTGCTTAGTTTGACCTAGGCTAGGATAGCCAAGAGTCCTACAAGTGACCGGTGCAAATTCAAGGACAACAACCAAGAGTCACGAAAGCACTCACACCTCACCCTAGAGAACATACAGCGATTAAAGAAATACAAACTAATCACTCGGAATGAAGGAGAACGGACTGATAAGCATGTCTAAGGGAGATAGCTGAGAAAGACCATGACGAGTATACTATGGAAAAGAAAAAGAGGACCCAGAAAATGGAAGGTGAACAGAAATCACACCTGAATTATCCACAATGAAAGATGATGTCCGTCTTTAGACAGACTCTGCTGGAACGTTTGAAAGTCAGAGAAATTCACAAGCCAAAAAACGGCAGCGAAGGTCAAGCATGGGCTAACTGGGAAGGGTGAGTTATGAGACTGCTCCAAGCAGGCTCTGAAACCTGTATCCAGGAAGCATGCTGGACCTCAGAGACACAATTATGACAAATCCTCTGACATCACAATGGACCCGAAAAACAACCTAGCCTCATCTACACAGTGCTAGAGTTGGGCTCACTAGTATATTTAACTCCCATTGCACTCAACTGCACGTTGCCACTGAACATGTAAGTGGCCGGCCGGTGGTGCAGTGGTGAGGTCCGCACCTTCTGGGTCTGTGGCCCAGTATGGGCTGGGTGGAATCCTCGGTTTGGGCCTCCTCACCACTGCTTCAGTTGTTCTGGTGCAGGCGTCCGAGGTAGAGTAGAGGCAGATGGGAAGGGACGTTGGACAGGGCCAGACTTCCACAGCAAATACAGGAGCATTGCCAGCAGATGTGAGCACAGCAATGCACTTGTGCCAAAACAAAACCAATTAAAAGTTGCAAAGAATAGAAAAACTGAAGCTAAGGAAAAAAAAAAACAAAAAAACAGGAGCTTGCCATTACGAAGAATAGGATCTCTGTGAATAACCTTAGCAAAACAGGTGAATTCTATGTTAATTCAAAAACTAGCAAACCTTTGGGGAAAGAAACTCAAGAAGACACAAGAAAAAAAAAGATATCGAGGGATCTAGGAATGGAAGGATTAACACACTTGAAAGGTTCATACCGCAGTAAGGAATCTCTGGATTCCATGCAATCCCAGTCAAAGTTGCAGCAGTATTTGCCACAGAGAAGAAGAGAGAATCCTAAAGTTTCTAGCCAGCAACACGAGACCCTGACTAGGCAAAGGAATCCTCAGGAAAACGAACAAAGCGGCACGTGTCACAATTTCTGATTTCAACATAGAGGACGAAGCGCTAGGTACCGAAACGGCACAGTCTGGGCCCCAAAACAGGCATGAAGACCCATGCAAAACAATTGAGAGCCCAGAGCCCAACTCAAACTTACATGGACAGCCCATTTTGGACCAGGGAGCCAAGTGGAGACAGCGGAGAAAGGAGAGTCTCTACAATAAACGGTGCTGGGAAGCCTGCACAGCCACATGGAACACAACGAGAGTACACCATGATGTTACACCTGGCACACACACCACCTGAAGTGGATTAAAGCCTTGAATGGCAGACTTGAAACCGTGAACCTTGTAGGAGAAGACCTAGGCAGAGTGCTCTTTGCCATCTGTCTGAGCCGCCTATTTGGAAGAAGCATGTCTGACTGGGCAAGGGCAACAAAGGAAACAAGAAACAAACGGGACCACATCAAATGCACACACTTCTGCCCACTCAAGGAAACCATCAACTGAATACTAAGACACCACAACAATTGGGAGAGGATGTTTGCAAACCACACATCGGACAAGGGGTGAAAAGCCCAAAGATACAATCAACTCGCACGTCTCCACAAGAAAAAAAACAAGCCAATGAAAACCTGGTCAAAAGATGGAAGCAGAGATTTCTCCGAAGAAGACAGAAAGAGGGCCAGTAGGTGCACGAAAACTTGTTCACCATCATTAAGTCTCAGGAAAATGCAAATCCAAACTGCAAGGCCATGGCAGCTCACTGTGGTCAGCATGGCTAGAAGGAAGCAGACAGGAAATAACAAGTGTCAGAGAGGAGGTGGAGAGAAGGGAAGCCTCCTGCACTGCTGGTGGGAGTGTAACCCGGTGCAGCCACGATGCCAAAGGTGTGGAACTGCCTCAGAAGTTTAAGTATCCATGTCCCGTATGACCCAGCTATTAATCTGCCGCTTGTTTATCCAAAAAAGTCAGAAAGACTACCGCATAAAGACATGTGCATGGCTGTGTTCACCACAGTCTTACTCCTGATATCCAAGACTTGGAAAGCACCCTGGTGTCCAGCAAGGGATGATTGGAGAAGGAAGATGGGCTATAGCCACACAATGGTATACCACTCAGCCGGAACAAATGATGCAATCCAGCCATTTGTGACCACCAGAATGGCTGTGAGGGTTTTAGGGGAAGTGTAACAAGCCCCAGTGAGAAATTCAAATACCATAGAATCTCACTTACAAGGCGAAGAAAAAGCAAGCACTAACCATCAGGTGGCACTGAACATTTGTATGCGGGCTCCCAGAGGCAAAGAGGGGCGGTGACGGAGGGTGAAAGAGAAGATTAGGCACAAGTGTGTGGTGAGGGCCTGTGATTAGTCTTACACTGGTGAAGATGATGTAAGCTACACAGAAGTCTAAAGCAATGAGGATGTGAATCTGGAAGTTATAGTACGTTCTAATGCAGGGTCATGGCTATAAATTCACCTCAAATCAAAAATCCAAAAAGGGGTCCAGAATGATGTCATAAAGCTTTGGGGGCGGAAAGAGTTTACGGAAGGTGAACTTCCAAGGATGGAAAATCACCTCCAAATGCTTACAGATGCTACAGAAAGGCAGACCATTCCAAATAGGTGAAGAGGAATACTACGAAGAGAACATGATCAGTCCTAAACCCATGAACGAACGGAAAATGTTACCGTCCATGATGTTATTACTAATCACCTTCACGAATAATCCAAACAGGCCCACGTCTTCCCAAGTTCAGGCAAAAGGTTGGTCCAAAAGTACAATTCAGGGCCGGCCCTGTGGTGGAGCAGGTAAGTGCCCACATTCCGCTTGGGCGGCCCGGGCCTCACTGTTTCACATTACGAGTGCATATCACATTAGTAGTGTTAGGAAATATAGATTTCATGGTATGGTGCGGGCAGAGATCATAAATAAGCAGCAATTGTGAGGATACGTTATCAATACGCACAAGAAAAGGAACCATAAGAATATTACAATCTATGGAAGTATCTGGTACACTTCCCAAAGGCAGAAGGAAGGAAATCTTGTGACCTGCCAAGGTGGAATTGGCAGAGTGCCACGAGATGACACCATCATTGTGCATCAGAACATTCCCTGGGCAACTTCAACTTGTGAGGGAGTCCAGGACTTTTTCTGGGTAAGGTCCACCCATTTTGCCATCTACCCAAGATATAAGAGATAAAACCCAGGATAATCTTACAGGAGTGACACCAGTGTCTAGAGAGAATGTAGGAGCCCTTTCGAAGTTCAAGGAGAAAGATAGAAACTGACAACAATTGCAGAAAAAGGAAAACTATCCTACCTAGACAGGGTGAGGAGTCAGACTGGTCTGAGATGGCTGTGAAACTCTGTGTGCACGGAGGTTGTCAGGACAACTTCGAATTTTGAGGTCGCTTATGACATCACGGTGAACATGTCCCCCAGGGTGGCCGCATGGTTACAGTCTGAGGATTGGCCTAGGCTAGGCTATTAAAGGGACAGATACCCAGAAACAGGTTTGGCAAACAGAAAGCAGGCACAGAAACTAGAAGAGATAAAACAGAGTCTGATGCAAGGGATAAGAAAGGAACCCTAGGCCACAAGTGAGAATAGAGGGACAGGCACGGAGAGGAGAACATTGTCATCTATTCAAGTCTATGGGGAGGTCATGCTGATTCAAGCTTGCAACTTCATTGGAAACAAGTGGCCGGACTTGGCGTTCATCACACCTACAGTGCCCTTGTGCCTTAAGCATAATGCAAAGTCAAGAAAGATGTCTTGAGGACATTGAAGAGAAGAATCGATGCCTCCTTTCCAAGGCCCATAGCATTCTTTGCAGGTCAGTCTCTTTTTCCGAAGCTCTGGTGTCACGTGGGCCCACTGGGCACATGGTAATGTGTCCCAAGAGATGTCTTGGAAGCCTTGAAGGAATGGAGCCCTGTCACGCTTGGGGTATGTCTCTTTGTTTGGAAGTGCTCTACAAGGGTGCTGAAAAGCACCCTCTTCCACAGGGCTTCGTTCCTTCCTGAAGGCTGCCCTCCCAGGCTAGTGTGCTCTGTTTGCCTCCATCGAAATTCTCTCCCCCTACCTCTTGCCGTAGAAGGATTATTGATTATGTGTTTTGACACCATATGTAAGGAAGTTGCACGAAAATTAGAACTTTACAGTTGTGTTTCAAGAAAAATAAACAGGCCAGGGTAGAGGATGTAGGGCAAACAAATGGCACACCGTATAAAAATTAAGTAAGCCCGTATCTGGACGGAATCTAGGGGAACGTTCAAGGATCAGGGGTCAAGTTCGAAACTTCCCAAATCCGGAAAAGAGACAGAAAAATATCTTTCCTGGAGAGTGGAATTCATCCGATTTGTCTAAGTTGTCTTGGAAACATTGTGTCCGTGAAGGGGGTTGCCAGGACCACCTCGAATTTGGAGTTTCTGATCTCAGGATGTCAAACCAACCCACATGACCACGTGTTCTCAGTGCTTAGTTTGACCTAGGCTAGGGTAGCCAAGAGTCCTACAAGTGACCGGTGCAAATTCAAGGACAACAACCAAGAGTCACGAAAGCACTCACACCTCACCCTAGAGAACATACAGCGATTAAAGAAATACAAACTAATCCCTTGGAATGAAGGAGAACGGACTGATAAGCATGTCTAAGGGAGATAGCTGAGAAAGACCATGACGAGTATACTATGGAAAAGAAAAAGAGGACCCAGAAAATGGAAGGTGAACAGAAATCACACCTGAATTATCCACAATGAAAGATGATGTCCGTCTTTAGACAGACTCTGCTGGAACGTTTGAAAGTCAGAGAAATTCACAAGCCAAAAAACGGCAGCGAAGGTCAAGCATGGGCTAACTGGGAAGGGTGAGTTATGAGACTGCTCCAAGCAGGCTCTGAAACCTGTATCCAGGAAGCATGCTGGACCTCAGAGACACAATTATGACAAATCCTCTGACATCACAATGGACCCGAAAAACAACCTAGCCTCATCTACACAGTGCTAGAGTTGGGCTCACTAGTATATTTAACTCCCATTGCACTCAAGTGCACGTTGCCACTGAACATGTAAGTGGCCGGCCGGTGGTGCAGTGGTGAGGTCCGCACCTTCTGGGTCTGTGGCCCAGTATGGGCTGGGTGGAATCCTCGGTTTGGGCCTCCTCACCACTGCTTCAGTTGTTCTGGTGCAGGCGTCCGAGGTAGAGTAGAGGCAGATGGGAAGGGACGTTGGACAGGGCCAGACTTCCACAGCAAATACAGGAGCATTGCCAGCAGATGTGAGCACAGCAATGCACTTGTGCCAAAACAAAACCAATTAAAAGTTGCAAAGAATAGAAAAACTGAAGCTAAGGAAAAAAAAAAACAAAAAAACAGGAGCTTGCCATTACGAAGAATAGGATCTCTGTGAATACCCTTAGCAAAACAGGTGAATTCTATGTTAATTCAAAAACTAGCAAACCTTTGGGGAAAGAAACTCAAGAAGACACAAGAAAAAAAAAGATATCGAGGGATCTAGGAATGGAAGGATTAACACACTTGAAAGGTTCATACCGCAGTAAGGAATCTCTGGATTCCATGCAATCCCAGTCAAAGTTGCAGCAGTATTTGCCACAGAGAAGAAGAGAGAATCCTAAAGTTTCTAGCCAGCAACACGAGACCCTGACTAGGCAAAGGAATCCTCAGGAAAACGAACAAAGCGGCACGTGTCACAATTTCTGATTTCAACATAGAGGACGAAGCGCTAGGTACCGAAACGGCACAGTCTGGGCCCCAAAACAGGCATGAAGACCCATGCAAAACAATTGAGAGCCCAGAGCCCAACTCAAACTTACATGGACAGCCCATTTTGGACCAGGGAGCCAAGTGGAGACAGCGGAGAAAGGAGAGTCTCTACAATAAACGGTGCTGGGAAGCCTGCACAGCCACATGGAACACAACGAGAGTACACCATGATGTTACACCTGGCACACACACCACCTGAAGTGGATTAAAGCCTTGAATGGCAGACTTGAAACCGTGAACCTTGTAGGAGAAGACCTAGGCAGAGTGCTCTTTGCCATCTGTCTGAGCCGCCTATTTGGAAGAAGCATGTCTGACTGGGCAAGGGCAACAAAGGAAACAAGAAACAAACGGGACCACATCAAATGCACACACTTCTGCCCACTCAAGGAAACCATCAACTGAATACTAAGACACCACAACAATTGGGAGAGGATGTTTGCAAACCAC
Organism: Equus asinus; assembly: GCF_041296235.1. NCBI lineage: Eukaryota > Metazoa > Chordata > Mammalia > Perissodactyla > Equidae > Equus > Equus asinus. The sequence goes on along the minus strand of NC_091813.1, from coordinate 9,874,901 downwards.
ACATCGGACAAGGGGTGAAAAGCCCAAAGATACAATCAACTCGCACGTCTCCACAAGAAAAAAAACAAGCCAATGAAAACCTGGTCAAAAGATGGAAGCAGAGATTTCTCCGAAGAAGACAGAAAGAGGGCCAGTAGGTGCACGAAAAATTGTTCACCATCATTAAGTCTCAGGAAAATGCAAATCCAAACTGCAAGGCCATGGCAGCTCACTGTGGTCAGCATGGCTAGAAGGAAGCAGACAGGAAATAACAAGTGTCAGAGAGGAGGTGGAGAGAAGGGAAGCCTCCTGCACTGCTGGTGGGAGTGTAACCCGGTGCAGCCACGATGCCAAAGGTGTGGAACTGCCTCAGAAGTTTAAGTATCCATGTCCCGTATGACCCAGCTATTAATCTGCCGCTTGTTTATCCAAAAAAGTCAGAAAGACTACCGCATAAAGACATGTGCATGGCTGTGTTCACCACAGTCTTACTCCTGATATCCAAGACTTGGAAAGCACCCTGGTGTCCAGCAAGGGATGATTGGAGAAGGAAGATGGGCTATAGCCACACAATGGTATACCACTCAGCCGGAACAAATGATGCAATCCAGCCATTTGTGACCACCAGAATGGCTGTGAGGGTTTTAGGGGAAGTGTAACAAGCCCCAGTGAGAAATTCAAATACCATAGAATCTCACTTACAAGGCGAAGAAAAAGCAAGCACTAACCATCAGGTGGCACTGAACATTTGTATGCGGGCTCCCAGAGGCAAAGAGGGGCGGTGACGGAGGGTGAAAGAGAAGATTAGGCACAAGTGTGTGGTGAGGGCCTGTGATTAGTCTTACACTGGTGAAGATGATGTAAGCTACACAGAAGTCTAAAGCAATGAGGATGTGAATCTGGAAGTTATAGTACGTTCTAATGCAGGGTCATGGCTATAAATTCACCTCAAATCAAAAATCCAAAAAGGGGTCCAGAATGATGTCATAAAGCTTTGGGGGCGGAAAGAGTTTACGGAAGGTGAACTTCCAAGGATGGAAAATCACCTCCAAATGCTTACAGATGCTACAGAAAGGCAGACCATTCCAAATAGGTGAAGAGGAATACTACGAAGAGAACATGATCAGTCCTAAACCCATGAACGAACGGAAAATGTTACCGTCCATGATGTTATTACTAATCACCTTCACGAATAATCCAAACAGGCCCACGTCTTCCCAAGTTCAGGCAAAAGGTTGGTCCAAAAGTACAATTCAGGGCCGGCCCTGTGGTGGAGCAGGTAAGTGCCCACATTCCGCTTGGGCGGCCCGGGCCTCACTGTTTCACATTACGAGTGCATATCACATTAGTAGTGTTAGGAAATATAGATTTCATGGTATGGTGCGGGCAGAGATCATAAATAAGCAGCAATTGTGAGGATACGTTATCAATACGCACAAGAAAAGGAACCATAAGAATATTACAATCTATGGAAGTATCTGGTACACTTCCCAAAGGCAGAAGGAAGGAAATCTTGTGACCTGCCAAGGTGGAATTGGCAGAGTGCCACGAGATGACACCATCATTGTGCATCAGAACATTCCCTGGGCAACTTCAACTTGTGAGGGAGTCCAGGACTTTTTCTGGGTAAGGTCCACCCATTTTGCCATCTACCCAAGATATAAGAGATAAAACCCAGGATAATCTTACAGGAGTGACACCAGTGTCTAGAGAGAATGTAGGAGCCCTTTCGAAGTTCAAGGAGAAAGATAGAAACTGACAACAATTGCAGAAAAAGGAAAACTATCCAACCTAGACAGGGTGAGGAGTCAGACTGGTCTGAGATGGCTGTGAAACTCTGTGTGCACGGAGGTTGTCAGGACAACTTCGAATTTTGAGGTCGCTTATGACATCACGGTGAACATGTCCCCCAGGGTGGCCGCATGGTTACAGTCTGAGGATTGGCCTAGGCTAGGCTATTAAAGGGACAGATACCCAGAAACAGGTTTGGCAAACAGAAAGCAGGCACAGAAACTAGAAGAGATAAAACAGAGTCTGATGCAAGGGATAAGAAAGGAACCCTAGGCCACAAGTGAGAATAGAGGGACAGGCACGGAGAGGAGAACATTGTCATCTATTCAAGTCTATGGGGAGGTCATGCTGATTCAAGCTTGCAACTTCATTGGAAACAAGTGGCCGGACTTGGCGTTCATCACACCTACAGTGCCCTTGTGCCTTAAGCATAATGCAAAGTCAAGAAAGATGTCTTGAGGACATTGAAGAGAAGAATCGATGCCTCCTTTCCAAGGCCCATAGCATTCTTTGAAGGTCAGTCTCTTTTTCCGAAGCTCTGGTGTCACGTGGGCCCACTGGGCACATGGTAATGTGTCCCAAGAGATGTCTTGGAAGCCTTGAAGGAATGGAGCCCTGTCACGCTTGGGGTATGTCTCTTTGTTTGGAAGTGCTCTACAAGGGTGCTGAAAAGCACCCTCTTCCACAGGGCTTCGTTCCTTCGTGAAGGCTGCCCTCCCAGGCTAGTGTGCTCTGTTTGCCTCCATCGAAATTCTCTCCCCCTACCTCTTGCCGTAGAAGGATTATTGATTATGTGTTTTGACACCATATGTAAGGAAGTTGCACGAAAATTAGAACTTTACAGTTGTGTTTCAAGAAAAATAAACAGGCCAGGGTAGAGGATGTAGGGCAAACAAATGGCACACCCTATAAAAATTAAGTAAGCCCGTATCTGGACGGAATCTAGGGGAACGTTCAAGGATCAGGGGTCAAGTTCGAAACTTCCCAAATCCGGAAAAGAGACAGAAAAATATCTTTCCTGGAGAGTGGAATTCATCCGATTTGTCTAAGTTGTCTTGGAAACATTGTGTCCGTGAAGGGGGTTGCCAGGACCACCTCGAATTTGGAGTTTCTGATCTCAGGATGTCAAACCAACCCACATGACCACGTGTTCTCAGTGCTTAGTTTGACCTAGGCTAGGGTAGCCAAGAGTCCTACAAGTGACCGGTGCAAATTCAAGGACAACAACCAAGAGTCACGAAAGCACTCACACCTCACCCTAGAGAACATACAGCGATTAAAGAAATACAAACTAATCCCTTGGAATGAAGGAGAACGGACTGATAAGCATGTCTAAGGGAGATAGCTGAGAAAGACCATGACGAGTATACTATGGAAAAGAAAAAGAGGACCCAGAAAATGGAAGGTGAACAGAAATCACACCTGAATTATCCACAATGAAAGATGATGTCCGTCTTTAGACAGACTCTGCTGGAACGTTTGAAAGTCAGAGAAATTCACAAGCCAAAAAACGGCAGCGAAGGTCAAGCATGGGCTAACTGGGAAGGGTGAGTTATGAGACTGCTCCAAGCAGGCTCTGAAACCTGTATCCAGGAAGCATGCTGGACCTCAGAGACACAATTATGACAAATCCTCTGACATCACAATGGACCCGAAAAACAACCTAGCCTCATCTACACAGTGCTAGAGTTGGGCTCACTAGTATATTTAACTCCCGTTGCACTCAACTGCACGTTGCCACTGAACATGTAAGTGGCCGGCCGGTGGTGCAGTGGTGAGGTCCGCACCTTCTGGGTCTGTGGCCCAGTATGGGCTGGGTGGAATCCTCGGTTTGGGCCTCCTCACCACTGCTTCAGTTGTTCTGGTGCAGGCGTCCGAGGTAGAGTAGAGGCAGATGGGAAGGGACGTTGGACAGGGCCAGACTTCCACAGCAAATACAGGAGCATTGCCAGCAGATGTGAGCACAGCAATGCACTTGTGCCAAAACAAAACCAATTAAAAGTTGCAAAGAATAGAAAAACTGAAGCTAAGGAAAAAAAAAAACAAAAAAACAGGAGCTTGCCATTACGAAGAATAGGATCTCTGTGAATAACCTTAGCAAAACAGGTGAATTCTATGTTAATTCAAAAACTAGCAAACCTTTGGGGAAAGAAACTCAAGAAGACACAAGAAAAAAAAAGATACCGAGGGATCTAGGAATGGAAGGATTAACACACTTGAAAGGTTCATACCGCAGTAAGGAATCTCTGGATTCCATGCAATCCCAGTCAAAGTTGCAGCAGTATTTGCCACAGAGAAGAAGAGAGAATCCTAAAGTTTCTAGCCAGCAACAGGAGACCCTGACTAGGCAAAGGAATCCTCAGGAAAACGAACAAAGCGGCACGTGTCACAATTTCTGATTTCAACATAGAGGACGAAGCGCTAGGTACCGAAACGGCACAGTCTGGGCCCCAAAACAGGCATGAAGACCCATGCAAAACAATTGAGAGCCCAGAGCCCAACTCAAACTTACATGGACAGCCCATTTTGGACCAGGGAGCCAAGTGGAGACAGCGGAGAAAGGAGAGTCTCTACAATAAACGGTGCTGGGAAGCCTGCACAGCCACATGGAACACAACGAGAGTACACCATGATGTTACACCTGGCACACACACCACCTGAAGTGGATTAAAGCCTTGAATGGCAGACTTGAAACCGTGAACCTTGTAGGAGAAGACCTAGGCAGAGTGCTCTTTGCCATCTGTCTGAGCCGCCTATTTGGAAGAAGCATGTCTGACTGGGCAAGGGCAACAAAGGAAACAAGAAACAAACGGGACCACATCAAATGCACACACTTCTGCCCACTCAAGGAAACCATCAACTGAATACTAAGACACCACAACAATTGGGAGAGGATGTTTGCAAACCACACATCGGACAAGGGGTGAAAAGCCCAAAGATACAATCAACTCGCACGTCTCCACAAGAAAAAAAACAAGCCAATGAAAACCTGGTCAAAAGATGGAAGCAGAGATTTCTCCGAAGAAGACAGAAAGAGGGCCAGTAGGTGCATGAAAACTTGTTCACCATCATTAAGTCTCAGGAAAATGCAAATCCAAACTGCAAGGCCATGGCAGCTCACTGTGGTCAGCATGGCTAGAAGGAAGCAGACAGGAAATAACAAGTGTCAGAGAGGAGGTGGAGAGAAGGGAAGCCTCCTGCACTGCTGGTGGGAGTGTAACCCGGTGCAGCCACGATGCCAAAGGTGTGGAACTGCCTCAGAAGTTTAAGTATCCATGTCCCGTATGACCCAGCTATTAATCTGCCGCTTGCTTATCCAAAAAAGTCAGAAAGACTACCGCATAAAGACATGTGCATGTCTGTGTTCACCACAGTCTTACTCCTGATATCCAAGACTTGGAAAGCACCCTGGTGTCCAGCAAGGGATGATTGGAGAAGGAAGATGGGCTATAGCCACACAATGGTATACCACTCAGCCGGAACAAATGATGCAATCCAGCCATTTGTGACCACCAGAATGGCTGTGAGGGTTTTAGGGGAAGTGTAACAAGCCCCAGTGAGAAATTCAAATACCATAGAATCTCACTTACAAGGAGAAGAAAAAGCAAGCACTAACCAACAGGTGGCACTGAACATTTGTATGCGGGCTCCCAGAGGCAAAGAGGGGCGGTGACGGAGGGTGAAAGAGAAGATTAGGCACAAGTGTGTGGTGAGGGCCTGTGATTAGTCTTACACTGGTGAAGATGATGTAAGCTACACAGAAGTCTAAAGCAATGAGGATGTGAATCTGGAAGTTATAGTACGTTCTAATGCAGGGTCATGGCTATAAATTCACCTCAAATCAAAAATCCAAAACGGGGTCCAGAATGATGTCATAAAGCTTTGGGGGCGGAAAGAGTTTACGGAAGGTGAACTTCCAAGGATGGAAAATCACCTCCAAATGCTTACAGATGCTACAGAAAGGCAGACCATTCCAAATAGGTGAAGAGGAATACTACGAAGAGAACATGATCAGTCCTAAACCCATGAACGAACGGAAAATGTTACCGTCCATGATGTTATTACTAATCACCTTCACGAATAATCCAAACAGGCCCACGTCTTCCCAAGTTCAGGCAAAAGGTTGGTCCAAAAGTACAATTCAGGGCCGGCCCTGTGGTGGAGCAGGTAAGTGCCCACATTCCGCTTGGGCGGCCCGGGCCTCACTGTTTCACATTACGAGTGCATATCACATTAGTAGTGTTAGGAAATATAGATTTCATGGTATGGTGCGGGCAGAGATCATAAATAAGCAGCAATTGTGAGGATACGTTATCAATACGCACAAGAAAAGGAACCATAAGAATATTACAATCTATGGAAGTATCTGGTACACTTCCCAAAGGCAGAAGGAAGGAAATCTTGTGACCTGCCAAGGTGGAATTGGCAGAGTGCCACGAGATGACACCATCATTGTGCATCAGAACATTCCCTGGGCAACTTCAACTTGTGAGGGAGTCCAGGACTTTTTCTGGGTAAGGTCCACCCATTTTGCCATCTACCCAAGATATAAGAGATAAAACCCAGGATAATCTTACAGGAGTGACACCAGTGTCTAGAGAGAATGTAGGAGCCCTTTCGAAGTTCAAGGAGAAAGATAGAAACTGACAACAATTGCAGAAAAAGGAAAACTATCCTACCTAGACAGGGTGAGGAGTCAGACTGGTCTGAGATGGCTGTGAAACTCTGTGTGCACGGAGGTTGTCAGGACAACTTCGAATTTTGAGGTCGCTTATGACATCACGGTGAACATGTCCCCCAGGGTGGCCGCATGGTTACAGTCTGAGGATTGGCCTAGGCTAGGCTATTAAAGGGACAGATACCCAGAAACAGGTTTGGCAAACAGAAAGCAGGCACAGAAACTAGAAGAGATAAAACAGAGTCTGATGCAAGGGATAAGAAAGGAACCCTAGGCCACAAGTGAGAATAGAGGGACAGGCACGGAGAGGAGAACATTGTCATCTATTCAAGTCTATGGGGAGGTCATGCTGATTCAAGCTTGCAACTTCATTGGAAACAAGTGGCCGGACTTGGCGTTCATCACACCTACAGTGCCCTTGTGCCTTAAGCATAATGCAAAGTCAAGAAAGATGTCTTGAGGACATTGAAGAGAAGAATCGATGCCTCCTTTCCAAGGCCCATAGCATTCTTTGAAGGTCAGTCTCTTTTTCCGAAGCTCTGGTGTCACGTGGGCCCACTGGGCACATGGTAATGTGTCCCAAGAGATGTCTTGGAAGCCTTGAAGGAATGGAGCCCTGTCACGCTTGGGGTATGTCTCTTTGTTTGGAAGTGCTCTACAAGGGTGCTGAAAAGCACCCTCTTCCACAGGGCTTCGTTCCTTCGTGAAGGCTGCCCTCCCAGGCTAGTGTGCTCTGTTTGCCTCCATCGAAATTCTCTCCCCCTACCTCTTGCCGTAGAAGGATTATTGATTATGTGTTTTGACACCACATGTAAGGAAGTTGCACGAAAATTAGAACTTTACAGTTGTGTTTCAAGAAAAATAAACAGGCCAGGGTAGAGGATGTAGGGCAAACAAATGGCACACCCTATAAAAATTAAGTAAGCCCGTATCTGGACGGAATCTAGGGGAACGTTCAAGGATCAGGGGTCAAGTTCGAAACTTCCCAAATCCGGAAAAGAGACAGAAAAATATCTTTCCTGGAGAGTGGAATTCATCCGATTTGTCTAAGTTGTCTTGGAAACATTGTGTCCGTGAAGGGGGTTGCCAGGACCACCTCGAATTTGGAGTTTCTGATCTCAGGATGTCAAACCAACCCACATGACCACGTGTTCTCAGTGCTTAGTTTGACCTAGGCTAGGGTAGCCAAGAGTCCTACAAGTGACCGGTGCAAATTCAAGGACAACAACCAAGCGTCACGAAAGCACTCACACCTCACCCTAGAGAACATACAGCGATTAAAGAAATACAAACTAATCCCTTGGAATGAAGGAGAACGGACTGATAAGCATGTCTAAGGGAGATAGCTGAGAAAGACCATGACGAGTATACTATGGAAAAGAAAAAGAGGACCCAGAAAATGGAAGGTGAACAGAAATCACACCTGAATTATCCACAATGAAAGATGATGTCCGTCTTTAGACAGACTCTGCTGGAACGTTTGAAAGTCAGAGAAATTCACAAGCCAAAAAACGGCAGCGAAGGTCAAGCATGGGCTAACTGGGAAGGGTGAGTTATGAGACTGCTCCAAGCAGGCTCTGAAACCTGTATCCAGGAAGCATGCTGGACCTCAGAGACACAATTATGACAAATCCTCTGACATCACAATGGACCCGAAAAACAACCTAGCCTCATCTACACAGTGCTAGAGTTGGGCTCACTAGTATATTTAACTCCCGTTGCACTCAACTGCACGTTGCCACTGAACATGTAAGTGGCCGGCCGGTGGTGCAGTGGTGAGGTCCGCACCTTCTGGGTCTGTGGCCCAGTATGGGCTGGGTGGAATCCTCGGTTTGGGCCTCCTCACCACTGCTTCAGTTGTTCTGGTGCAGGCGTCCGAGGTAGAGTAGAGGCAGATGGGAAGGGACGTTGGACAGGGCCAGACTTCCACAGCAAATACAGGAGCATTGCCAGCAGATGTGAGCACAGCAATGCACTTGTGCCAAAACAAAACCAATTAAAAGTTGCAAAGAATAGAAAAACTGAAGCTAAGGAAAAAAAAAAAAAAAAAAACAGGAGCTTGCCATTACGAAGAATAGGATCTCTGTGAATAACCTTAGCAAAACAGGTGAATTCTATGTTAATTCAAAAACTAGCAAACCTTTGGGGAAAGAAACTCAAGAAGACACAAGAAAAAAAAAGATACCGAGGGATCTAGGAATGGAAGGATTAACACACTTGAAAGGTTCATACCGCAGTAAGGAATCTCTGGATTCCATGCAATCCCAGTCAAAGTTGCAGCAGTATTTGCCACAGAGAAGAAGAGAGAATCCTAAAGTTTCTAGCCAGCAACAGGAGACCCTGACTAGGCAAAGGAATCCTCAGGAAAACGAACAAAGCGGCACGTGTCACAATTTCGGATTTCAACATAGAGGACGAAGCGCTAGGTACCGAAACGGCACAGTCTGGGCCCCAAAACAGGCATGAAGACCCATGCAAAACAATTGAGAGCCCAGAGCCCAACTCAAACTTACATGGACAGCCCATTTTGGACCAGGGAGCCAAGTGGAGACAGCGGAGAAAGGAGAGTCTCTACAATAAACGGTGCTGGGAAGCCTGCACAGCCACATGGAACACAACGAGAGTACACCATGATGTTACACCTGGCACACACACCACCTGAAGTGGATTAAAGCCTTGAATGGCAGACTTGAAACCGTGAACCTTGTAGGAGAAGACCTAGGCAGAGTGCTCTTTGCCATCTGTCTGAGCCGCCTATTTGGAAGAAGCATGTCTGACTGGGCAAGGGCAACAAAGGAAACAAGAAACAAACGGGACCACATCAAATGCACACACTTCTGCCCACTCAAGGAAACCATCAACTGAATACTAAGACACCACAACAATTGGGAGAGGATGTTTGCAAACCACACATCGGACAAGGGGTGAAAAGCCCAAAGATACAATCAACTCGCACGTCTCCACAAGAAAAAAAACAAGCCAATGAAAACCTGGTCAAAAGATGGAAGCAGAGATTTCTCCGAAGAAGACAGAAAGAGGGCCAGTAGGTGCATGAAAACTTGTTCACCATCATTAAGTCTCAGGAAAATGCAAATCCAAACTGCAAGGCCATGGCAGCTCACTGTGGTCAGCATGGCTAGAAGGAAGCAGACAGGAAATAACAAGTGTCAGAGAGGAGGTGGAGAGAAGGGAAGCCTCCTGCACTGCTGGTGGGAGTGTAACCCGGTGCAGCCACGATGCCAAAGGTGTGGAACTGCCTCAGAAGTTTAAGTATCCATGTCCCGTATGACCCAGCTATTAATCTGCCGCTTGCTTATCCAAAAAAGTCAGAAAGACTACCGCATAAAGACATGTGCATGTCTGTGTTCACCACAGTCTTACTCCTGATATCCAAGACTTGGAAAGCACCCTGGTGTCCAGCAAGGGATGATTGGAGAAGGAAGATGGGCTATAGCCACACAATGGTATACCACTCAGCCGGAACAAATGATGCAATCCAGCCATTTGTGACCACCAGAATGGCTGTGAGGGTTTTAGGGGAAGTGTAACAAGCCCCAGTGAGAAATTCAAATACCATAGAATCTCACTTACAAGGAGAAGAAAAAGCAAGCACTAACCAACAGGTGGCACTGAACATTTGTATGCGGGCTCCCAGAGGCAAAGAGGGGCGGTGACGGAGGGTGAAAGAGAAGATTAGGCACAAGTGTGTGGTGAGGGCCTGTGATTAGTCTTACACTGGTGAAGATGATGTAAGCTACACAGAAGTCTAAAGCAATGAGGATGTGAATCTGGAAGTTATAGTACGTTCTAATGCAGGGTCATGGCTATAAATTCACCTCAAATCAAAAATCCAAAACGGGGTCCAGAATGATGTCATAAAGCTTTGGGGGCGGAAAGAGTTTACGGAAGGTGAACTTCCAAGGATGGAAAATCACCTCCAAATGCTTACAGATGCTACAGAAAGGCAGACCATTCCAAATAGGTGAAGAGGAATACTACGAAGAGAACATGATCAGTCCTAAACCCATGAACGAACGGAAAATGTTACCGTCCATGATGTTATTACTAATCACCTTCACGAATAATCCAAACAGGCCCACGTCTTCCCAAGTTCAGGCAAAAGGTTGGTCCAAAAGTACAATTCAGGGCCGGCCCTGTGGTGGAGCAGGTAAGTGCCCACATTCCGCTTGGGCGGCCCGGGCCTCACTGTTTCACATTACGAGTGCATATCACATTAGTAGTGTTAGGAAATATAGATTTCATGGTATGGTGCGGGCAGAGATCATAAATAAGCAGCAATTGTGAGGATACGTTATCAATACGCACAAGAAAAGGAACCATAAGAATATTACAATCTATGGAAGTATCTGGTACACTTCCCAAAGGCAGAAGGAAGGAAATCTTGTGACCTGCCAAGGTGGAATTGGCAGAGTGCCACGAGATGACACCATCATTGTGCATCAGAACATTCCCTGGGCAACTTCAACTTGTGAGGGAGTCCAGGACTTTTTCTGGGTAAGGTCCACCCATTTTGCCATCTACCCAAGATATAAGAGATAAAACCCAGGATAATCTTACAGGAGTGAAACCAGTGTCTAGAGAGAATGTAGGAGCCCTTTCGAAGTTCAAGGAGAAAGATAGAAACTGACAACAATTGCAGAAAAAGGAAAACTATCCTACCTAGACAGGGTGAGGAGTCAGACTGGTCTGAGATGGCTGTGAAACTCTGTGTGCACGGAGGTTGTCAGGACAACTTCGAATTTTGAGGTCGCTTATGACATCACGGTGAACATGTCCCCCAGGGTGGCCGCATGGTTACAGTCTGAGGATTGGCCTAGGCTAGGCTATTAAAGGGACAGATACCCAGAAACAGGTTTGGCAAACAGAAAGCAGGCACAGAAACTAGAAGAGATAAAACAGAGTCTGATGCAAGGGATAAGAAAGGAACCCTAGGCCACAAGTGAGAATAGAGGGACAGGCACGGAGAGGAGAACATTGTCATCTATTCAAGTCTATGGGGAGGTCATGCTGATTCAAGCTTGCAACTTCATTGGAAACAAGTGGCCGGACTTGGCGTTCATCACACCTACAGTGCCCTTGTGCCTTAAGCATAATGCAAAGTCAAGAAAGATGTCTTGAGGACATTGAAGAGAAGAATCGATGCCTCCTTTCCAAGGCCCATAGCATTCTTTGAAGGTCAGTCTCTTTTTCCGAAGCTCTGGTGTCACGTGGGCCCACTGGGCACATGGTAATGTGTCCCAAGAGATGTCTTGGAAGCCTTGAAGGAATGGAGCCCTGTCACGCTTGGGGTATGTCTCTTTGTTTGGAAGTGCTCTACAAGGGTGCTGAAAAGCACCCTCTTCCACAGGGCTTCGTTCCTTCGTGAAGGCTGCCCTCCCAGGCTAGTGTGCTCTGTTTGCCTCCATCGAAATTCTCTCCCCCTACCTCTTGCCGTAGAAGGATTATTGATTATGTGTTTTGACACCATATGTAAGGAAGTTGCACGAAAATTAGAACTTTACAGTTGTGTTTCAAGAAAAATAAACAGGCCAGGGTAGAGGATGTAGGGCAAACAAATGGCACACCCTATAAAAATTAAGTAAGCCCGTATCTGGACGGAATCTAGGGGAACGTTCAAGGATCAGGGGTCAAGTTCGAAACTTCCCAAATCCGGAAAAGAGACAGAAAAATATCTTTCCTGGAGAGTGGAATTCATCCGATTTGTCTAAGTTGTCTTGGAAACATTGTGTCCGTGAAGGGGGTTGCCAGGACCACCTCGAATTTGGAGTTTCTGATCTCAGGATGTCAAACCAACCCACATGACCACGTGTTCTCAGTGCTTAGTTTGACCTAGGCTAGGGTAGCCAAGAGTCCTACAAGTGACCGGTGCAAATTCAAGGACAACAACCAAGAGTCACGAAAGCACTCACACCTCACCCTAGAGAACATACAGCGATTAAAGAAATACAAACTAATCCCTTGGAATGAAGGAGAACGGACTGATAAGCATGTCTAAGGGAGATAGCTGAGAAAGACCATGACGAGTATACTATGGAAAAGAAAAAGAGGACCCAGAAAATGGAAGGTGAACAGAAATCACACCTGAATTATCCACAATGAAAGATGATGTCCGTCTTTAGACAGACTCTGCTGGAACGTTTGAAAGTCAGAGAAATTCACAAGCCAAAAAACGGCAGCGAAGGTCAAGCATGGGCTAACTGGGAAGGGTGAGTTATGAGACTGCTCCAAGCAGGCTCTGAAACCTGTATCCAGGAAGCATGCTGGACCTCAGAGACACAATTATGACAAATCCTCTGACATCACAATGGACCCGAAAAACAACCTAGCCTCATCTACACAGTGCTAGAGTTGGGCTCACTAGTATATTTAACTCCCGTTGCACTCAACTGCACGTTGCCACTGAACATGTAAGTGGCCGGCCGGTGGTGCAGTGGTGAGGTCCGCACCTTCTGGGTCTGTGGCCCAGTATGGGCTGGGTGGAATCCTCGGTTTGGGCCTCCTCACCACTGCTTCAGTTGTTCTGGTGCAGGCGTCCGAGGTAGAGTAGAGGCAGATGGGAAGGGACGTTGGACAGGGCCAGACTTCCACAGCAAATACAGGAGCATTGCCAGCAGATGTGAGCACAGCAATGCACTTGTGCCAAAACAAAACCAATTAAAAGTTGCAAAGAATAGAAAAACTGAAGCTAAGGAAAAAAAAAAACAAAAAAACAGGAGCTTGCCATTACGAAGAATAGGATCTCTGTGAATAACCTTAGCAAAACAGGTGAATTCTATGTTAATTCAAAAACTAGCAAACCTTTGGGGAAAGAAACTCAAGAAGACACAAGAAAAAAAAAGATACCGAGGGATCTAGGAATGGAAGGATTAACACACTTGAAAGGTTCATACCGCAGTAAGGAATCTCTGGATTCCATGCAATCCCAGTCAAAGTTGCAGCAGTATTTGCCACAGAGAAGAAGAGAGAATCCTAAAGTTTCTAGCCAGCAACAGGAGACCCTGACTAGGCAAAGGAATCCTCAGGAAAACGAACAAAGCGGCACGTGTCACAATTTCTGATTTCAACATAGAGGACGAAGCGCTAGGTACCGAAACGGCACAGTCTGGGCCCCAAAACAGGCATGAAGACCCATGCAAAACAATTGAGAGCCCAGAGCCCAACTCAAACTTACATGGACAGCCCATTTTGGACCAGGGAGCCAAGTGGAGACAGCGGAGAAAGGAGAGTCTCTACAATAAACGGTGCTGGGAAGCCTGCACAGCCACATGGAACACAACGAGAGTACACCATGATGTTACACCTGGCACACACACCACCTGAAGTGGATTAAAGCCTTGAATGGCAGACTTGAAACCGTGAACCTTGTAGGAGAAGACCTAGGCAGAGTGCTCTTTGCCATCTGTCTGAGCCGCCTATTTGGAAGAAGCATGTCTGACTGGGCAAGGGCAACAAAGGAAACAAGAAACAAACGGGACCACATCAAATGCACACACTTCTGCCCACTCAAGGAAACCATCAACTGAATACTAAGACACCACAACAATTGGGAGAGGATGTTTGCAAACCACACATCGGACAAGGGGTGAAAAGCCCAAAGATACAATCAACTCGCACGTCTCCACAAGAAAAAAAACAAGCCAATGAAAACCTGGTCAAAAGATGGAAGCAGAGATTTCTCCGAAGAAGACAGAAAGAGGGCCAGTAGGTGCATGAAAACTTGTTCACCATCATTAAGTCTCAGGAAAATGCAAATCCAAACTGCAAGGCCATGGCAGCTCACTGTGGTCAGCATGGCTAGAAGGAAGCAGACAGGAAATAACAAGTGTCAGAGAGGAGGTGGAGAGAAGGGAAGCCTCCTGCACTGCTGGTGGGAGTGTAACCCGGTGCAGCCACGATGCCAAAGGTGTGGAACTGCCTCAGCAGTTTAAGTATCCATGTCCCGTATGACCCAGCTATTAATCTGCCGCTTGCTTATCCAAAAAAGTCAGAAAGACTACCGCATAAAGACATGTGCATGTCTGTGTTCACCACAGTCTTACTCCTGATATCCAAGACTTGGAAAGCACCCTGGTGTCCAGCAAGGGATGATTGGAGAAGGAAGATGGGCTATAGCCACACAATGGTATACCACTCAGCCGGAACAAATGATGCAATCCAGCCATTTGTGACCACCAGAATGGCTGTGAGGGTTTTAGGGGAAGTGTAACAAGCCCCAGTGAGAAATTCAAATACCATAGAATCTCACTTACAAGGAGAAGAAAAAGCAAGCACTAACCAACAGGTGGCACTGAACATTTGTATGCGGGCTCCCAGAGGCAAAGAGGGGCGGTGACGGAGGGTGAAAGAGAAGATTAGGCACAAGTGTGTGGTGAGGGCCTGTGATTAGTCTTACACTGGTGAAGATGATGTAAGCTACACAGAAGTCTAAAGCAATGAGGATGTGAATCTGGAAGTTATAGTACGTTCTAATGCAGGGTCATGGCTATAAATTCACCTCAAATCAAAAATCCAAAACGGGGTCCAGAATGATGTCATAAAGCTTTGGGGGCGGAAAGAGTTTACGGAAGGTGAACTTCCAAGGATGGAAAATCACCTCCAAATGCTTACAGATGCTACAGAAAGGCAGACCATTCCAAATAGGTGAAGAGGAATACTACGAAGAGAACATGATCAGTCCTAAACCCATGAACGAACGGAAAATGTTACCGTCCATGATGTTATTACTAATCACCTTCACGAATAATCCAAACAGGCCCACGTCTTCCCAAGTTCAGGCAAAAGGTTGGTCCAAAAGTACAATTCAGGGCCGGCCCTGTGGTGGAGCAGGTAAGTGCCCACATTCCGCTTGGGCGGCCCGGGCCTCACTGTTTCACATTACGAGTGCATATCACATTAGTAGTGTTAGGAAATATAGATTTCATGGTATGGTGCGGGCAGAGATCATAAATAAGCAGCAATTGTGAGGATACGTTATCAATACGCACAAGAAAAGGAACCATAAGAATATTACAATCTATGGAAGTATCTGGTACACTTCCCAAAGGCAGAAGGAAGGAAATCTTGTGACCTGCCAAGGTGGAATTGGCAGAGTGCCACGAGATGACACCATCATTGTGCATCAGAACATTCCCTGGGCAACTTCAACTTGTGAGGGAGTCCAGGACTTTTTCTGGGTAAGGTCCACCCATTTTGCCATCTACCCAAGATATAAGAGATAAAACCCAGGATAATCTTACAGGAGTGACACCAGTGTCTAGAGAGAATGTAGGAGCCCTTTCGAAGTTCAAGGAGAAAGATAGAAACTGACAACAATTGCAGAAAAAGGAAAACTATCCTACCTAGACAGGGTGAGGAGTCAGACTGGTCTGAGATGGCTGTGAAACTCTGTGTGCACGGAGGTTGTCAGGACAACTTCGAATTTTGAGGTCGCTTATGACATCACGGTGAACATGTCCCCCAGGGTGGCCGCATGGTTACAGTCTGAGGATTGGCCTAGGCTAGGCTATTAAAGGGACAGATACCCAGAAACAGGTTTGGCAAACAGAAAGCAGGCACAGAAACTAGAAGAGATAAAACAGAGTCTGATGCAAGGGATAAGAAAGGAACCCTAGGCCACAAGTGAGAATAGAGGGACAGGCACGGAGAGGAGAACATTGTCATCTATTCAAGTCTATGGGGAGGTCATGCTGATTCAAGCTTGCAACTTCATTGGAAACAAGTGGCCGGACTTGGCGTTCATCACACCTACAGTGCCCTTGTGCCTTAAGCATAATGCAAAGTCAAGAAAGATGTCTTGAGGACATTGAAGAGAAGAATCGATGCCTCCTTTCCAAGGCCCATAGCATTCTTTGAAGGTCAGTCTCTTTTTCCGAAGCTCTGGTGTCACGTGGGCCCACTGGGCACATGGTAATGTGTCCCAAGAGATGTCTTGGAAGCCTTGAAGGAATGGAGCCCTGTCACGCTTGGGGTATGTCTCTTTGTTTGGAAGTGCTCTACAAGGGTGCTGAAAAGCACCCTCTTCCACAGGGCTTCGTTCCTTCGTGAAGGCTGCCCTCCCAGGCTAGTGTGCTCTGTTTGCCTCCATCGAAATTCTCTCCCCCTACCTCTTGCCGTAGAAGGATTATTGATTATGTGTTTTGACACCATATGTAAGGAAGTTGCACGAAAATTAGAACTTTACAGTTGTGTTTCAAGAAAAATAAACAGGCCAGGGTAGAGGATGTAGGGCAAACAAATGGCACACCCTATAAAAATTAAGTAAGCCCGTATCTGGACGGAATCTAGGGGAACGTTCAAGGATCAGGGGTCAAGTTCGAAACTTCCCAAATCCGGAAAAGAGACAGAAAAATATCTTTCCTGGAGAGTGGAATTCATCCGATTTGTCTAAGTTGTCTTGGAAACATTGTGTCCGTGAAGGGGGTTGCCAGGACCACCTCGAATTTGGAGTTTCTGATCTCAGGATGTCAAACCAACCCACATGACCACGTGTTCTCAGTGCTTAGTTTGACCTAGGCTAGGGTAGCCAAGAGTCCTACAAGTGACCGGTGCAAATTCAAGGACAACAACCAAGCGTCACGAAAGCACTCACACCTCACCCTAGAGAACATACAGCGATTAAAGAAATACAAACTAATCCCTTGGAATGAAGGAGAACGGACTGATAAGCATGTCTAAGGGAGATAGCTGAGAAAGACCATGACGAGTATACTATGGAAAAGAAAAAGAGGACCCAGAAAATGGAAGGTGAACAGAAATCACACCTGAATTATCCACAATGAAAGATGATGTCCGTCTTTAGACAGACTCTGCTGGAACGTTTGAAAGTCAGAGAAATTCACAAGCCAAAAAACGGCAGCGAAGGTCAAGCATGGGCTAACTGGGAAGGGTGAGTTATGAGACTGCTCCAAGCAGGCTCTGAAACCTGTATCCAGGAAGCATGCTGGACCTCAGAGACACAATTATGACAAATCCTCTGACATCACAATGGACCCGAAAAACAACCTAGCCTCATCTACACAGTGCTAGAGTTGGGCTCACTAGTATATTTAACTCCCGTTGCACTCAACTGCACGTTGCCACTGAACATGTAAGTGGCCGGCCGGTGGTGCAGTGGTGAGGTCCGCACCTTCTGGGTCTGTGGCCCAGTATGGGCTGGGTGGAATCCTCGGTTTGGGCCTCCTCACCACTGCTTCAGTTGTTCTGGTGCAGGCGTCCGAGGTAGAGTAGAGGCAGATGGGAAGGGACGTTGGACAGGGCCAGACTTCCACAGCAAATACAGGAGCATTGCCAGCAGATGTGAGCACAGCAATGCACTTGTGCCAAAACAAAACCAATTAAAAGTTGCAAAGAATAGAAAAACTGAAGCTAAGGAAAAAAAAAAAAAAAAAAACAGGAGCTTGCCATTACGAAGAATAGGATCTCTGTGAATAACCTTAGCAAAACAGGTGAATTCTATGTTAATTCAAAAACTAGCAAACCTTTGGGGAAAGAAACTCAAGAAGACACAAGAAAAAAAAAGATACCGAGGGATCTAGGAATGGAAGGATTAACACACTTGAAAGGTTCATACCGCAGTAAGGAATCTCTGGATTCCATGCAATCCCAGTCAAAGTTGCAGCAGTATTTGCCACAGAGAAGAAGAGAGAATCCTAAAGTTTCTAGCCAGCAACGCGAGACCCTGACTAGGCAAAGGAATCCTCAGGAAAACGAACAAAGCGGCACGTGTCACAATTTCTGATTTCAACATAGAGGACGAAGCGCTAGGTACCGAAACGGCACAGTCTGGGCCCCAAAACAGGCATGAAGACCCATGCAAAACAATTGAGAGCCCAGAGCCCAACTCAAACTTACATGGACAGCCCATTTTGGACCAGGGAGCCAAGTGGAGACAGCGGAGAAAGGAGAGTCTCTACAATAAACGGTGCTGGGAAGCCTGCACAGCCACATGGAACACAACGAGAGTACACCATGATGTTACACCTGGCACACACACCACCTGAAATGGATTAAAGCCTTGAATGGCAGACTTGAAACCGTGAACCTTGTAGGAGAAGACCTAGGCAGAGTGCTCTTTGCCATCTGTCTGAGCCGCCTATTTGGAAGAAGCATGTCTGACTGGGCAAGGGCAACAAAGGAAACAAGAAACAAACGGGACCACATCAAATGCACACACTTCTGCCCACTCAAGGAAACCATCAACTGAATACTAAGACACCACAACAATTGGGAGAGGATGTTTGCAAACCACACATCGGACAAGGGGTGAAAAGCCCAAAGATACAATCAACTCGCACGTCTCCACAAGAAAAAAAA
Source organism: Equus asinus (assembly GCF_041296235.1). Classification (NCBI taxonomy): domain Eukaryota; kingdom Metazoa; phylum Chordata; class Mammalia; order Perissodactyla; family Equidae; genus Equus; species Equus asinus. The sequence continues at coordinate 9,856,120 of NC_091813.1, read as the reverse complement.
CAAGCCAATGAAAACCTGGTCAAAAGATGGAAGCAGAGATTTCTCCGAAGAAGACAGAAAGAGGGCCAGTAGGTGCATGAAAACTTGTTCACCATCATTAAGTCTCAGGAAAATGCAAATCCAAACTGCAAGGCCATGGCAGCTCACTGTGGTCAGCATGGCTAGAAGGAAGCAGACAGGAAATAACAAGTGTCAGAGAGGAGGTGGAGAGAAGGGAAGCCTCCTGCACTGCTGGTGGGAGTGTAACCCGGTGCAGCCACGATGCCAAAGGTGTGGAACTGCCTCAGCAGTTTAAGTATCCATGTCCCGTATGACCCAGCTATTAATCTGCCGCTTGCTTATCCAAAAAAGTCAGAAAGACTACCGCATAAAGACATGTGCATGGCTGTGTTCACCACAGTCTTACTCCTGATATCCAAGACTTGGAAAGCACCCTGGTGTCCAGCAAGGGATGATTGGAGAAGGAAGATGGGCTATAGCCACACAATGGTATACCACTCAGCCGGAACAAATGATGCAATCCAGCCATTTGTGACCACCAGAATGGCTGTGAGGGTTTTAGGGGAAGTGTAACAAGCCCCAGTGAGAAATTCAAATACCATAGAATCTCACTTACAAGGAGAAGAAAAAGCAAGCACTAACCAACAGGTGGCACTGAACATTTGTATGCGGGCTCCCAGAGGCAAAGAGGGGCGGTGACGGAGGGTGAAAGAGAAGATTAGGCACAAGTGTGTGGTGAGGGCCTGTGATTAGTCTTACACTGGTGAAGATGATGTAAGCTACACAGAAGTCTAAAGCAATGAGGATGTGAATCTGGAAGTTATAGTACGTTCTAATGCAGGGTCATGGCTATAAATTCACCTCAAATCAAAAATCCAAAACGGGGTCCAGAATGATGTCATAAAGCTTTGGGGGCGGAAAGAGTTTACGGAAGGTGAACTTCCAAGGATGGAAAATCACCTCCAAATGCTTACAGATGCTACAGAAAGGCAGACCATTCCAAATAGGTGAAGAGGAATACTACGAAGAGAACATGATCAGTCCTAAACCCATGAACGAACGGAAAATGTTACCGTCCATGATGTTATTACTAATCACCTTCACGAATAATCCAAACAGGCCCACGTCTTCCCAAGTTCAGGCAAAAGGTTGGTCCAAAAGTACAATTCAGGGCCGGCCCTGTGGTGGAGCAGGTAAGTGCCCACATTCCGCTTGGGCGGCCCGGGCCTCACTGTTTCACATTACGAGTGCATATCACATTAGTAGTGTTAGGAAATATAGATTTCATGGTATGGTGCGGGCAGAGATCATAAATAAGCAGCAATTGTGAGGATACGTTATCAATACGCACAAGAAAAGGAACCATAAGAATATTACAATCTATGGAAGTATCTGGTACACTTCCCAAAGGCAGAAGGAAGGAAATCTTGTGACCTGCCAAGGTGGAATTGGCAGAGTGCCACGAGATGACACCATCATTGTGCATCAGAACATTCCCTGGGCAACTTCAACTTGTGAGGGAGTCCAGGACTTTTTCTGGGTAAGGTCCACCCATTTTGCCATCTACCCAAGATATAAGAGATAAAACCCAGGATAATCTTACAGGAGTGACACCAGTGTCTAGAGAGAATGTAGGAGCCCTTTCGAAGTTCAAGGAGAAAGATAGAAACTGACAACAATTGCAGAAAAAGGAAAACTATCCTACCTAGACAGGGTGAGGAGTCAGACTGGTCTGAGATGGCTGTGAAACTCTGTGTGCACGGAGGTTGTCAGGACAACTTCGAATTTTGAGGTCGCTTATGACATCACGGTGAACATGTCCCCCAGGGTGGCCGCATGGTTACAGTCTGAGGATTGGCCTAGGCTAGGCTATTAAAGGGACAGATACCCAGAAACAGGTTTGGCAAACAGAAAGCAGGCACAGAAACTAGAAGAGATAAAACAGAGTCTGATGCAAGGGATAAGAAAGGAACCCTAGGCCACAAGTGAGAATAGAGGGACAGGCACGGAGAGGAGAACATTGTCATCTATTCAAGTCTATGGGGAGGTCATGCTGATTCAAGCTTGCAACTTCATTGGAAACAAGTGGCCGGACTTGGCGTTCATCACACCTACAGTGCCCTTGTGCCTTAAGCATAATGCAAAGTCAAGAAAGATGTCTTGAGGACATTGAAGAGAAGAATCGATGCCTCCTTTCCAAGGCCCATAGCATTCTTTGAAGGTCAGTCTCTTTTTCCGAAGCTCTGGTGTCACGTGGGCCCACTGGGCACATGGTAATGTGTCCCAAGAGATGTCTTGGAAGCCTTGAAGGAATGGAGCCCTGTCACGCTTGGGGTATGTCTCTTTGTTTGGAAGTGCTCTACAAGGGTGCTGAAAAGCACCCTCTTCCACAGGGCTTCGTTCCTTCGTGAAGGCTGCCCTCCCAGGCTAGTGTGCTCTGTTTGCCTCCATCGAAATTCTCTCCCCCTACCTCTTGCCGTAGAAGGATTATTGATTATGTGTTTTGACACCATATGTAAGGAAGTTGCACGAAAATTAGAACTTTACAGTTGTGTTTCAAGAAAAATAAACAGGCCAGGGTAGAGGATGTAGGGCAAACAAATGGCACACCCTATAAAAATTAAGTAAGCCCGTATCTGGACGGAATCTAGGGGAACGTTCAAGGATCAGGGGTCAAGTTCGAAACTTCCCAAATCCGGAAAAGAGACAGAAAAATATCTTTCCTGGAGAGTGGAATTCATCCGATTTGTCTAAGTTGTCTTGGAAACATTGTGTCCGTGAAGGGGGTTGCCAGGACCACCTCGAATTTGGAGTTTCTGATCTCAGGATGTCAAACCAACCCACATGACCACGTGTTCTCAGTGCTTAGTTTGACCTAGGCTAGGGTAGCCAAGAGTCCTACAAGTGACCGGTGCAAATTCAAGGACAACAACCAAGCGTCACGAAAGCACTCACACCTCACCCTAGAGAACATACAGCGATTAAAGAAATACAAACTAATCCCTTGGAATGAAGGAGAACGGACTGATAAGCATGTCTAAGGGAGATAGCTGAGAAAGACCATGACGAGTATACTATGGAAAAGAAAAAGAGGACCCAGAAAATGGAAGGTGAACAGAAATCACACCTGAATTATCCACAATGAAAGATGATGTCCGTCTTTAGACAGACTCTGCTGGAACGTTTGAAAGTCAGAGAAATTCACAAGCCAAAAAACGGCAGCGAAGGTCAAGCATGGGCTAACTGGGAAGGGTGAGTTATGAGACTGCTCCAAGCAGGCTCTGAAACCTGTATCCAGGAAGCATGCTGGACCTCAGAGACACAATTATGACAAATCCTCTGACATCACAATGGACCCGAAAAACAACCTAGCCTCATCTACACAGTGCTAGAGTTGGGCTCACTAGTATATTTAACTCCCGTTGCACTCAACTGCACGTTGCCACTGAACATGTAAGTGGCCGGCCGGTGGTGCAGTGGTGAGGTCCGCACCTTCTGGGTCTGTGGCCCAGTATGGGCTGGGTGGAATCCTCGGTTTGGGCCTCCTCACCACTGCTTCAGTTGTTCTGGTGCAGGCGTCCGAGGTAGAGTAGAGGCAGATGGGAAGGGACGTTGGACAGGGCCAGACTTCCACAGCAAATACAGGAGCATTGCCAGCAGATGTGAGCACAGCAATGCACTTGTGCCAAAACAAAACCAATTAAAAGTTGCAAAGAATAGAAAAACTGAAGCTAAGGAAAAAAAAAAACAAAAAAACAGGAGCTTGCCATTACGAAGAATAGGATCTCTGTGAATAACCTTAGCAAAACAGGTGAATTCTATGTTAATTCAAAAACTAGCAAACCTTTGGGGAAAGAAACTCAAGAAGACACAAGAAAAAAAAAGATACCGAGGGATCTAGGAATGGAAGGATTAACACACTTGAAAGGTTCATACCGCAGTAAGGAATCTCTGGATTCCATGCAATCCCAGTCAAAGTTGCAGCAGTATTTGCCACAGAGAAGAAGAGAGAATCCTAAAGTTTCTAGCCAGCAACGCGAGACCCTGACTAGGCAAAGGAATCCTCAGGAAAACGAACAAAGCGGCACGTGTCACAATTTCTGATTTCAACATAGAGGACGAAGCGCTAGGTACCGAAACGGCACAGTCTGGGCCCCAAAACAGGCATGAAGACCCATGCAAAACAATTGAGAGCCCAGAGCCCAACTCAAACTTACATGGACAGCCCATTTTGGACCAGGGAGCCAAGTGGAGACAGCGGAGGAAGGAGAGTCTGTACAATAAACGGTGCTGGGAAGCCTGCACAGCCACATGGAACACAACGAGAGTACACCATGATGTTACACCTGGCACACACACCACCTGAAGTGGATTAAAGCCTTGAATGGCAGACTTGAAACCGTGAACCTTGTAGGAGAAGACCTAGGCAGAGTGCTCTTTGCCATCTGTCTGAGCCGCCTATTTGGAAGAAGCATGTCTGACTGGGCAAGGGCAACAAAGGAAACAAGAAACAAACGGGACCACATCAAATGCACACACTTCTGCCCACTCAAGGAAACCATCAACTGAATACTAAGACACCACAACAATTGGGAGAGGATGTTTGCAAACCACACATCGGACAAGGGGTGAAAAGCCCAAAGATACAATCAACTCGCACGTCTCCACAAGAAAAAAAACAAGCCAATGAAAACCTGGTCAAAAGATGGAAGCAGAGATTTCTCCGAAGAAGACAGAAAGAGGGCCAGTAGGTGCACGAAAACTTGTTCACCATCATTAAGTCTCAGGAAAATGCAAATCCAAACTGCAAGGCCATGGCAGCTCACTGTGGTCAGCATGGCTAGAAGGAAGCAGACAGGAAATAACAAGTGTCAGAGAGGAGGTGGAGAGAAGGGAAGCCTCCTGCACTGCTGGTGGGAGTGTAACCCGGTGCAGCCACGATGCCAAAGGTGTGGAACTGCCTCAGAAGTTTAAGTATCCATGTCCCGTATGACCCAGCTATTAATCTGCCGCTTGCTTATCCAAAAAAGTCAGAAAGACTACCGCATAAAGACATGTGCATGGCTGTGTTCACCACAGTCTTACTCCTGATATCCAAGACTTGGAAAGCACCCTGGTGTCCAGCAAGGGATGATTGGAGAAGGAAGATGGGCTATAGCCACACAATGGTATACCACTCAGCCGGAACAAATGATGCAATCCAGCCATTTGTGACCACCAGAATGGCTGTGAGGGTTTTAGGGGAAGTGTAACAAGCCCCAGTGAGAAATTCAAATACCATAGAATCTCACTTACAAGGCGAAGAAAAAGCAAGCACTAACCATCAGGTGGCACTGAACATTTGTATGCGGGCTCCCAGAGGCAAAGAGGGGCGGTGACGGAGGGTGAAAGAGAAGATTAGGCACAAGTGTGTGGTGAGGGCCTGTGATTAGTCTTACACTGGTGAAGATGATGTAAGCTACACAGAAGTCTAAAGCAATGAGGATGTGAATCTGGAAGTTATAGTACGTTCTAATGCAGGGTCATGGCTATAAATTCACCTCAAATCAAAAATCCAAAACGGGGTCCAGAATGATGTCATAAAGCTTTGGGGGCGGAAAGAGTTTACGGAAGGTGAACTTCCAAGGATGGAAAATCACCTCCAAATGCTTACAGATGCTACAGAAAGGCAGACCATTCCAAATAGGTGAAGAGGAATACTACGAAGAGAACATGATCAGTCCTAAACCCATGAACGAACGGAAAATGTTACCGTCCATGATGTTATTACTAATCACCTTCACGAATAATCCAAACAGGCCCACGTCTTCCCAAGTTCAGGCAAAAGGTTGGTCCAAAAGTACAATTCAGGGCCGGCCCTGTGGTGGAGCAGGTAAGTGCCCACATTCCGCTTGGGCGGCCCGGGCCTCACTGTTTCACATTACGAGTGCATATCACATTAGTAGTGTTAGGAAATATAGATTTCATGGTATGGTGCGGGCAGAGATCATAAATAAGCAGCAATTGTGAGGATACGTTATCAATACGCACAAGAAAAGGAACCATAAGAATATTACAATCTATGGAAGTATCTGGTACACTTCCCAAAGGCAGAAGGAAGGAAATCTTGTGACCTGCCAAGGTGGAATTGGCAGAGTGCCACGAGATGACACCATCATTGTGCATCAGAACATTCCCTGGGCAACTTCAACTTGTGAGGGAGTCCAGGACTTTTTCTGGGTAAGGTCCACCCATTTTGCCATCTACCCAAGATATAAGAGATAAAACCCAGGATAATCTTACAGGAGTGACACCAGTGTCTAGAGAGAATGTAGGAGCCCTTTCGAAGTTCAAGGAGAAAGATAGAAACTGACAACAATTGCAGAAAAAGGAAAACTATCCTACCTAGACAGGGTGAGGAGTCAGACTGGTCTGAGATGGCTGTGAAACTCTGTGTGCACGGAGGTTGTCAGGACAACTTCGAATTTTGAGGTCGCTTATGACATCACGGTGAACATGTCCCCCAGGGTGGCCGCATGGTTACAGTCTGAGGATTGGCCTAGGCTAGGCTATTAAAGGGACAGATACCCAGAAACAGGTTTGGCAAACAGAAAGCAGGCACAGAAACTAGAAGAGATAAAACAGAGTCTGATGCAAGGGATAAGAAAGGAACCCTAGGCCACAAGTGAGAATAGAGGGACAGGCACGGAGAGGAGAACATTGTCATCTATTCAAGTCTATGGGGAGGTCATGCTGATTCAAGCTTGCAACTTCATTGGAAACAAGTGGCCGGACTTGGCGTTCATCACACCTACAGTGCCCTTGTGCCTTAAGCATAATGCAAAGTCAAGAAAGATGTCTTGAGGACATTGAAGAGAAGAATCGATGCCTCCTTTCCAAGGCCCATAGCATTCTTTGAAGGTCAGTCTCTTTTTCCGAAGCTCTGGTGTCACGTGGGCCCACTGGGCACATGGTAATGTGTCCCAAGAGATGTCTTGGAAGCCTTGAAGGAATGGAGCCCTGTCACGCTTGGGGTATGTCTCTTTGTTTGGAAGTGCTCTACAAGGGTGCTGAAAAGCACCCTCTTCCACAGGGCTTCGTTCCTTCGTGAAGGCTGCCCTCCCAGGCTAGTGTGCTCTGTTTGCCTCCATCGAAATTCTCTCCCCCTACCTCTTGCCGTAGAAGGATTATTGATTATGTGTTTTGACACCATATGTAAGGAAGTTGCACGAAAATTAGAACTTTACAGTTGTGTTTCAAGAAAAATAAACAGGCCAGGGTAGAGGATGTAGGGCAAACAAATGGCACACCCTATAAAAATTAAGTAAGCCCGTATCTGGACGGAATCTAGGGGAACGTTCAAGGATCAGGGGTCAAGTTCGAAACTTCCCAAATCCGGAAAAGAGACAGAAAAATATCTTTCCTGGAGAGTGGAATTCATCCGATTTGTCTAAGTTGTCTTGGAAACATTGTGTCCGTGAAGGGGGTTGCCAGGACCACCTCGAATTTGGAGTTTCTGATCTCAGGATGTCAAACCAACCCACATGACCACGTGTTCTCAGTGCTTAGTTTGACCTAGGCTAGGGTAGCCAAGAGTCCTACAAGTGACCGGTGCAAATTCAAGGACAACAACCAAGCGTCACGAAAGCACTCACACCTCACCCTAGAGAACATACAGCGATTAAAGAAATACAAACTAATCCCTTGGAATGAAGGAGAACGGACTGATAAGCATGTCTAAGGGAGATAGCTGAGAAAGACCATGACGAGTATACTATGGAAAAGAAAAAGAGGACCCAGAAAATGGAAGGTGAACAGAAATCACACCTGAATTATCCACAATGAAAGATGATGTCCGTCTTTAGACAGACTCTGCTGGAACGTTTGAAAGTCAGAGAAATTCACAAGCCAAAAAACGGCAGCGAAGGTCAAGCATGGGCTAACTGGGAAGGGTGAGTTATGAGACTGCTCCAAGCAGGCTCTGAAACCTGTATCCAGGAAGCATGCTGGACCTCAGAGACACAATTATGACAAATCCTCTGACATCACAATGGACCCGAAAAACAACCTAGCCTCATCTACACAGTGCTAGAGTTGGGCTCACTAGTATATTTAACTCCCGTTGCACTCAACTGCACGTTGCCACTGAACATGTAAGTGGCCGGCCGGTGGTGCAGTGGTGAGGTCCGCACCTTCTGGGTCTGTGGCCCAGTATGGGCTGGGTGGAATCCTCGGTTTGGGCCTCCTCACCACTGCTTCAGTTGTTCTGGTGCAGGCGTCCGAGGTAGAGTAGAGGCAGATGGGAAGGGACGTTGGACAGGGCCAGACTTCCACAGCAAATACAGGAGCATTGCCAGCAGATGTGAGCACAGCAATGCACTTGTGCCAAAACAAAACCAATTAAAAGTTGCAAAGAATAGAAAAACTGAAGCTAAGGAAAAAAAAAAACAAAAAAACAGGAGCTTGCCATTACGAAGAATAGGATCTCTGTGAATAACCTTAGCAAAACAGGTGAATTCTATGTTAATTCAAAAACTAGCAAACCTTTGGGGAAAGAAACTCAAGAAGACACAAGAAAAAAAAAGATACCGAGGGATCTAGGAATGGAAGGATTAACACACTTGAAAGGTTCATACCGCAGTAAGGAATCTCTGGATTCCATGCAATCCCAGTCAAAGTTGCAGCAGTATTTGCCACAGAGAAGAAGAGAGAATCCTAAAGTTTCTAGCCAGCAACGCGAGACCCTGACTAGGCAAAGGAATCCTCAGGAAAACGAACAAAGCGGCACGTGTCACAATTTCTGATTTCAACATAGAGGACGAAGCGCTAGGTACCGAAACGGCACAGTCTGGGCCCCAAAACAGGCATGAAGACCCATGCAAAACAATTGAGAGCCCAGAGCCCAACTCAAACTTACATGGACAGCCCATTTTGGACCAGGGAGCCAAGTGGAGACAGCGGAGAAAGGAGAGTCTCTACAATAAACGGTGCTGGGAAGCCTGCACAGCCACATGGAACACAACGAGAGTACACCATGATGTTACACCTGGCACACACACCACCTGAAATGGATTAAAGCCTTGAATGGCAGACTTGAAACCGTGAACCTTGTAGGAGAAGACCTAGGCAGAGTGCTCTTTGCCATCTGTCTGAGCCGCCTATTTGGAAGAAGCATGTCTGACTGGGCAAGGGCAACAAAGGAAACAAGAAACAAACGGGACCACATCAAATGCACACACTTCTGCCCACTCAAGGAAACCATCAACTGAATACTAAGACACCACAACAATTGGGAGAGGATGTTTGCAAACCACACATCGGACAAGGGGTGAAAAGCCCAAAGATACAATCAACTCGCACGTCTCCACAAGAAAAAAAACAAGCCAATGAAAACCTGGTCAAAAGATGGAAGCAGAGATTTCTCCGAAGAAGACAGAAAGAGGGCCAGTAGGTGCATGAAAACTTGTTCACCATCATTAAGTCTCAGGAAAATGCAAATCCAAACTGCAAGGCCATGGCAGCTCACTGTGGTCAGCATGGCTAGAAGGAAGCAGACAGGAAATAACAAGTGTCAGAGAGGAGGTGGAGAGAAGGGAAGCCTCCTGCACTGCTGGTGGGAGTGTAACCCGGTGCAGCCACGATGCCAAAGGTGTGGAACTGCCTCAGAAGTTTAAGTATCCATGTCCCGTATGACCCAGCTATTAATCTGCCGCTTGCTTATCCAAAAAAGTCAGAAAGACTACCGCATAAAGACATGTGCATGGCTGTGTTCACCACAGTCTTACTCCTGATATCCAAGACTTGGAAAGCACCCTGGTGTCCAGCAAGGGATGATTGGAGAAGGAAGATGGGCTATAGCCACACAATGGTATACCACTCAGCCGGAACAAATGATGCAATCCAGCCATTTGTGACCACCAGAATGGCTGTGAGGGTTTTAGGGGAAGTGTAACAAGCCCCAGTGAGAAATTCAAATACCATAGAATCTCACTTACAAGGCGAAGAAAAAGCAAGCACTAACCATCAGGTGGCACTGAACATTTGTATGCGGGCTCCCAGAGGCAAAGAGGGGCGGTGACGGAGGGTGAAAGAGAAGATTAGGCACAAGTGTGTGGTGAGGGCCTGTGATTAGTCTTACACTGGTGAAGATGATGTAAGCTACACAGAAGTCTAAAGCAATGAGGATGTGAATCTGGAAGTTATAGTACGTTCTAATGCAGGGTCATGGCTATAAATTCACCTCAAATCAAAAATCCAAAAAGGGGTCCAGAATGATGTCATAAAGCTTTGGGGGCGGAAAGAGTTTACGGAAGGTGAACTTCCAAGGATGGAAAATCACCTCCAAATGCTTACAGATGCTACAGAAAGGCAGACCATTCCAAATAGGTGAAGAGGAATACTACGAAGAGAACATGATCAGTCCTAAACCCATGAACGAACGGAAAATGTTACCGTCCATGATGTTATTACTAATCACCTTCACGAATAATCCAAACAGGCCCACGTCTTCCCAAGTTCAGGCAAAAGGTTGGTCCAAAAGTACAATTCAGGGCCGGCCCTGTGGTGGAGCAGGTAAGTGCCCACATTCCGCTTGGGCGGCCCGGGCCTCACTGTTTCACATTACGAGTGCATATCACATTAGTAGTGTTAGGAAATATAGATTTCATGGTATGGTGCGGGCAGAGATCATAAATAAGCAGCAATTGTGAGGATACGTTATCAATACGCACAAGAAAAGGAACCATAAGAATATTACAATCTATGGAAGTATCTGGTACACTTCCCAAAGGCAGAAGGAAGGAAATCTTGTGACCTGCCAAGGTGGAATTGGCAGAGTGCCACGAGATGACACCATCATTGTGCATCAGAACATTCCCTGGGCAACTTCAACTTGTGAGGGAGTCCAGGACTTTTTCTGGGTAAGGTCCACCCATTTTGCCATCTACCCAAGATATAAGAGATAAAACCCAGGATAATCTTACAGGAGTGACACCAGTGTCTAGAGAGAATGTAGGAGCCCTTTCGAAGTTCAAGGAGAAAGATAGAAACTGACAACAATTGCAGAAAAAGGAAAACTATCCTACCTAGACAGGGTGAGGAGTCAGACTGGTCTGAGATGGCTGTGAAACTCTGTGTGCACGGAGGTTGTCAGGACAACTTCGAATTTTGAGGTCGCTTATGACATCACGGTGAACATGTCCCCCAGGGTGGCCGCATGGTTACAGTCTGAGGATTGGCCTAGGCTAGGCTATTAAAGGGACAGATACCCAGAAACAGGTTTGGCAAACAGAAAGCAGGCACAGAAACTAGAAGAGATAAAACAGAGTCTGATGCAAGGGATAAGAAAGGAACCCTAGGCCACAAGTGAGAATAGAGGGACAGGCACGGAGAGGAGAACATTGTCATCTATTCAAGTCTATGGGGAGGTCATGCTGATTCAAGCTTGCAACTTCATTGGAAACAAGTGGCCGGACTTGGCGTTCATCACACCTACAGTGCCCTTGTGCCTTAAGCATAATGCAAAGTCAAGAAAGATGTCTTGAGGACATTGAAGAGAAGAATCGATGCCTCCTTTCCAAGGCCCATAGCATTCTTTGAAGGTCAGTCTCTTTTTCCGAAGCTCTGGTGTCACGTGGGCCCACTGGGCACATGGTAATGTGTCCCAAGAGATGTCTTGGAAGCCTTGAAGGAATGGAGCCCTGTCACGCTTGGGGTATGTCTCTTTGTTTGGAAGTGCTCTACAAGGGTGCTGAAAAGCACCCTCTTCCACAGGGCTTCGTTCCTTCGTGAAGGCTGCCCTCCCAGGCTAGTGTGCTCTGTTTGCCTCCATCGAAATTCTCTCCCCCTACCTCTTGCCGTAGAAGGATTATTGATTATGTGTTTTGACACCATATGTAAGGAAGTTGCACGAAAATTAGAACTTTACAGTTGTGTTTCAAGAAAAATAAACAGGCCAGGGTAGAGGATGTAGGGCAAACAAATGGCACACCCTATAAAAATTAAGTAAGCCCGTATCTGGACGGAATCTAGGGGAACGTTCAAGGATCAGGGGTCAAGTTCGAAACTTCCCAAATCCGGAAAAGAGACAGAAAAATATCTTTCCTGGAGAGTGGAATTCATCCGATTTGTCTAAGTTGTCTTGGAAACATTGTGTCCGTGAAGGGGGTTGCCAGGACCACCTCGAATTTGGAGTTTCTGATCTCAGGATGTCAAACCAACCCACATGACCACGTGTTCTCAGTGCTTAGTTTGACCTAGGCTAGGGTAGCCAAGAGTCCTACAAGTGACCGGTGCAAATTCAAGGACAACAACCAAGAGTCACGAAAGCACTCACACCTCACCCTAGAGAACATACAGCGATTAAAGAAATACAAACTAATCCCTTGGAATGAAGGAGAACGGACTGATAAGCATGTCTAAGGGAGATAGCTGAGAAAGACCATGACGAGTATACTATGGAAAAGAAAAAGAGGACCCAGAAAATGGAAGGTGAACAGAAATCACACCTGAATTATCCACAATGAAAGATGATGTCCGTCTTTAGACAGACTCTGCTGGAACGTTTGAAAGTCAGAGAAATTCACAAGCCAAAAAACGGCAGCGAAGGTCAAGCATGGGCTAACTGGGAAGGGTGAGTTATGAGACTGCTCCAAGCAGGCTCTGAAACCTGTATCCAGGAAGCATGCTGGACCTCAGAGACACAATTATGACAAATCCTCTGACATCACAATGGACCCGAAAAACAACCTAGCCTCATCTACACAGTGCTAGAGTTGGGCTCACTAGTATATTTAACTCCCGTTGCACTCAACTGCACGTTGCCACTGAACATGTAAGTGGCCGGCCGGTGGTGCAGTGGTGAGGTCCGCACCTTCTGGGTCTGTGGCCCAGTATGGGCTGGGTGGAATCCTCGGTTTGGGCCTCCTCACCACTGCTTCAGTTGTTCTGGTGCAGGCGTCCGAGGTAGAGTAGAGGCAGATGGGAAGGGACGTTGGACAGGGCCAGACTTCCACAGCAAATACAGGAGCATTGCCAGCAGATGTGAGCACAGCAATGCACTTGTGCCAAAACAAAACCAATTAAAAGTTGCAAAGAATAGAAAAACTGAAGCTAAGGAAAAAAAAAAAAAAAAAAACAGGAGCTTGCCATTACGAAGAATAGGATCTCTGTGAATAACCTTAGCAAAACAGGTGAATTCTATGTTAATTCAAAAACTAGCAAACCTTTGGGGAAAGAAACTCAAGAAGACACAAGAAAAAAAAAGATATCGAGGGATCTAGGAATGGAAGGATTAACACACTTGAAAGGTTCATACCGCAGTAAGGAATCTCTGGATTCCATGCAATCCCAGTCAAAGTTGCAGCAGTATTTGCCACAGAGAAGAAGAGAGAATCCTAAAGTTTCTAGCCAGCAACACGAGACCCTGACTAGGCAAAGGAATCCTCAGGAAAACGAACAAAGCGGCACGTGTCACAATTTCTGATTTCAACATAGAGGACGAAGTGCTAGGTACCGAAACGGCACAGTCTGGGCCCCAAAACAGGCATGAAGACCCATGCAAAACAATTGAGAGCCCAGAGCCCAACTCAAACTTACATGGACAGCCCATTTTGGACCAGGGAGCCAAGTGGAGACAGCGGAGAAAGGAGAGTCTCTACAATAAACGGTGCTGGGAAGCCTGCACAGCCACATGGAACACAACGAGAGTACACCATGATGTTACACCTGGCACACACACCACCTGAAGTGGATTAAAGCCTTGAATGGCAGACTTGAAACCGTGAACCTTGTAGGAGAAGACCTAGGCAGAGTGCTCTTTGCCATCTGTCTGAGCCGCCTATTTGGAAGAAGCATGTCTGACTGGGCAAGGGCAACAAAGGAAACAAGAAACAAACGGGACCACATCAAATGCACACACTTCTGCCCACTCAAGGAAACCATCAACTGAATACTAAGACACCACAACAATTGGGAGAGGATGTTTGCAAACCACACATCGGACAAGGGGTGAAAAGCCCAAAGATACAATCAACTCGCACGTCTCCACAAGAAAAAAAACAAGCCAATGAAAACCTGGTCAAAAGATGGAAGCAGAGATTTCTCCGAAGAAGACAGAAAGAGGGCCAGTAGGTGCATGAAAACTTGTTCACCATCATTAAGTCTCAGGAAAATGCAAATCCAAACTGCAAGGCCATGGCAGCTCACTGTGGTCAGCATGGCTAGAAGGAAGCAGACAGGAAATAACAAGTGTCAGAGAGGAGGTGGAGAGAAGGGAAGCCTCCTGCACTGCTGGTGGGAGTGTAACCCGGTGCAGCCACGATGCCAAAGGTGTGGAACTGCCTCAGAAGTTTAAGTATCCATGTCCCGTATGACCCAGCTATTAATCTGCCGCTTGCTTATCCAAAAAAGTCAGAAAGACTACCGCATAAAGACATGTGCATGGCTGTGTTCACCACAGTCTTACTCCTGATATCCAAGACTTGGAAAGCACCCTGGTGTCCAGCAAGGGATGATTGGAGAAGGAAGATGGGCTATAGCCACACAATGGTATACCACTCAGCCGGAACAAATGATGCAATCCAGCCATTTGTGACCACCAGAATGGCTGTGAGGGTTTTAGGGGAAGTGTAACAAGCCCCAGTGAGAAATTCAAATACCATAGAATCTCACTTACAAGGCGAAGAAAAAGCAAGCACTAACCAACAGGTGGCACTGAACATTTGTATGCGGGCTCCCAGAGGCAAAGAGGGGCGGTGACGGAGGGTGAAAGAGAAGATTAGGCACAAGTGTGTGGTGAGGGCCTGTGATTAGTCTTACACTGGTGAAGATGATGTAAGCTACACAGAAGTCTAAAGCAATGAGGATGTGAATCTGGAAGTTATAGTACGTTCTAATGCAGGGTCATGGCTATAAATTCACCTCAAATCAAAAATCCAAAACGGGGTCCAGAATGATGTCATAAAGCTTTGGGGGCGGAAAGAGTTTACGGAAGGTGAACTTCCAAGGATGGAAAATCACCTCCAAATGCTTACAGATGCTACAGAAAGGCAGACCATTCCAAATAGGTGAAGAGGAATACTACGAAGAGAACATGATCAGTCCTAAACCCATGAACGAACGGAAAATGTTACCGTCCATGATGTTATTACTAATCACCTTCACGAATAATCCAAACAGGCCCACGTCTTCCCAAGTTCAGGCAAAAGGTTGGTCCAAAAGTACAATTCAGGGCCGGCCCTGTGGTGGAGCAGGTAAGTGCCCACATTCCGCTTGGGCGGCCCGGGCCTCACTGTTTCACATTACGAGTGCATATCACATTAGTAGTGTTAGGAAATATAGATTTCATGGTATGGTGCGGGCAGAGATCATAAATAAGCAGCAATTGTGAGGATACGTTATCAATACGCACAAGAAAAGGAACCATAAGAATATTACAATCTATGGAAGTATCTGGTACACTTCCCAAAGGCAGAAGGAAGGAAATCTTGTGACCTGCCAAGGTGGAATTGGCAGAGTGCCACGAGATGACACCATCATTGTGCATCAGAACATTCCCTGGGCAACTTCAACTTGTGAGGGAGTCCAGGACTTTTTCTGGGTAAGGTCCACCCATTTTGCCATCTACCCAAGATATAAGAGATAAAACCCAGGATAATCTTACAGGAGTGACACCAGTGTCTAGAGAGAATGTAGGAGCCCTTTCGAAGTTCAAGGAGAAAGATAGAAACTGACAACAATTGCAGAAAAAGGAAAACTATCCTACCTAGACAGGGTGAGGAGTCAGACTGGTCTGAGATGGCTGTGAAACTCTGTGTGCACGGAGGTTGTCAGGACAACTTCGAATTTTGAGGTCGCTTATGACATCACGGTGAACATGTCCCCCAGGGTGGCCGCATGGTTACAGTCTGAGGATTGGCCTAGGCTAGGCTATTAAAGGGACAGATACCCAGAAACAGGTTTGGCAAACAGAAAGCAGGCACAGAAACTAGAAGAGATAAAACAGAGTCTGATGCAAGGGATAAGAAAGGAACCCTAGGCCACAAGTGAGAATAGAGGGACAGGCACGGAGAGGAGAACATTGTCATCTATTCAAGTCTATGGGGAGGTCATGCTGATTCAAGCTTGCAACTTCATTGGAAACAAGTGGCCGGACTTGGCGTTCATCACACCTACAGTGCCCTTGTGCCTTAAGCATAATGCAAAGTCAAGAAAGATGTCTTGAGGACATTGAAGAGAAGAATCGATGCCTCCTTTCCAAGGCCCATAGCATTCTTTGAAGGTCAGTCTCTTTTTCCGAAGCTCTGGTGTCACGTGGGCCCACTGGGCACATGGTAATGTGTCCCAAGAGATGTCTTGGAAGCCTTGAAGGAATGGAGCCCTGTCACGCTTGGGGTATGTCTCTTTGTTTGGAAGTGCTCTACAAGGGTGCTGAAAAGCACCCTCTTCCACAGGGCTTCGTTCCTTCGTGAAGGCTGCCCTCCCAGGCTAGTGTGCTCTGTTTGCCTCCATCGAAATTCTCTCCCCCTACCTCTTGCCGTAGAAGGATTATTGATTATGTGTTTTGACACCATATGTAAGGAAGTTGCACGAAAATTAGAACTTTACAGTTGTGTTTCAAGAAAAATAAACAGGCCAGGGTAGAGGATGTAGGGCAAACAAATGGCACACCCTATAAAAATTAAGTAAGCCCGTATCTGGACGGAATCTAGGGGAACGTTCAAGGATCAGGGGTCAAGTTCGAAACTTCCCAAATCCGGAAAAGAGACAGAAAAATATCTTTCCTGGAGAGTGGAATTCATCCGATTTGTCTAAGTTGTCTTGGAAACATTGTGTCCGTGAAGGGGGTTGCCAGGACCACCTCGAATTTGGAGTTTCTGATCTCAGGATGTCAAACCAACCCACATGACCACGTGTTCTCAGTGCTTAGTTTGACCTAGGCTAGGGTAGCCAAGAGTCCTACAAGTGACCGGTGCAAATTCAAGGACAACAACCAAGCGTCACGAAAGCACTCACACCTCACCCTAGAGAACATACAGCGATTAAAGAAATACAAACTAATCCCTTGGAATGAAGGAGAACGGACTGATAAGCATGTCTAAGGGAGATAGCTGAGAAAGACCATGACGAGTATACTATGGAAAAGAAAAAGAGGACCCAGAAAATGGAAGGTGAACAGAAATCACACCTGAATTATCCACAATGAAAGATGATGTCCGTCTTTAGACAGACTCTGCTGGAACGTTTGAAAGTCAGAGAAATTCACAAGCCAAAAAACGGCAGCGAAGGTCAAGCATGGGCTAACTGGGAAGGGTGAGTTATGAGACTGCTCCAAGCAGGCTCTGAAACCTGTATCCAGGAAGCATGCTGGACCTCAGAGACACAATTATGACAAATCCTCTGACATCACAATGGACCCGAAAAACAACCTAGCCTCATCTACACAGTGCTAGAGTTGGGCTCACTAGTATATTTAACTCCCGTTGCACTCAACTGCACGTTGCCACTGAACATGTAAGTGGCCGGCCGGTGGTGCAGTGGTGAGGTCCGCACCTTCTGGGTCTGTGGCCCAGTATGGGCTGGGTGGAATCCTCGGTTTGGGCCTCCTCACCACTGCTTCAGTTGTTCTGGTGCAGGCGTCCGAGGTAGAGTAGAGGCAGATGGGAAGGGACGTTGGACAGGGCCAGACTTCCACAGCAAATACAGGAGCATTGCCAGCAGATGTGAGCACAGCAATGCACTTGTGCCAAAACAAAACCAATTAAAAGTTGCAAAGAATAGAAAAACTGAAGCTAAGGAAAAAAAAAAAAAAAAAAACAGGAGCTTGCCATTACGAAGAATAGGATCTCTGTGAATAACCTTAGCAAAACAGGTGAATTCTATGTTAATTCAAAAACTAGCAAACCTTTGGGGAAAGAAACTCAAGAAGACACAAGAAAAAAAAAGATATCGAGGGATCTAGGAATGGAAGGATTAACACACTTGAAAGGTTCATACCGCAGTAAGGAATCTCTGGATTCCATGCAATCCCAGTCAAAGTTGCAGCAGTATTTGCCACAGAGAAGAAGAGAGAATCCTAAAGTTTCTAGCCAGCAACACGAGACCCTGACTAGGCAAAGGAATCCTCAGGAAAACGAACAAAGCAGCACGTGTCACAATTTCTGATTTCAACATAGAGGACGAAGCGCTAGGTACCGAAACGGCACAGTCTGGGCCCCAAAACAGGCATGAAGACCCATGCAAAACAATTGAGAGCCCAGAGCCCAACTCAAACTTACATGGACAGCCCATTTTGGACCAGGGAGCCAAGTGGAGACAGCGGAGGAAGGAGAGTCTGTACAATAAACGGTGCTGGGAAGCCTGCACAGCCACATGGAACACAACGAGAGTACACCATGATGTTACACCTGGCACACACACCACCTGAAATGGATTAAAGCCTTGAATGGCAGACTTGAAACCGTGAACCTTGTAGGAGAAGACCTAGGCAGAGTGCTCTTTGCCATCTGTCTGAGCCGCCTATTTGGAAGAAGCATGTCTGACTGGGCAAGGGCAACAAAGGAAACAAGAAACAAACGGGACCACATCAAATGCACACACTTCTGCCCACTCAAGGAAACCATCAACTGAATACTAAGACACCACAACAATTGGGAGAGGATGTTTGCAAACCACACATCGGACAAGGGGTGAAAAGCCCAAAGATACAATCAACTCGCACGTCTCCACAAGAAAAAAAACAAGCCAATGAAAACCTGGTCAAAAGATGGAAGCAGAGATTTCTCCGAAGAAGACAGAAAGAGGGCCAGTAGGTGCATGAAAACTTGTTCACCATCATTAAGTCTCAGGAAAATGCAAATCCAAACTGCAAGGCCATGGCAGCTCACTGTGGTCAGCATGGCTAGAAGGAAGCAGACAGGAAATAACAAGTGTCAGAGAGGAGGTGGAGAGAAGGGAAGCCTCCTGCACTGCTGGTGGGAGTGTAACCCGGTGCAGCCACGATGCCAAAGGTGTGGAACTGCCTCAGCAGTTTAAGTATCCATGTCCCGTATGACCCAGCTATTAATCTGCCGCTTGCTTATCCAAAAAAGTCAGAAAGACTACCGCATAAAGACATGTGCATGGCTGTGTTCACCACAGTCTTACTCCTGATATCCAAGACTTGGAAAGCACCCTGGTGTCCAGCAAGGGATGATTGGAGAAGGAAGATGGGCTATAGCCACACAATGGTATACCACTCAGCCGGAACAAATGATGCAATCCAGCCATTTGTGACCACCAGAATGGCTGTGAGGGTTTTAGGGGAAGTGTAACAAGCCCCAGTGAGAAATTCAAATACCATAGAATCTCACTTACAAGGCGAAGAAAAAGCAAGCACTAACCAACAGGTGGCACTGAACATTTGTATGCGGGCTCCCAGAGGCAAAGAGGGGCGGTGACGGAGGGTGAAAGAGAAGATTAGGCACAAGTGTGTGGTGAGGGCCTGTGATTAGTCTTACACTGGTGAAGATGATGTAAGCTACACAGAAGTCTAAAGCAATGAGGATGTGAATCTGGAAGTTATAGTACGTTCTAATGCAGGGTCATGGCTATAAATTCACCTCAAATCAAAAATCCAAAACGGGGTCCAGAATGATGTCATAAAGCTTTGGGGGCGGAAAGAGTTTACGGAAGGTGAACTTCCAAGGATGGAAAATCACCTCCAAATGCTTACAGATGCTACAGAAAGGCAGACCATTCCAAATAGGTGAAGAGGAATACTACGAAGAGAACATGATCAGTCCTAAACCCATGAACGAACGGAAAATGTTACCGTCCATGATGTTATTACTAATCACCTTCACGAATAATCCAAACAGGCCCACGTCTTCCCAAGTTCAGGCAAAAGGTTGGTCCAAAAGTACAATTCAGGGCCGGCCCTGTGGTGGAGCAGGTAAGTGCCCACATTCCGCTTGGGCGGCCCGGGCCTCACTGTTTCACATTACGAGTGCATATCACATTAGTAGTGTTAGGAAATATAGATTTCATGGTATGGTGCGGGCAGAGATCATAAATAAGCAGCAATTGTGAGGATACGTTATCAATACGCACAAGAAAAGGAACCATAAGAATATTACAATCTATGGAAGTATCTGGTACACTTCCCAAAGGCAGAAGGAAGGAAATCTTGTGACCTGCCAAGGTGGAATTGGCAGAGTGCCACGAGATGACACCATCATTGTGCATCAGAACATTCCCTGGGCAACTTCAACTTGTGAGGGAGTCCAGGACTTTTTCTGGGTAAGGTCCACCCATTTTGCCATCTACCCAAGATATAAGAGATAAAACCCAGGATAATCTTACAGGAGTGAAACCAGTGTCTAGAGAGAATGTAGGAGCCCTTTCGAAGTTCAAGGAGAAAGATAGAAACTGACAACAATTGCAGAAAAAGGAAAACTATCCTACCTAGACAGGGTGAGGAGTCAGACTGGTCTGAGATGGCTGTGAAACTCTGTGTGCACGGAGGTTGTCAGGACAACTTCGAATTTTGAGGTCGCTTATGACATCACGGTGAACATGTCCCCCAGGGTGGCCGCATGGTTACAGTCTGAGGATTGGCCTAGGCTAGGCTATTAAAGGGACAGATACCCAGAAACAGGTTTGGCAAACAGAAAGCAGGCACAGAAACTAGAAGAGATAAAACAGAGTCTGATGCAAGGGATAAGAAAGGAACCCTAGGCCACAAGTGAGAATAGAGGGACAGGCACGGAGAGGAGAACATTGTCATCTATTCAAGTCTATGGGGAGGTCATGCTGATTCAAGCTTGCAACTTCATTGGAAACAAGTGGCCGGACTTGGCGTTCATCACACCTACAGTGCCCTTGTGCCTTAAGCATAATGCAAAGTCAAGAAAGATGTCTTGAGGACATTGAAGAGAAGAATCGATGCCTCCTTTCCAAGGCCCATAGCATTCTTTGAAGGTCAGTCTCTTTTTCCGAAGCTCTGGTGTCACGTGGGCCCACTGGGCACATGGTAATGTGTCCCAAGAGATGTCTTGGAAGCCTTGAAGGAATGGAGCCCTGTCACGCTTGGGGTATGTCTCTTTGTTTGGAAGTGCTCTACAAGGGTGCTGAAAAGCACCCTCTTCCACAGGGCTTCGTTCCTTCGTGAAGGCTGCCCTCCCAGGCTAGTGTGCTCTGTTTGCCTCCATCGAAATTCTCTCCCCCTACCTCTTGCCGTAGAAGGATTATTGATTATGTGTTTTGACACCATATGTAAGGAAGTTGCACGAAAATTAGAACTTTACAGTTGTGTTTCAAGAAAAATAAACAGGCCAGGGTAGAGGATGTAGGGCAAACAAATGGCACACCCTATAAAAATTAAGTAAGCCCGTATCTGGACGGAATCTAGGGGAACGTTCAAGGATCAGGGGTCAAGTTCGAAACTTCCCAAATCCGGAAAAGAGACAGAAAAATATCTTTCCTGGAGAGTGGAATTCATCCGATTTGTCTAAGTTGTCTTGGAAACATTGTGTCCGTGAAGGGGGTTGCCAGGACCACCTCGAATTTGGAGTTTCTGATCTCAGGATGTCAAACCAACCCACATGACCACGTGTTCTCAGTGCTTAGTTTGACCTAGGCTAGGGTAGCCAAGAGTCCTACAAGTGACCGGTGCAAATTCAAGGACAACAACCAAGCGTCACGAAAGCACTCACACCTCACCCTAGAGAACATACAGCGATTAAAGAAATACAAACTAATCCCTTGGAATGAAGGAGAACGGACTGATAAGCATGTCTAAGGGAGATAGCTGAGAAAGACCATGACGAGTATACTATGGAAAAGAAAAAGAGGACCCAGAAAATGGAAGGTGAACAGAAATCACACCTGAATTATCCACAATGAAAGATGATGTCCGTCTTTAGACAGACTCTGCTGGAACGTTTGAAAGTCAGAGAAATTCACAAGCCAAAAAACGGCAGCGAAGGTCAAGCATGGGCTAACTGGGAAGGGTGAGTTATGAGACTGCTCCAAGCAGGCTCTGAAACCTGTATCCAGGAAGCATGCTGGACCTCAGAGACACAATTATGACAAATCCTCTGACATCACAATGGACCCGAAAAACAACCTAGCCTCATCTACACAGTGCTAGAGTTGGGCTCACTAGTATATTTAACTCCCGTTGCACTCAACTGCACGTTGCCACTGAACATGTAAGTGGCCGGCCGGTGGTGCAGTGGTGAGGTCCGCACCTTCTGGGTCTGTGGCCCAGTATGGGCTGGGTGGAATCCTCGGTTTGGGCCTCCTCACCACTGCTTCAGTTGTTCTGGTGCAGGCGTCCGAGGTAGAGTAGAGGCAGATGGGAAGGGACGTTGGACAGGGCCAGACTTCCACAGCAAATACAGGAGCATTGCCAGCAGATGTGAGCACAGCAATGCACTTGTGCCAAAACAAAACCAATTAAAAGTTGCAAAGAATAGAAAAACTGAAGCTAAGGAAAAAAAAAAAAAAAAAAACAGGAGCTTGCCATTACGAAGAATAGGATCTCTGTGAATAACCTTAGCAAAACAGGTGAATTCTATGTTAATTCAAAAACTAGCAAACCTTTGGGGAAAGAAACTCAAGAAGACACAAGAAAAAAAAAGATACCGAGGGATCTAGGAATGGAAGGATTAACACACTTGAAAGGTTCATACCGCAGTAAGGAATCTCTGGATTCCATGCAATCCCAGTCAAAGTTGCAGCAGTATTTGCCACAGAGAAGAAGAGAGAATCCTAAAGTTTCTAGCCAGCAACGCGAGACCCTGACTAGGCAAAGGAATCCTCAGGAAAACGAACAAAGCGGCACGTGTCACAATTTCTGATTTCAACATAGAGGACGAAGCGCTAGGTACCGAAACGGCACAGTCTGGGCCCCAAAACAGGCATGAAGACCCATGCAAAACAATTGAGAGCCCAGAGCCCAACTCAAACTTACATGGACAGCCCATTTTGGACCAGGGAGCCAAGTGGAGACAGCGGAGAAAGGAGAGTCTCTACAATAAACGGTGCTGGGAAGCCTGCACAGCCACATGGAACACAACGAGAGTACACCATGATGTTACACCTGGCACACACACCACCTGAAATGGATTAAAGCCTTGAATGGCAGACTTGAAACCGTGAACCTTGTAGGAGAAGACCTAGGCAGAGTGCTCTTTGCCATCTGTCTGAGCCGCCTATTTGGAAGAAGCATGTCTGACTGGGCAAGGGCAACAAAGGAAACAAGAAACAAACGGGACCACATCAAATGCACACACTTCTGCCCACTCAAGGAAACCATCAACTGAATACTAAGACACCACAACAATTGGGAGAGGATGTTTGCAAACCACACATCGGACAAGGGGTGAAAAGCCCAAAGATACAATCAACTCGCACGTCTCCACAAGAAAAAAAACAAGCCAATGAAAACCTGGTCAAAAGATGGAAGCAGAGATTTCTCCGAAGAAGACAGAAAGAGGGCCAGTAGGTGCATGAAAACTTGTTCACCATCATTAAGTCTCAGGAAAATGCAAATCCAAACTGCAAGGCCATGGCAGCTCACTGTGGTCAGCATGGCTAGAAGGAAGCAGACAGGAAATAACAAGTGTCAGAGAGGAGGTGGAGAGAAGGGAAGCCTCCTGCACTGCTGGTGGGAGTGTAACCCGGTGCAGCCACGATGCCAAAGGTGTGGAACTGCCTCAGCAGTTTAAGTATCCATGTCCCGTATGACCCAGCTATTAATCTGCCGCTTGCTTATCCAAAAAAGTCAGAAAGACTACCGCATAAAGACATGTGCATGGCTGTGTTCACCACAGTCTTACTCCTGATATCCAAGACTTGGAAAGCACCCTGGTGTCCAGCAAGGGATGATTGGAGAAGGAAGATGGGCTATAGCCACACAATGGTATACCACTCAGCCGGAACAAATGATGCAATCCAGCCATTTGTGACCACCAGAATGGCTGTGAGGGTTTTAGGGGAAGTGTAACAAGCCCCAGTGAGAAATTCAAATACCATAGAATCTCACTTACAAGGCGAAGAAAAAGCAAGCACTAACCAACAGGTGGCACTGAACATTTGTATGCGGGCTCCCAGAGGCAAAGAGGGGCGGTGACGGAGGGTGAAAGAGAAGATTAGGCACAAGTGTGTGGTGAGGGCCTGTGATTAGTCTTACACTGGTGAAGATGATGTAAGCTACACAGAAGTCTAAAGCAATGAGGATGTGAATCTGGAAGTTATAGTACGTTCTAATGCAGGGTCATGGCTATAAATTCACCTCAAATCAAAAATCCAAAACGGGGTCCAGAATGATGTCATAAAGCTTTGGGGGCGGAAAGAGTTTACGGAAGGTGAACTTCCAAGGATGGAAAATCACCTCCAAATGCTTACAGATGCTACAGAAAGGCAGACCATTCCAAATAGGTGAAGAGGAATACTACGAAGAGAACATGATCAGTCCTAAACCCATGAACGAACGGAAAATGTTACCGTCCATGATGTTATTACTAATCACCTTCACGAATAATCCAAACAGGCCCACGTCTTCCCAAGTTCAGGCAAAAGGTTGGTCCAAAAGTACAATTCAGGGCCGGCCCTGTGGTGGAGCAGGTAAGTGCCCACATTCCGCTTGGGCGGCCCGGGCCTCACTGTTTCACATTACGAGTGCATATCACATTAGTAGTGTTAGGAAATATAGATTTCATGGTATGGTGCGGGCAGAGATCATAAATAAGCAGCAATTGTGAGGATACGTTATCAATACGCACAAGAAAAGGAACCATAAGAATATTACAATCTATGGAAGTATCTGGTACACTTCCCAAAGGCAGAAGGAAGGAAATCTTGTGACCTGCCAAGGTGGAATTGGCAGAGTGCCACGAGATGACACCATCATTGTGCATCAGAACATTCCCTGGGCAACTTCAACTTGTGAGGGAGTCCAGGACTTTTTCTGGGTAAGGTCCACCCATTTTGCCATCTACCCAAGATATAAGAGATAAAACCCAGGATAATCTTACAGGAGTGAAACCAGTGTCTAGAGAGAATGTAGGAGCCCTTTCGAAGTTCAAGGAGAAAGATAGAAACTGACAACAATTGCAGAAAAAGGAAAACTATCCTACCTAGACAGGGTGAGGAGTCAGACTGGTCTGAGATGGCTGTGAAACTCTGTGTGCACGGAGGTTGTCAGGACAACTTCGAATTTTGAGGTCGCTTATGACATCACGGTGAACATGTCCCCCAGGGTGGCCGCATGGTTACAGTCTGAGGATTGGCCTAGGCTAGGCTATTAAAGGGACAGATACCCAGAAACAGGTTTGGCAAACAGAAAGCAGGCACAGAAACTAGAAGAGATAAAACAGAGTCTGATGCAAGGGATAAGAAAGGAACCCTAGGCCACAAGTGAGAATAGAGGGACAGGCACGGAGAGGAGAACATTGTCATCTATTCAAGTCTATGGGGAGGTCATGCTGATTCAAGCTTGCAACTTCATTGGAAACAAGTGGCCGGACTTGGCGTTCATCACACCTACAGTGCCCTTGTGCCTTAAGCATAATGCAAAGTCAAGAAAGATGTCTTGAGGACATTGAAGAGAAGAATCGATGCCTCCTTTCCAAGGCCCATAGCATTCTTTGAAGGTCAGTCTCTTTTTCCGAAGCTCTGGTGTCACGTGGGCCCACTGGGCACATGGTAATGTGTCCCAAGAGATGTCTTGGAAGCCTTGAAGGAATGGAGCCCTGTCACGCTTGGGGTATGTCTCTTTGTTTGGAAGTGCTCTACAAGGGTGCTGAAAAGCACCCTCTTCCACAGGGCTTCGTTCCTTCGTGAAGGCTGCCCTCCCAGGCTAGTGTGCTCTGTTTGCCTCCATCGAAATTCTCTCCCCCTACCTCTTGCCGTAGAAGGATTATTGATTATGTGTTTTGACACCATATGTAAGGAAGTTGCACGAAAATTAGAACTTTACAGTTGTGTTTCAAGAAAAATAAACAGGCCAGGGTAGAGGATGTAGGGCAAACAAATGGCACACCCTATAAAAATTAAGTAAGCCCGTATCTGGACGGAATCTAGGGGAACGTTCAAGGATCAGGGGTCAAGTTCGAAACTTCCCAAATCCGGAAAAGAGACAGAAAAATATCTTTCCTGGAGAGTGGAATTCATCCGATTTGTCTAAGTTGTCTTGGAAACATTGTGTCCGTGAAGGGGGTTGCCAGGACCACCTCGAATTTGGAGTTTCTGATCTCAGGATGTCAAACCAACCCACATGACCACGTGTTCTCAGTGCTTAGTTTGACCTAGGCTAGGATAGCCAAGAGTCCTACAAGTGACCGGTGCAAATTCAAGGACAACAACCAAGAGTCACGAAAGCACTCACACCTCACCCTAGAGAACATACAGCGATTAAAGAAATACAAACTAATCCCTCGGAATGAAGGAGAACGGACTGATAAGCATGTCTAAGGGAGATAGCTGAGAAAGACCATGACGAGTATACTATGGAAAAGAAAAAGAGGACCCAGAAAATGGAAGGTGAACAGAAATCACACCTGAATTATCCACAATGAAAGATGATGTCCGTCTTTAGACAGACTCTGCTGGAACGTTTGAAAGTCAGAGAAATTCACAAGCCAAAAAACGGCAGCGAAGGTCAAGCATGGGCTAACTGGGAAGGGTGAGTTATGAGACTGCTCCAAGCAGGCTCTGAAACCTGTATCCAGGAAGCATGCTGGACCTCAGAGACACAATTATGACAAATCCTCTGACATCACAATGGACCCGAAAAACAACCTAGCCTCATCTACACAGTGCTAGAGTTGGGCTCACTAGTATATTTAACTCCCGTTGCACTCAACTGCACGTTGCCACTGAACATGTAAGTGGCCGGCCGGTGGTGCAGTGGTGAGGTCCGCACCTTCTGGGTCTGTGGCCCAGTATGGGCTGGGTGGAATCCTCGGTTTGGGCCTCCTCACCACTGCTTCAGTTGTTCTGGTGCAGGCGTCCGAGGTAGAGTAGAGGCAGATGGGAAGGGACGTTGGACAGGGCCAGACTTCCACAGCAAATACAGGAGCATTGCCAGCAGATGTGAGCACAGCAATGCACTTGTGCCAAAACAAAACCAATTAAAAGTTGCAAAGAATAGAAAAACTGAAGCTAAGGAAAAAAAAAAAAAAAAAAACAGGAGCTTGCCATTACGAAGAATAGGATCTCTGTGAATAACCTTAGCAAAACAGGTGAATTCTATGTTAATTCAAAAACTAGCAAACCTTTGGGGAAAGAAACTCAAGAAGACACAAGAAAAAAAAAGATATCGAGGGATCTAGGAATGGAAGGATTAACACACTTGAAAGGTTCATACCGCAGTAAGGAATCTCTGGATTCCATGCAATCCCAGTCAAAGTTGCAGCAGTATTTGCCACAGAGAAGAAGAGAGAATCCTAAAGTTTCTAGCCAGCAACACGAGACCCTGACTAGGCAAAGGAATCCTCAGGAAAACGAACAAAGCAGCACGTGTCACAATTTCTGATTTCAACATAGAGGACGAAGTGCTAGGTACCGAAACGGCACAGTCTGGGCCCCAAAACAGGCATGAAGACCCATGCAAAACAATTGAGAGCCCAGAGCCCAACTCAAACTTACATGGACAGCCCATTTTGGACCAGGGAGCCAAGTGGAGACAGCGGAGGAAGGAGAGTCTGTACAATAAACGGTGCTGGGAAGCCTGCACAGCCACATGGAACACAACGAGAGTACACCATGATGTTACACCTGGCACACACACCACCTGAAATGGATTAAAGCCTTGAATGGCAGACTTGAAACCGTGAACCTTGTAGGAGAAGACCTAGGCAGAGTGCTCTTTGCCATCTGTCTGAGCCGCCTATTTGGAAGAAGCATGTCTGACTGGGCAAGGGCAACAAAGGAAACAAGAAACAAACGGGACCACATCAAATGCACACACTTCTGCCCACTCAAGGAAACCATCAACTGAATACTAAGACACCACAACAATTGGGAGAGGATGTTTGCAAACCACACATCGGACAAGGGGTGAAAAGCCCAAAGATACAATCAACTCGCACGTCTCCACAAGAAAAAAAACAAGCCAATGAAAACCTGGTCAAAAGATGGAAGCAGAGATTTCTCCGAAGAAGACAGAAAGAGGGCCAGTAGGTGCATGAAAACTTGTTCACCATCATTAAGTCTCAGGAAAATGCAAATCCAAACTGCAAGGCCATGGCAGCTCACTGTGGTCAGCATGGCTAGAAGGAAGCAGACAGGAAATAACAAGTGTCAGAGAGGAGGTGGAGAGAAGGGAAGCCTCCTGCACTGCTGGTGGGAGTGTAACCCGGTGCAGCCACGATGCCAAAGGTGTGGAACTGCCTCAGAAGTTTAAGTATCCATGTCCCGTATGACCCAGCTATTAATCTGCCGCTTGCTTATCCAAAAAAGTCAGAAAGACTACCGCATAAAGACATGTGCATGGCTGTGTTCACCACAGTCTTACTCCTGATATCCAAGACTTGGAAAGCACCCTGGTGTCCAGCAAGGGATGATTGGAGAAGGAAGATGGGCTATAGCCACACAATGGTATACCACTCAGCCGGAACAAATGATGCAATCCAGCCATTTGTGACCACCAGAATGGCTGTGAGGGTTTTAGGGGAAGTGTAACAAGCCCCAGTGAGAAATTCAAATACCATAGAATCTCACTTACAAGGCGAAGAAAAAGCAAGCACTAACCAACAGGTGGCACTGAACATTTGTATGCGGGCTCCCAGAGGCAAAGAGGGGCGGTGACGGAGGGTGAAAGAGAAGATTAGGCACAAGTGTGTGGTGAGGGCCTGTGATTAGTCTTACACTGGTGAAGATGATGTAAGCTACACAGAAGTCTAAAGCAATGAGGATGTGAATCTGGAAGTTATAGTACGTTCTAATGCAGGGTCATGGCTATAAATTCACCTCAAATCAAAAATCCAAAACGGGGTCCAGAATGATGTCATAAAGCTTTGGGGGCGGAAAGAGTTTACGGAAGGTGAACTTCCAAGGATGGAAAATCACCTCCAAATGCTTACAGATGCTACAGAAAGGCAGACCATTCCAAATAGGTGAAGAGGAATACTACGAAGAGAACATGATCAGTCCTAAACCCATGAACGAACGGAAAATGTTACCGTCCATGATGTTATTACTAATCACCTTCACGAATAATCCAAACAGGCCCACGTCTTCCCAAGTTCAGGCAAAAGGTTGGTCCAAAAGTACAATTCAGGGCCGGCCCTGTGGTGGAGCAGGTAAGTGCCCACATTCCGCTTGGGCGGCCCGGGCCTCACTGTTTCACATTACGAGTGCATATCACATTAGTAGTGTTAGGAAATATAGATTTCATGGTATGGTGCGGGCAGAGATCATAAATAAGCAGCAATTGTGAGGATACGTTATCAATACGCACAAGAAAAGGAACCATAAGAATATTACAATCTATGGAAGTATCTGGTACACTTCCCAAAGGCAGAAGGAAGGAAATCTTGTGACCTGCCAAGGTGGAATTGGCAGAGTGCCACGAGATGACACCATCATTGTGCATCAGAACATTCCCTGGGCAACTTCAACTTGTGAGGGAGTCCAGGACTTTTTCTGGGTAAGGTCCACCCATTTTGCCATCTACCCAAGATATAAGAGATAAAACCCAGGATAATCTTACAGGAGTGACACCAGTGTCTAGAGAGAATGTAGGAGCCCTTTCGAAGTTCAAGGAGAAAGATAGAAACTGACAACAATTGCAGAAAAAGGAAAACTATCCTACCTAGACAGGGTGAGGAGTCAGACTGGTCTGAGATGGCTGTGAAACTCTGTGTGCACGGAGGTTGTCAGGACAACTTCGAATTTTGAGGTCGCTTATGACATCACGGTGAACATGTCCCCCAGGGTGGCCGCATGGTTACAGTCTGAGGATTGGCCTAGGCTAGGCTATTAAAGGGACAGATACCCAGAAACAGGTTTGGCAAACAGAAAGCAGGCACAGAAACTAGAAGAGATAAAACAGAGTCTGATGCAAGGGATAAGAAAGGAACCCTAGGCCACAAGTGAGAATAGAGGGACAGGCACGGAGAGGAGAACATTGTCATCTATTCAAGTCTATGGGGAGGTCATGCTGATTCAAGCTTGCAACTTCATTGGAAACAAGTGGCCGGACTTGGCGTTCATCACACCTACAGTGCCCTTGTGCCTTAAGCATAATGCAAAGTCAAGAAAGATGTCTTGAGGACATTGAAGAGAAGAATCGATGCCTCCTTTCCAAGGCCCATAGCATTCTTTGAAGGTCAGTCTCTTTTTCCGAAGCTCTGGTGTCACGTGGGCCCACTGGGCACATGGTAATGTGTCCCAAGAGATGTCTTGGAAGCCTTGAAGGAATGGAGCC
Organism: Equus asinus; assembly: GCF_041296235.1. Classification (NCBI taxonomy): domain Eukaryota; kingdom Metazoa; phylum Chordata; class Mammalia; order Perissodactyla; family Equidae; genus Equus; species Equus asinus. The sequence continues at coordinate 9,825,726 of NC_091813.1, read as the reverse complement.
CTGTCACGCTTGGGGTATGTCTCTTTGTTTGGAAGTGCTCTACAAGGGTGCTGAAAAGCACCCTCTTCCACAGGGCTTCGTTCCTTCGTGAAGGCTGCCCTCCCAGGCTAGTGTGCTCTGTTTGCCTCCATCGAAATTCTCTCCCCCTACCTCTTGCCGTAGAAGGATTATTGATTATGTGTTTTGACACCATATGTAAGGAAGTTGCACGAAAATTAGAACTTTACAGTTGTGTTTCAATAAAAATAAACAGGCCAGCGTAGAGGATGTAGGGCAAACAAATGGCACACCCTATAAAAATTAAGTAAGCCCGTATCTGGACGGAATCTAGGGGAACGTTCAAGGATCAGGGGTCAAGTTCGAAACTTCCCAAATCCGGAAAAGAGACAGAAAAATATCTTTCCTGGAGAGTGGAATTCATCCGATTTGTCTAAGTTGTCTTGGAAACATTGTGTCCGTGAAGGGGGTTGCCAGGACCACCTCGAATTTGGAGTTTCTGATCTCAGGATGTCAAACCAACCCACATGACCACGTGTTCTCAGTGCTTAGTTTGACCTAGGCTAGGATAGCCAAGAGTCCTACAAGTGACCGGTGCAAATTCAAGGACAACAACCAAGAGTCACGAAAGCACTCACACCTCACCCTAGAGAACATACAGCGATTAAAGAAATACAAACTAATCCCTCGGAATGAAGGAGAACGGACTGATAAGCATGTCTAAGGGAGATAGCTGAGAAAGACCATGACGAGTATACTATGGAAAAGAAAAAGAGGACCCAGAAAATGGAAGGTGAACAGAAATCACACCTGAATTATCCACAATGAAAGATGATGTCCGTCTTTAGACAGACTCTGCTGGAACGTTTGAAAGTCAGAGAAATTCACAAGCCAAAAAACGGCAGCGAAGGTCAAGCATGGGCTAACTGGGAAGGGTGAGTTATGAGACTGCTCCAAGCAGGCTCTGAAACCTGTATCCAGGAAGCATGCTGGACCTCAGAGACACAATTATGACAAATCCTCTGACATCACAATGGACCCGAAAAACAACCTAGCCTCATCTACACAGTGCTAGAGTTGGGCTCACTAGTATATTTAACTCCCGTTGCACTCAACTGCACGTTGCCACTGAACATGTAAGTGGCCGGCCGGTGGTGCAGTGGTGAGGTCCGCACCTTCTGGGTCTGTGGCCCAGTATGGGCTGGGTGGAATCCTCGGTTTGGGCCTCCTCACCACTGCTTCAGTTGTTCTGGTGCAGGCGTCCGAGGTAGAGTAGAGGCAGATGGGAAGGGACGTTGGACAGGGCCAGACTTCCACAGCAAATACAGGAGCATTGCCAGCAGATGTGAGCACAGCAATGCACTTGTGCCAAAACAAAACCAATTAAAAGTTGCAAAGAATAGAAAAACTGAAGCTAAGGAAAAAAAAAAAAAAAAAAACAGGAGCTTGCCATTACGAAGAATAGGATCTCTGTGAATAACCTTAGCAAAACAGGTGAATTCTATGTTAATTCAAAAACTAGCAAACCTTTGGGGAAAGAAACTCAAGAAGACACAAGAAAAAAAAAGATATCGAGGGATCTAGGAATGGAAGGATTAACACACTTGAAAGGTTCATACCGCAGTAAGGAATCTCTGGATTCCATGCAATCCCAGTCAAAGTTGCAGCAGTATTTGCCACAGAGAAGAAGAGAGAATCCTAAAGTTTCTAGCCAGCAACACGAGACCCTGACTAGGCAAAGGAATCCTCAGGAAAACGAACAAAGCAGCACGTGTCACAATTTCTGATTTCAACATAGAGGACGAAGTGCTAGGTACCGAAACGGCACAGTCTGGGCCCCAAAACAGGCATGAAGACCCATGCAAAACAATTGAGAGCCCAGAGCCCAACTCAAACTTACATGGACAGCCCATTTTGGACCAGGGAGCCAAGTGGAGACAGCGGAGGAAGGAGAGTCTGTACAATAAACGGTGCTGGGAAGCCTGCACAGCCACATGGAACACAACGAGAGTACACCATGATGTTACACCTGGCACACACACCACCTGAAATGGATTAAAGCCTTGAATGGCAGACTTGAAACCGTGAACCTTGTAGGAGAAGACCTAGGCAGAGTGCTCTTTGCCATCTGTCTGAGCCGCCTATTTGGAAGAAGCATGTCTGACTGGGCAAGGGCAACAAAGGAAACAAGAAACAAACGGGACCACATCAAATGCACACACTTCTGCCCACTCAAGGAAACCATCAACTGAATACTAAGACACCACAACAATTGGGAGAGGATGTTTGCAAACCACACATCGGACAAGGGGTGAAAAGCCCAAAGATACAATCAACTCGCACGTCTCCACAAGAAAAAAAACAAGCCAATGAAAACCTGGTCAAAAGATGGAAGCAGAGATTTCTCCGAAGAAGACAGAAAGAGGGCCAGTAGGTGCATGAAAACTTGTTCACCATCATTAAGTCTCAGGAAAATGCAAATCCAAACTGCAAGGCCATGGCAGCTCACTGTGGTCAGCATGGCTAGAAGGAAGCAGACAGGAAATAACAAGTGTCAGAGAGGAGGTGGAGAGAAGGGAAGCCTCCTGCACTGCTGGTGGGAGTGTAACCCGGTGCAGCCACGATGCCAAAGGTGTGGAACTGCCTCAGAAGTTTAAGTATCCATGTCCTGTATGACCCAGCTATTAATCTGCCGCTTGCTTATCCAAAAAAGTCAGAAAGACTACCGCATAAAGACATGTGCATGGCTGTGTTCACCACAGTCTTACTCCTGATATCCAAGACTTGGAAAGCACCCTGGTGTCCAGCAAGGGATGATTGGAGAAGGAAGATGGGCTATAGCCACACAATGGTATACCACTCAGCCGGAACAAATGATGCAATCCAGCCATTTGTGACCACCAGAATGGCTGTGAGGGTTTTAGGGGAAGTGTAACAAGCCCCAGTGAGAAATTCAAATACCATAGAATCTCACTTACAAGGCGAAGAAAAAGCAAGCACTAACCAACAGGTGGCACTGAACATTTGTATGCGGGCTCCCAGAGGCAAAGAGGGGCGGTGACGGAGGGTGAAAGAGAAGATTAGGCACAAGTGTGTGGTGAGGGCCTGTGATTAGTCTTACACTGGTGAAGATGATGTAAGCTACACAGAAGTCTAAAGCAATGAGGATGTGAATCTGGAAGTTATAGTACGTTCTAATGCAGGGTCATGGCTATAAATTCACCTCAAATCAAAAATCCAAAACGGGGTCCAGAATGATGTCATAAAGCTTTGGGGGCGGAAAGAGTTTACGGAAGGTGAACTTCCAAGGATGGAAAATCACCTCCAAATGCTTACAGATGCTACAGAAAGGCAGACCATTCCAAATAGGTGAAGAGGAATACTACGAAGAGAACATGATCAGTCCTAAACCCATGAACGAACGGAAAATGTTACCGTCCATGATGTTATTACTAATCACCTTCACGAATAATCCAAACAGGCCCACGTCTTCCCAAGTTCAGGCAAAAGGTTGGTCCAAAAGTACAATTCAGGGCCGGCCCTGTGGTGGAGCAGGTAAGTGCCCACATTCCGCTTGGGCGGCCCGGGCCTCACTGTTTCACATTACGAGTGCATATCACATTAGTAGTGTTAGGAAATATAGATTTCATGGTATGGTGCGGGCAGAGATCATAAATAAGCAGCAATTGTGAGGATACGTTATCAATACGCACAAGAAAAGGAACCATAAGAATATTACAATCTATGGAAGTATCTGGTACACTTCCCAAAGGCAGAAGGAAGGAAATCTTGTGACCTGCCAAGGTGGAATTGGCAGAGTGCCACGAGATGACACCATCATTGTGCATCAGAACATTCCCTGGGCAACTTCAACTTGTGAGGGAGTCCAGGACTTTTTCTGGGTAAGGTCCACCCATTTTGCCATCTACCCAAGATATAAGAGATAAAACCCAGGATAATCTTACAGGAGTGACACCAGTGTCTAGAGAGAATGTAGGAGCCCTTTCGAAGTTCAAGGAGAAAGATAGAAACTGACAACAATTGCAGAAAAAGGAAAACTATCCTACCTAGACAGGGTGAGGAGTCAGACTGGTCTGAGATGGCTGTGAAACTCTGTGTGCACGGAGGTTGTCAGGACAACTTCGAATTTTGAGGTCGCTTATGACATCACGGTGAACATGTCCCCCAGGGTGGCCGCATGGTTACAGTCTGAGGATTGGCCTAGGCTAGGCTATTAAAGGGACAGATACCCAGAAACAGGTTTGGCAAACAGAAAGCAGGCACAGAAACTAGAAGAGATAAAACAGAGTCTGATGCAAGGGATAAGAAAGGAACCCTAGGCCACAAGTGAGAATAGAGGGACAGGCACGGAGAGGAGAACATTGTCATCTATTCAAGTCTATGGGGAGGTCATGCTGATTCAAGCTTGCAACTTCATTGGAAACAAGTGGCCGGACTTGGCGTTCATCACACCTACAGTGCCCTTGTGCCTTAAGCATAATGCAAAGTCAAGAAAGATGTCTTGAGGACATTGAAGAGAAGAATCGATGCCTCCTTTCCAAGGCCCATAGCATTCTTTGAAGGTCAGTCTCTTTTTCCGAAGCTCTGGTGTCACGTGGGCCCACTGGGCACATGGTAATGTGTCCCAAGAGATGTCTTGGAAGCCTTGAAGGAATGGAGCCCTGTCACGCTTGGGGTATGTCTCTTTGTTTGGAAGTGCTCTACAAGGGTGCTGAAAAGCACCCTCTTCCACAGGGCTTCGTTCCTTCGTGAAGGCTGCCCTCCCAGGCTAGTGTGCTCTGTTTGCCTCCATCGAAATTCTCTCCCCCTACCTCTTGCCGTAGAAGGATTATTGATTATGTGTTTTGACACCATATGTAAGGAAGTTGCACGAAAATTAGAACTTTACAGTTGTGTTTCAATAAAAATAAACAGGCCAGCGTAGAGGATGTAGGGCAAACAAATGGCACACCCTATAAAAATTAAGTAAGCCCGTATCTGGACGGAATCTAGGGGAACGTTCAAGGATCAGGGGTCAAGTTCGAAACTTCCCAAATCCGGAAAAGAGACAGAAAAATATCTTTCCTGGAGAGTGGAATTCATCCGATTTGTCTAAGTTGTCTTGGAAACATTGTGTCCGTGAAGGGAGTTGCCAGGACCACCTCGAATTTGGAGTTTCTGATCTCAGGATGTCAAACCAACCCACATGACCACGTGTTCTCAGTGCTTAGTTTGACCTAGGCTAGGATAGCCAAGAGTCCTACAAGTGACCGGTGCAAATTCAAGGACAACAACCAAGAGTCACGAAAGCACTCACACCTCACCCTAGAGAACATACAGCGATTAAAGAAATACAAACTAATCCCTCGGAATGAAGGAGAACGGACTGATAAGCATGTCTAAGGGAGATAGCTGAGAAAGACCATGACGAGTATACTATGGAAAAGAAAAAGAGGACCCAGAAAATGGAAGGTGAACAGAAATCACACCTGAATTATCCACAATGAAAGATGATGTCCGTCTTTAGACAGACTCTGCTGGAACGTTTGAAAGTCAGAGAAATTCACAAGCCAAAAAACGGCAGCGAAGGTCAAGCATGGGCTAACTGGGAAGGGTGAGTTATGAGACTGCTCCAAGCAGGCTCTGAAACCTGTATCCAGGAAGCATGCTGGACCTCAGAGACACAATTATGACAAATCCTCTGACATCACAATGGACCCGAAAAACAACCTAGCCTCATCTACACAGTGCTAGAGTTGGGCTCACTAGTATATTTAACTCCCGTTGCACTCAACTGCACGTTGCCACTGAACATGTAAGTGGCCGGCCGGTGGTGCAGTGGTGAGGTCCGCACCTTCTGGGTCTGTGGCCCAGTATGGGCTGGGTGGAATCCTCGGTTTGGGCCTCCTCACCACTGCTTCAGTTGTTCTGGTGCAGGCGTCCGAGGTAGAGTAGAGGCAGATGGGAAGGGACGTTGGACAGGGCCAGACTTCCACAGCAAATACAGGAGCATTGCCAGCAGATGTGAGCACAGCAATGCACTTGTGCCAAAACAAAACCAATTAAAAGTTGCAAAGAATAGAAAAACTGAAGCTAAGGAAAAAAAAAAAAAAAAAAACAGGAGCTTGCCATTACGAAGAATAGGATCTCTGTGAATAACCTTAGCAAAACAGGTGAATTCTATGTTAATTCAAAAACTAGCAAACCTTTGGGGAAAGAAACTCAAGAAGACACAAGAAAAAAAAAGATATCGAGGGATCTAGGAATGGAAGGATTAACACACTTGAAAGGTTCATACCGCAGTAAGGAATCTCTGGATTCCATGCAATCCCAGTCAAAGTTGCAGCAGTATTTGCCACAGAGAAGAAGAGAGAATCCTAAAGTTTCTAGCCAGCAACACGAGACCCTGACTAGGCAAAGGAATCCTCAGGAAAACGAACAAAGCAGCACGTGTCACAATTTCTGATTTCAACATAGAGGACGAAGTGCTAGGTACCGAAACGGCACAGTCTGGGCCCCAAAACAGGCATGAAGACCCATGCAAAACAATTGAGAGCCCAGAGCCCAACTCAAACTTACATGGACAGCCCATTTTGGACCAGGGAGCCAAGTGGAGACAGCGGAGGAAGGAGAGTCTGTACAATAAACGGTGCTGGGAAGCCTGCACAGCCACATGGAACACAACGAGAGTACACCATGATGTTACACCTGGCACACACACCACCTGAAATGGATTAAAGCCTTGAATGGCAGACTTGAAACCGTGAACCTTGTAGGAGAAGACCTAGGCAGAGTGCTCTTTGCCATCTGTCTGAGCCGCCTATTTGGAAGAAGCATGTCTGACTGGGCAAGGGCAACAAAGGAAACAAGAAACAAACGGGACCACATCAAATGCACACACTTCTGCCCACTCAAGGAAACCATCAACTGAATACTAAGACACCACAACAATTGGGAGAGGATGTTTGCAAACCACACATCGGACAAGGGGTGAAAAGCCCAAAGATACAATCAACTCGCACGTCTCCACAAGAAAAAAAACAAGCCAATGAAAACCTGGTCAAAAGATGGAAGCAGAGATTTCTCCGAAGAAGACAGAAAGAGGGCCAGTAGGTGCATGAAAACTTGTTCACCATCATTAAGTCTCAGGAAAATGCAAATCCAAACTGCAAGGCCATGGCAGCTCACTGTGGTCAGCATGGCTAGAAGGAAGCAGACAGGAAATAACAAGTGTCAGAGAGGAGGTGGAGAGAAGGGAAGCCTCCTGCACTGCTGGTGGGAGTGTAACCCGGTGCAGCCACGATGCCAAAGGTGTGGAACTGCCTCAGAAGTTTAAGTATCCATGTCCCGTATGACCCAGCTATTAATCTGCCGCTTGCTTATCCAAAAAAGTCAGAAAGACTACCGCATAAAGACATGTGCATGGCTGTGTTCACCACAGTCTTACTCCTGATATCCAAGACTTGGAAAGCACCCTGGTGTCCAGCAAGGGATGATTGGAGAAGGAAGATGGGCTATAGCCACACAATGGTATACCACTCAGCCGGAACAAATGATGCAATCCAGCCATTTGTGACCACCAGAATGGCTGTGAGGGTTTTAGGGGAAGTGTAACAAGCCCCAGTGAGAAATTCAAATACCATAGAATCTCACTTACAAGGCGAAGAAAAAGCAAGCACTAACCAACAGGTGGCACTGAACATTTGTATGCGGGCTCCCAGAGGCAAAGAGGGGCGGTGACGGAGGGTGAAAGAGAAGATTAGGCACAAGTGTGTGGTGAGGGCCTGTGATTAGTCTTACACTGGTGAAGATGATGTAAGCTACACAGAAGTCTAAAGCAATGAGGATGTGAATCTGGAAGTTATAGTACGTTCTAATGCAGGGTCATGGCTATAAATTCACCTCAAATCAAAAATCCAAAACGGGGTCCAGAATGATGTCATAAAGCTTTGGGGGCGGAAAGAGTTTACGGAAGGTGAACTTCCAAGGATGGAAAATCACCTCCAAATGCTTACAGATGCTACAGAAAGGCAGACCATTCCAAATAGGTGAAGAGGAATACTACGAAGAGAACATGATCAGTCCTAAACCCATGAACGAACGGAAAATGTTACCGTCCATGATGTTATTACTAATCACCTTCACGAATAATCCAAACAGGCCCACGTCTTCCCAAGTTCAGGCAAAAGGTTGGTCCAAAAGTACAATTCAGGGCCGGCCCTGTGGTGGAGCAGGTAAGTGCCCACATTCCGCTTGGGCGGCCCGGGCCTCACTGTTTCACATTACGAGTGCATATCACATTAGTAGTGTTAGGAAATATAGATTTCATGGTATGGTGCGGGCAGAGATCATAAATAAGCAGCAATTGTGAGGATACGTTATCAATACGCACAAGAAAAGGAACCATAAGAATATTACAATCTATGGAAGTATCTGGTACACTTCCCAAAGGCAGAAGGAAGGAAATCTTGTGACCTGCCAAGGTGGAATTGGCAGAGTGCCACGAGATGACACCATCATTGTGCATCAGAACATTCCCTGGGCAACTTCAACTTGTGAGGGAGTCCAGGACTTTTTCTGGGTAAGGTCCACCCATTTTGCCATCTGCCCAAGATATAAGAGATAAAACCCAGGATAATCTTACAGGAGTGAAACCAGTGTCTAGAGAGAATGTAGGAGCCCTTTCGAAGTTCAAGGAGAAAGATAGAAACTGACAACAATTGCAGAAAAAGGAAAACTATCCTACCTAGACAGGGTGAGGAGTCAGACTGGTCTGAGATGGCTGTGAAACTCTGTGTGCACGGAGGTTGTCAGGACAACTTCGAATTTTGAGGTCGCTTATGACATCACGGTGAACATGTCCCCCAGGGTGGCCGCATGGTTACAGTCTGAGGATTGGCCTAGGCTAGGCTATTAAAGGGACAGATACCCAGAAACAGGTTTGGCAAACAGAAAGCAGGCACAGAAACTAGAAGAGATAAAACAGAGTCTGATGCAAGGGATAAGAAAGGAACCCTAGGCCACAAGTGAGAATAGAGGGACAGGCACGGAGAGGAGAACATTGTCATCTATTCAAGTCTATGGGGAGGTCATGCTGATTCAAGCTTGCAACTTCATTGGAAACAAGTGGCCGGACTTGGCGTTCATCACACCTACAGTGCCCTTGTGCCTTAAGCATAATGCAAAGTCAAGAAAGATGTCTTGAGGACATTGAAGAGAAGAATCGATGCCTCCTTTCCAAGGCCCATAGCATTCTTTGCAGGTCAGTCTCTTTTTCCGAAGCTCTGGTGTCACGTGGGCCCACTGGGCACATGGTAATGTGTCCCAAGAGATGTCTTGGAAGCCTTGAAGGAATGGAGCCGTGTCACGCTTGGGGTATGTCTCTTTGTTTGGAAGTGCTCTACAAGGGTGCTGAAAAGCACCCTCTTCCACAGGGCTTCGTTCCTTCGTGAAGGCTGCCCTCCCAGGCTAGTGTGCTCTGTTTGCCTCCATCGAAATTCTCTCCCCCTACCTCTTGCCGTAGAAGGATTATTGATTATGTGTTTTGACACCATATGTAAGGAAGTTGCACGAAAATTAGAACTTTACAGTTGTGTTTCAAGAAAAATAAACAGGCCAGGGTAGAGGATGTAGGGCAAACAAATGGCACACCCTATAAAAAGTAAGTAAGCCCGTATCTGGACGGAATCTAGGGGAACGTTCAAGGATCAGGGGTCAAGTTCGAAACTTCCCAAATCCGGAAAAGAGACAGAAAAATATCTTTCCTGGAGAGTGGAATTCATCCGATTTGTCTAAGTTGTCTTGGAAACATTGTGTCCGTGAAGGGGGTTGCCAGGACCACCTCGAATTTGGAGTTTCTGATCTCAGGATGTCAAACCAACCCACATGACCACGTGTTCTCAGTGCTTAGTTTGACCTTGGCTAGGGTAGCCAAGAGTCCTACAAGTGACCGGTGCAAATTCAAGGACAACAACCAAGAGTCACGAAAGCACTCACACCTCACCCTAGAGAACATACAGCGATTAAAGAAATACAAACTAATCCCTCGGAATGAAGGAGAACGGACTGATAAGCATGTCTAAGGGAGATAGCTGAGAAAGACCATGACGAGTATACTATGGAAAAGAAAAAGAGGACCCAGAAAATGGAAGGTGAACAGAAATCACACCTGAATTATCCACAATGAAAGATGATGTCCGTCTTTAGACAGACTCTGCTGGAACGTTTGAAAGTCAGAGAAATTCACAAGCCAAAAAACGGCAGCGAAGGTCAAGCATGGGCTAACTGGGAAGGGTGAGTTATGAGACTGCTCCAAGCAGGCTCTGAAACCTGTATCCAGGAAGCATGCTGGACCTCAGAGACACAATTATGACAAATCCTCTGACATCACAATGGACCCGAAAAACAACCTAGCCTCATCTACACAGTGCTAGAGTTGGGCTCACTAGTATATTTAACTCCCGTTGCACTCAACTGCACGTTGCCACTGAACATGTAAGTGGCCGGCCGGTGGTGCAGTGGTGAGGTCCGCACCTTCTGGGTCTGTGGCCCAGTATGGGCTGGGTGGAATCCTCGGTTTGGGCCTCCTCACCACTGCTTCAGTTGTTCTGGTGCAGGCGTCCGAGGTAGAGTAGAGGCAGATGGGAAGGGACGTTGGACAGGGCCAGACTTCCACAGCAAATACAGGAGCATTGCCAGCAGATGTGAGCACAGCAATGCACTTGTGCCAAAACAAAACCAATTAAAAGTTGCAAAGAATAGAAAAACTGAAGCTAAGGAAAAAAAAAAAAAAAAAAACAGGAGCTTGCCATTACGAAGAATAGGATCTCTGTGAATAACCTTAGCAAAACAGGTGAATTCTATGTTAATTCAAAAACTAGCAAACCTTTGGGGAAAGAAACTCAAGAAGACACAAGAAAAAAAAAGATATCGAGGGATCTAGGAATGGAAGGATTAACACACTTGAAAGGTTCATACCGCAGTAAGGAATCTCTGGATTCCATGCAATCCCAGTCAAAGTTGCAGCAGTATTTGCCACAGAGAAGAAGAGAGAATCCTAAAGTTTCTAGCCAGCAACACGAGACCCTGACTAGGCAAAGGAATCCTCAGGAAAACGAACAAAGCGGCACGTGTCACAATTTCTGATTTCAACATAGAGGACGAAGCGCTAGGTACCGAAACGGCACAGTCTGGGCCCCAAAACAGGCATGAAGACCCATGCAAAACAATTGAGAGCCCAGAGCCCAACTCAAACTTACATGGACAGCCCATTTTGGACCAGGGAGCCAAGTGGAGACAGCGGAGAAAGGAGAGTCTGTACAATAAACGGTGCTGGGAAGCCTGCACAGCCACATGGAACACAACGAGAGTACACCATGATGTTACACCTGGCACACACACCACCTGAAATGGATTAAAGCCTTGAATGGCAGACTTGAAACCGTGAACCTTGTAGGAGAAGACCTAGGCAGAGTGCTCTTTGCCATCTGTCTGAACCGCCTATTTGGAAGAAGCATGTCTGACTGGGCAAGGGCAACAAAGGAAACAAGAAACAAACGGGACCACATCAAATGCACACACTTCTGCCCACTCAAGGAAACCATCAACTGAATACTAAGACACCACAACGATTGGGAGAGGATGTTTGCAAACCACACATCGGACAAGGGGTGAAAAGCCCAAAGATACAATCAACTCGCACGTCTCCACAAGAAAAAAAACAAGCCAATGAAAACCTGGTCAAAAGATGGAAGCAGAGATTTCTCCGAAGAAGACAGAAAGAGGGCCAGTAGGTGCATGAAAACTTGTTCACCATCATTAAGTCTCAGGAAAATGCAAATCCAAACTGCAAGGCCATGGCAGCTCACTGTGGTCAGCATGGCTAGAAGGAAGCAGACAGGAAATAACAAGTGTCAGAGAGGAGGTGGAGAGAAGGGAAGCCTCCTGCACTGCTGGTGGGAGTGTAACCCGGTGCAGCCACGATGCCAAAGGTGTGGAACTGCCTCAGAAATTTAAGTATCCATGTCCCGTATGACCCAGCTATTAATCTGCCGCTTGCTTATCCAAAAAAGTCAGAAAGACTACCGCATAAAGACATGTGCATGGCTGTGTTCACCACAGTCTTACTCCTGATATCCAAGACTTGGAAAGCACCCTGGTGTCCAGCAAGGGATGATTGGAGAAGGAAGATGGGCTATAGCCACACAATGGTATACCACTCAGCCGGAACAAATGATGCAATCCAGCCATTTGTGACCACCAGAATGGCTGTGAGGGTTTTAGGGGAAGTGTAACAAGCCCCAGTGAGAAATTCAAATACCATAGAATCTCACTTACAAGGCGAAGAAAAAGCAAGCACTAACCAACAGGTGGCACTGAACATTTGTATGCGGGCTCCCAGAGGCAAAGAGGGGCGGTGACGGAGGGTGAAAGAGAAGATTAGGCACAAGTGTGTGGTGAGGGCCTGTGATTAGTCTTACACTGGTGAAGATGATGTAAGCTACACAGAAGTCTAAAGCAATGAGGATGTGAATCTGGAAGTTATAGTACGTTCTAATGCAGGGTCATGGCTATAAATTCACCTCAAATCAAAAATCCAAAACGAGGTCCAGAATGATGTCATAAAGCTTTGGGGGCGGAAAGAGTTTACGGAAGGTGAACTTCCAAGGATGGAAAATCACCTCCAAATGCTTACAGATGCTACAGAAAGGCAGACCATTCCAAATAGGTGAAGAGGAATACTACGAAGAGAACATGATCAGTCCTAAACCCATGAACGAACGGAAAATGTTACCGTCCATGATGTTATTACTAATCACCTTCACGAATAATCCAAACAGGCCCACGTCTTCCCAAGTTCAGGCAAAAGGTTGGTCCAAAAGTACAATTCAGGGCCGGCCCTGTGGTGGAGCAGGTAAGTGCCCACATTCCGCTTGGGCGGCCCGGGCCTCACTGTTTCACATTACGAGTGCATATCACATTAGTAGTGTTAGGAAATATAGATTTCATGGTATGGTGCGGGCAGAGATCATAAATAAGCAGCAATTGTGAGGATACGTTATCAATACGCACAAGAAAAGGAACCATAAGAATATTACAATCTATGGAAGTATCTGGTACACTTCCCAAAGGCAGAAGGAAGGAAATCTTGTGACCTGCCAAGGTGGAATTGGCAGAGTGCCACGAGATGACACCATCATTGTGCATCAGAACATTCCCTGGGCAACTTCAACTTGTGAGGGAGTCCAGGACTTTTTCTGGGTAAGGTCCACCCATTTTGCCATCTGCCCAAGATATAAGAGATAAAACCCAGGATAATCTTACAGGAGTGAAACCAGTGTCTAGAGAGAATGTAGGAGCCCTTTCGAAGTTCAAGGAGAAAGATAGAAACTGACAACAATTGCAGAAAAAGGAAAACTATCCTACCTAGACAGGGTGAGGAGTCAGACTGGTCTGAGATGGCTGTGAAACTCTGTGTGCACGGAGGTTGTCAGGACAACTTCGAATTTTGAGGTCGCTTATGACATCACGGTGAACATGTCCCCCAGGGTGGCCGCATGGTTACAGTCTGAGGATTGGCCTAGGCTAGGCTATTAAAGGGACAGATACCCAGAAACAGGTTTGGCAAACAGAAAGCAGGCACAGAAACTAGAAGAGATAAAACAGAGTCTGATGCAAGGGATAAGAAAGGAACCCTAGGCCACAAGTGAGAATAGAGGGACAGGCACGGAGAGGAGAACATTGTCATCTATTCAAGTCTATGGGGAGGTCATGCTGATTCAAGCTTGCAACTTCATTGGAAACAAGTGGCCGGACTTGGCGTTCATCACACCTACAGTGCCCTTGTGCCTTAAGCATAATGCAAAGTCAAGAAAGATGTCTTGAGGACATTGAAGAGAAGAATCGATGCCTCCTTTCCAAGGCCCATAGCATTCTTTGAAGGTCAGTCTCTTTTTCCGAAGCTCTGGTGTCACGTGGGCCCACTGGGCACATGGTAATGTGTCCCAAGAGATGTCTTGGAAGCCTTGAAGGAATGGAGCCCTGTCACGCTTGGGGTATGTCTCTTTGTTTGGAAGTGCTCTACAAGGGTGCTGAAAAGCACCCTCTTCCACAGGGCTTCGTTCCTTCGTGAAGGCTGCCCTCCCAGGCTAGTGTGCTCTGTTTGCCTCCATCGAAATTCTCTCCCCCTACCTCTTGCCGTAGAAGGATTATTGATTATGTGTTTTGACACCATATGTAAGGAAGTTGCACGAAAATTAGAACTTTACAGTTGTGTTTCAAGAAAAATAAACAGGCCAGGGTAGAGGATGTAGGGCAAACAAATGGCACACCCTATAAAAAGTAAGTAAGCCCGTATCTGGACGGAATCTAGGGGAACGTTCAAGGATCAGGGGTCAAGTTCGAAACTTCCCAAATCCGGAAAAGAGACAGAAAAATATCTTTCCTGGAGAGTGGAATTCATCCGATTTGTCTAAGTTGTCTTGGAAACATTGTGTCCGTGAAGGGGGTTGCCAGGACCACCTCGAATTTGGAGTTTCTGATCTCAGGATGTCAAACCAACCCACATGACCACGTGTTCTCAGTGCTTAGTTTGACCTTGGCTAGGGTAGCCAAGAGTCCTACAAGTGACCGGTGCAAATTCAAGGACAACAACCAAGAGTCACGAAAGCACTCACACCTCACCCTAGAGAACATACAGCGATTAAAGAAATACAAACTAATCCCTTGGAATGAAGGAGAACGGACTGATAAGCATGTCTAAGGGAGATAGCTGAGAAAGACCATGACGAGTATACTATGGAAAAGAAAAAGAGGACCCAGAAAATGGAAGGTGAACAGAAATCACACCTGAATTATCCACAATGAAAGATGATGTCCGTCTTTAGACAGACTCTGCTGGAACGTTTGAAAGTCAGAGAAATTCACAAGCCAAAAAACGGCAGCGAAGGTCAAGCATGGGCTAACTGGGAAGGGTGAGTTATGAGACTGCTCCAAGCAGGCTCTGAAACCTGTATCCAGGAAGCATGCTGGACCTCAGAGACACAATTATGACAAATCCTCTGACATCACAATGGACCCGAAAAACAACCTAGCCTCATCTACACAGTGCTAGAGTTGGGCTCACTAGTATATTTAACTCCCGTTGCACTCAACTGCACGTTGCCACTGAACATGTAAGTGGCCGGCCGGTGGTGCAGTGGTGAGGTCCGCACCTTCTGGGTCTGTGGCCCAGTATGGGCTGGGTGGAATCCTCGGTTTGGGCCTCCTCACCACTGCTTCAGTTGTTCTGGTGCAGGCGTCCGAGGTAGAGTAGAGGCAGATGGGAAGGGACGTTGGACAGGGCCAGACTTCCACAGCAAATACAGGAGCATTGCCAGCAGATGTGAGCACAGCAATGCACTTGTGCCAAAACAAAACCAATTAAAAGTTGCAAAGAATAGAAAAACTGAAGCTAAGGAAAAAAAAAAAAAAAAAAACAGGAGCTTGCCATTACGAAGAATAGGATCTCTGTGAATAACCTTAGCAAAACAGGTGAATTCTATGTTAATTCAAAAACTAGCAAACCTTTGGGGAAAGAAACTCAAGAAGACACAAGAAAAAAAAAGATATCGAGGGATCTAGGAATGGAAGGATTAACACACTTGAAAGGTTCATACCGCAGTAAGGAATCTCTGGATTCCATGCAATCCCAGTCAAAGTTGCAGCAGTATTTGCCACAGAGAAGAAGAGAGAATCCTAAAGTTTCTAGCCAGCAACACGAGACCCTGACTAGGCAAAGGAATCCTCAGGAAAACGAACAAAGCGGCACGTGTCACAATTTCTGATTTCAACATAGAGGACGAAGCGCTAGGTACCGAAACGGCACAGTCTGGGCCCCAAAACAGGCATGAAGACCCATGCAAAACAATTGAGAGCCCAGAGCCCAACTCAAACTTACATGGACAGCCCATTTTGGACCAGGGAGCCAAGTGGAGACAGCGGAGAAAGGAGAGTCTGTACAATAAACGGTGCTGGGAAGCCTGCACAGCCACATGGAACACAACGAGAGTACACCATGATGTTACACCTGGCACACACACCACCTGAAATGGATTAAAGCCTTGAATGGCAGACTTGAAACCGTGAACCTTGTAGGAGAAGACCTAGGCAGAGTGCTCTTTGCCATCTGTCTGAGCCGCCTATTTGGAAGAAGCATGTCTGACTGGGCAAGGGCAACAAAGGAAACAAGAAACAAACGGGACCACATCAAATGCACACACTTCTGCCCACTCAAGGAAACCATCAACTGAATACTAAGACACCACAACGATTGGGAGAGGATGTTTGCAAACCACACATCGGACAAGGGGTGAAAAGCCCAAAGATACAATCAACTCGCACGTCTCCACAAGAAAAAAAACAAGCCAATGAAAACCTGGTCAAAAGATGGAAGCAGAGATTTCTCCGAAGAAGACAGAAAGAGGGCCAGTAGGTGCATGAAAACTTGTTCACCATCATTAAGTCTCAGGAAAATGCAAATCCAAACTGCAAGGCCATGGCAGCTCACTGTGGTCAGCATGGCTAGAAGGAAGCAGACAGGAAATAACAAGTGTCAGAGAGGAGGTGGAGAGAAGGGAAGCCTCCTGCACTGCTGGTGGGAGTGTAACCCGGTGCAGCCACGATGCCAAAGGTGTGGAACTGCCTCAGAAATTTAAGTATCCATGTCCCGTATGACCCAGCTATTAATCTGCCGCTTGCTTATCCAAAAAAGTCAGAAAGACTACCGCATAAAGACATGTGCATGGCTGTGTTCACCACAGTCTTACTCCTGATATCCAAGACTTGGAAAGCACCCTGGTGTCCAGCAAGGGATGATTGGAGAAGGAAGATGGGCTATAGCCACACAATGGTATACCACTCAGCCGGAACAAATGATGCAATCCAGCCATTTGTGACCACCAGAATGGCTGTGAGGGTTTTAGGGGAAGTGTAACAAGCCCCAGTGAGAAATTCAAATACCATAGAATCTCACTTACAAGGCGAAGAAAAAGCAAGCACTAACCAACAGGTGGCACTGAACATTTGTATGCGGGCTCCCAGAGGCAAAGAGGGGCGGTGACGGAGGGTGAAAGAGAAGATTAGGCACAAGTGTGTGGTGAGGGCCTGTGATTAGTCTTACACTGGTGAAGATGATGTAAGCTACACAGAAGTCTAAAGCAATGAGGATGTGAATCTGGAAGTTATAGTACGTTCTAATGCAGGGTCATGGCTATAAATTCACCTCAAATCAAAAATCCAAAACGGGGTCCAGAATGATGTCATAAAGCTTTGGGGGCGGAAAGAGTTTACGGAAGGTGAACTTCCAAGGATGGAAAATCACCTCCAAATGCTTACAGATGCTACAGAAAGGCAGACCATTCCAAATAGGTGAAGAGGAATACTACGAAGAGAACATGATCAGTCCTAAACCCATGAACGAACGGAAAATGTTACCGTCCATGATGTTATTACTAATCACCTTCACGAATAATCCAAACAGGCCCACGTCTTCCCAAGTTCAGGCAAAAGGTTGGTCCAAAAGTACAATTCAGGGCCGGCCCTGTGGTGGAGCAGGTAAGTGCCCACATTCCGCTTGGGCGGCCCGGGCCTCACTGTTTCACATTACGAGTGCATATCACATTAGTAGTGTTAGGAAATATAGATTTCATGGTATGGTGCGGGCAGAGATCATAAATAAGCAGCAATTGTGAGGATACGTTATCAATACGCACAAGAAAAGGAACCATAAGAATATTACAATCTATGGAAGTATCTGGTACACTTCCCAAAGGCAGAAGGAAGGAAATCTTGTGACCTGCCAAGGTGGAATTGGCAGAGTGCCACGAGATGACACCATCATTGTGCATCAGAACATTCCCTGGGCAACTTCAACTTGTGAGGGAGTCCAGGACTTTTTCTGGGTAAGGTCCACCCATTTTGCCATCTACCCAAGATATAAGAGATAAAACCCAGGATAATCTTACAGGAGTGACACCAGTGTCTAGAGAGAATGTAGGAGCCCTTTCGAAGTTCAAGGAGAAAGATAGAAACTGACAACAATTGCAGAAAAAGGAAAACTATCCTACCTAGACAGGGTGAGGAGTCAGACTGGTCTGAGATGGCTGTGAAACTCTGTGTGCACGGAGGTTGTCAGGACAACTTCGAATTTTGAGGTCGCTTATGACATCATGGTGAACATGTCCCCCAGGGTGGCCGCATGGTTACAGTCTGAGGATTGGCCTAGGCTAGGCTATTAAAGGGACAGATACCCAGAAACAGGTTTGGCAAACAGAAAGCAGGCACAGAAACTAGAAGAGATAAAACAGAGTCTGATGCAAGGGATAAGAAAGGAACCCTAGGCCACAAGTGAGAATAGAGGGACAGGCACGGAGAGGAGAACATTGTCATCTATTCAAGTCTATGGGGAGGTCATGCTGATTCAAGCTTGCAACTTCATTGGAAACAAGTGGCCGGACTTGGCGTTCATCACACCTACAGTGCCCTTGTGCCTTAAGCATAATGCAAAGTCAAGAAAGATGTCTTGAGGACATTGAAGAGAAGAATCGATGCCTCCTTTCCAAGGCCCATAGCATTCTTTGAAGGTCAGTCTCTTTTTCCGAAGCTCTGGTGTCACGTGGGCCCACTGGGCACATGGTAATGTGTCCCAAGAGATGTCTTGGAAGCCTTGAAGGAATGGAGCCCTGTCACGCTTGGGGTATGTCTCTTTGTTTGGAAGTGCTCTACAAGGGTGCTGAAAAGCACCCTCTTCCACAGGGCTTCGTTCCTTCGTGAAGGCTGCCCTCCCAGGCTAGTGTGCTCTGTTTGCCTCCATCGAAATTCTCTCCCCCTACCTCTTGCCGTAGAAGGATTATTGATTATGTGTTTTGACACCATATGTAAGGAAGTTGCACGAAAATTAGAACTTTACAGTTGTCTTTCAAGAAAAATAAACAGGCCAGGGTAGAGGATGTAGGGCAAACAAATGGCACACCCTATAAAAAGTAAGTAAGCCCGTATCTGGACGGAATCTAGGGGAACGTTCAAGGATCAGGGGTCAAGTTCGAAACTTCCCAAATCCGGAAAAGAGACAGAAAAATATCTTTCCTGGAGAGTGGAATTCATCCGATTTGTCTAAGTTGTCTTGGAGACATTGTGTCCGTGAAGGGGGTTGCCAGGACCACCTCGAATTTGGAGTTTCTGATCTCAGGATGTCAAACCAACCCACATGACCACGTGTTCTCAGTGCTTAGTTTGACCTTGGCTAGGGTAGCCAAGAGTCCTACAAGTGACCGGTGCAAATTCAAGGACAACAACCAAGAGTCACGAAAGCACTCACACCTCACCCTAGAGAACATACAGCGATTAAAGAAATACAAACTAATCCCTCGGAATGAAGGAGAACGGACTGATAAGCATGTCTAAGGGAGATAGCTGAGAAAGACCATGACGAGTATACTATGGAAAAGAAAAAGAGGACCCAGAAAATGGAAGGTGAACAGAAATCACACCTGAATTATCCACAATGAAAGATGATGTCCGTCTTTAGACAGACTCTGCTGGAACGTTTGAAAGTCAGAGAAATTCACAAGCCAAAAAACGGCAGCGAAGGTCAAGCATGGGCTAACTGGGAAGGGTGAGTTATGAGACTGCTCCAAGCAGGCTCTGAAACCTGTATCCAGGAAGCATGCTGGACCTCAGAGACACAATTATGACAAATCCTCTGACATCACAATGGACCCGAAAAACAACCTAGCCTCATCTACACAGTGCTAGAGTTGGGCTCACTAGTATATTTAACTCCCGTTGCACTCAACTGCACGTTGCCACTGAACATGTAAGTGGCCGGCCGGTGGTGCAGTGGTGAGGTCCGCACCTTCTGGGTCTGTGGCCCAGTATGGGCTGGGTGGAATCCTCGGTTTGGGCCTCCTCACCACTGCTTCAGTTGTTCTGGTGCAGGCGTCCGAGGTAGAGTAGAGGCAGATGGGAAGGGACGTTGGACAGGGCCAGACTTCCACAGCAAATACAGGAGCATTGCCAGCAGATGTGAGCACAGCAATGCACTTGTGCCAAAACAAAACCAATTAAAAGTTGCAAAGAATAGAAAAACTGAAGCTAAGGAAAAAAAAAACAAAAAAACAGGAGCTTGCCATTACGAAGAATAGGATCTCTGTGAATAACCTTAGCAAAACAGGTGAATTCTATGTTAATTCAAAAACTAGCAAACCTTTGGGGAAAGAAACTCAAGAAGACACAAGAAAAAAAAAGATATCGAGGGATCTAGGAATGGAAGGATTAACACACTTGAAAGGTTCATACCGCAGTAAGGAATCTCTGGATTCCATGCAATCCCAGTCAAAGTTGCAGCAGTATTTGCCACAGAGAAGAAGAGAGAATCCTAAAGTTTCTAGCCAGCAACACGAGACCCTGACTAGGCAAAGGAATCCTCAGGAAAACGAACAAAGCGGCACGTGTCACAATTTCTGATTTCAACATAGAGGACGAAGCGCTAGGTACCGAAACGGCACAGTCTGGGCCCCAAAACAGGCATGAAGACCCATGCAAAACAACTGAGAGCCCAGAGCCCAACACAAACTTACATGGACAGCCCATTTTGGACCAGGGAGCCAAGTGGAGACAGCGGAGAAAGGAGAGTCTGTACAATAAACGGTGCTGGGAAGCCTGCACAGCCACATGGAACACAACGAGAGTACACCATGATGTTACACCTGGCACACACACCACCTGAAATGGATTAAAGCCTTGAATGGCAGACTTGAAACCGTGAACCTTGTAGGAGAAGACCTAGGCAGAGTGCTCTTTGCCATCTGTCTGAGCCGCCTATTTGGAAGAAGCATGTCTGACTGGGCAAGGGCAACAAAGGAAACAAGAAACAAACGGGACCACATCAAATGCACACACTTCTGCCCACTCAAGGAAACCATCAACTGAATACTAAGACACCACAACGATTGGGAGAGGATGTTTGCAAACCACACATCGGACAAGGGGTGAAAAGCCCAAAGATACAATCAACTCGCACGTCTCCACAAGAAAAAAAACAAGCCAATGAAAACCTGGTCAAAAGATGGAAGCAGAGATTTCTCCGAAGAAGACAGAAAGAGGGCCAGTAGGTGCATGAAAACTTGTTCACCATCATTAAGTCTCAGGAAAATGCAAATCCAAACTGCAAGGCCATGGCAGCTCACTGTGGTCAGCATGGCTAGAAGGAAGCAGACAGGAAATAACAAGTGTCAGAGAGGAGGTGGAGAGAAGGGAAGCCTCCTGCACTCCTGGTGGGAGTGTAACCCGGTGCAGCCACGATGCCAAAGGTGTGGAACTGCCTCAGAAATTTAAGTATCCATGTCCCGTATGACCCAGCTATTAATCTGCCGCTTGTTTATCCAAAAAAGTCAGAAAGACTACCGCATAAAGACATGTGCATGGCTGTGTTCACCACAGTCTTACTCCTGATATCCAAGACTTGGAAAGCACCCTGGTGTCCAGCAAGGGATGATTGGAGAAGGAAGATGGGCTATAGCCACACAATGGTATACCACTCAGCCGGAACAAATGATGCAATCCAGCCATTTGTGACCACCAGAATGGCTGTGAGGGTTTTAGGGGAAGTGTAACAAGCCCCAGTGAGAAATTCAAATACCATAGAATCTCACTTACAAGGCGAAGAAAAAGCAAGCACTAACCAACAGGTGGCACTGAACATTTGTATGCGGGCTCCCAGAGGCAAAGAGGGGCGGTGACGGAGGGTGAAAGAGAAGATTAGGCACAAGTGTGTGGTGAGGGCCTGTGATTAGTCTTACACTGGTGAAGATGATGTAAGCTACACAGAAGTCTAAAGCAATGAGGATGTGAATCTGGAAGTTATAGTACGTTCTAATGCAGGGTCATGGCTATAAATTCACCTCAAATCAAAAATCCAAAACGGGGTCCAGAATGATGTCATAAAGCTTTGGGGGCGGAAAGAGTTTACGGAAGGTGAACTTCCAAGGATGGAAAATCACCTCCAAATGCTTACAGATGCTACAGAAAGGCAGACCATTCCAAATAGGTGAAGAGGAATACTACGAAGAGAACATGATCAGTCCTAAACCCATGAACGAACGGAAAATGTTACCGTCCATGATGTTATTACTAATCACCTTCACGAATAATCCAAACAGGCCCACGTCTTCCCAAGTTCAGGCAAAAGGTTGGTCCAAAAGTACAATTCAGGGCCGGCCCTGTGGTGGAGCAGGTAAGTGCCCACATTCCGCTTGGGCGGCCCGGGCCTCACTGTTTCACATTACGAGTGCATATCACATTAGTAGTGTTAGGAAATATAGATTTCATGGTATGGTGCGGGCAGAGATCATAAATAAGCAGCAATTGTGAGGATACGTTATCAATACGCACAAGAAAAGGAACCATAAGAATATTACAATCTATGGAAGTATCTGGTACACTTCCCAAAGGCAGAAGGAAGGAAAACTTGTGACCTGCCAAGGTGGAATTGGCAGAGTGCCACGAGATGACACCATCATTGTGCATCAGAACATTCCCTGGGCAACTTCAACTTGTGAGGGAGTCCAGGACTTTTTCTGGGTAAGGTCCACCCATTTTGCCATCTACCCAAGATATAAGAGATAAAACCCAGGATAATCTTACAGGAGTGAAACCAGTGTCTAGAGAGAATGTAGGAGCCCTTTCGAAGTTCAAGGAGAAAGATAGAAACTGACAACAATTGCAGAAAAAGGAAAACTATCCTACCTAGACAGGGTGAGGAGTCAGACTGGTCTGAGATGGCTGTGAAACTCTGTGTGCACGGAGGTTGTCAGGACAACTTCGAATTTTGAGGTCGCTTATGACATCACGGTGAACATGTCCCCCAGGGTGGCCGCATGGTTACAGTCTGAGGATTGGCCTAGGCTAGGCTATTAAAGGGACAGATACCCAGAAACAGGTTTGGCAAACAGAAAGCAGGCACAGAAACTAGAAGAGATAAAACAGAGTCTGATGCAAGGGATAAGAAAGGAACCCTAGGCCACAAGTGAGAATAGAGGGACAGGCACGGAGAGGAGAACATTGTCATCTATTCAAGTCTATGGGGAGGTCATGCTGATTCAAGCTTGCAACTTCATTGGAAACAAGTGGCCGGACTTGGCGTTCATCACACCTACAGTGCCCTTGTGCCTTAAGCATAATGCAAAGTCAAGAAAGATGTCTTGAGGACATTGAGCAGAAGAATCGATGCCTCCTTTCCAAGGCCCATAGCATTCTTTGAAGGTCAGTCTCTTTTTCCGAAGCTCTGGTGTCACGTGGGCCCACTGGGCACATGGTAATGTGTCCCAAGAGATGTCTTGGAAGCCTTGAAGGAATGGAGCCCTGTCACGCTTGGGGTATGTCTCTTTGTTTGGAAGTGCTCTACAAGGGTGCTGAAAAGCACCCTCTTCCACAGGGCTTCGTTCCTTCGTGAAGGCTGCCCTCCCAGGCTAGTGTGCTCTGTTTGCCTCCATCGAAATTCTCTCCCCCTACCTCTTGCCGTAGAAGGATTATTGATTATGTGTTTTGACACCATATGTAAGGAAGTTGCACGAAAATTAGAACTTTACAGTTGTGTTTCAATAAAAATAAACAGGCCAGCGTAGAGGATGTAGGGCAAACAAATGGCACACCCTATAAAAATTAAGTAAGCCCGTATCTGGACGGAATCTAGGGGAACGTTCAAGGATCAGGGGTCAAGTTCGAAACTTCCCAAATCCGGAAAAGAGACAGAAAAATATCTTTCCTGGAGAGTGGAATTCATCCGATTTGTCTAAGTTGTCTTGGAGACATTGTGTCCGTGAAGGGGGTTGCCAGGACCACCTCGAATTTGGAGTTTCTGATCTCAGGATGTCAAACCAACCCACATGACCACGTGTTCTCAGTGCTTAGTTTGACCTAGGCTAGGATAGCCAAGAGTCCTACAAGTGACCGGTGCAAATTCAAGGACAACAACCAAGAGTCACGAAAGCACTCACACCTCACCCTAGAGAACATACAGCGATTAAAGAAATACAAACTAATCCCTCGGAATGAAGGAGAACGGACTGATAAGCATGTCTAAGGGAGATAGCTGAGAAAGACCATGACGAGTATACTATGGAAAAGAAAAAGAGGACCCAGAAAATGGAAGGTGAACAGAAATCACACCTGAATTATCCACAATGAAAGATGATGTCCGTCTTTAGACAGACTCTGCTGGAACGTTTGAAAGTCAGAGAAATTCACAAGCCAAAAAACGGCAGCGAAGGTCAAGCATGGGCTAACTGGGAAGGGTGAGTTATGAGACTGCTCCAAGCAGGCTCTGAAACCTGTATCCAGGAAGCATGCTGGACCTCAGAGACACAATTATGACAAATCCTCTGACATCACAATGGACCCGAAAAACAACCTAGCCTCATCTACACAGTGCTAGAGTTGGGCTCACTAGTATATTTAACTCCCGTTGCACTCAACTGCACGTTGCCACTGAACATGTAAGTGGCCGGCCGGTGGTGCAGTGGTGAGGTCCGCACCTTCTGGGTCTGTGGCCCAGTATGGGCTGGGTGGAATCCTCGGTTTGGGCCTCCTCACCACTGCTTCAGTTGTTCTGGTGCAGGCGTCCGAGGTAGAGTAGAGGCAGATGGGAAGGGACGTTGGACAGGGCCAGACTTCCACAGCAAATACAGGAGCATTGCCAGCAGATGTGAGCACAGCAATGCACTTGTGCCAAAACAAAACCAATTAAAAGTTGCAAAGAATAGAAAAACTGAAGCTAAGGAAAAAAAAAAAAAAAAACAGGAGCTTGCCATTATGAAGAATAGGATCTCTGTGAATAACCTTAGCAAAACAGGTGAATTCTATGTTAATTCAAAAACTAGCAAACCTTTGGGGAAAGAAACTCAAGAAGACACAAGAAAAAAAAAGATATCGAGGGATCTAGGAATGGAAGGATTAACACACTTGAAAGGTTCATACCGCAGTAAGGAATCTCTGGATTCCATGCAATCCCAGTCAAAGTTGCAGCAGTATTTGCCACAGAGAAGAAGAGAGAATCCTAAAGTTTCTAGCCAGCAACACGAGACCCTGACTAGGCAAAGGAATCCTCAGGAAAACGAACAAAGCAGCACGTGTCACAATTTCTGATTTCAACATAGAGGACGAAGCGCTAGGTACCGAAACGGCACAGTCTGGGCCCCAAAACAGGCATGAAGACCCATGCAAAACAATTGAGAGCCCAGAGCCCAACTCAAACTTACATGGACAGCCCATTTTGGACCAGGGAGCCAAGTGGAGACAGCGGAGGAAGGAGAGTCTGTACAATAAACGGTGCTGGGAAGCCTGCACAGCCACATGGAACACAACGAGAGTACACCATGATGTTACACCTGGCACACACACCACCTGAAATGGATTAAAGCCTTGAATGGCAGACTTGAAACCGTGAACCTTGTAGGAGAAGACCTAGGCAGAGTGCTCTTTGCCATCTGTCTGAGCCGCCTATTTGGAAGAAGCATGTCTGACTGGGCAAGGGCAACAAAGGAAACAAGAAACAAACGGGACCACATCAAATGCACACACTTCTGCCCACTCAAGGAAACCATCAACTGAATACTAAGACACCACAACAATTGGGAGAGGATGTTTGCAAACCACACATCGGACAAGGGGTGAAAAGCCCAAAGATACAATCAACTCGCACGTCTCCACAAGAAAAAAAACAAGCCAATGAAAACCTGGTCAAAAGATGGAAGCAGAGATTTCTCCGAAGAAGACAGAAAGAGGGCCAGTAGGTGCATGAAAACTTGTTCACCATCATTAAGTCTCAGGAAAATGCAAATCCAAACTGCAAGGCCATGGCAGCTCACTGTGGTCAGCATGGCTAGAAGGAAGCAGACAGGAAATAACAAGTGTCAGAGAGGAGGTGGAGAGAAGGGAAGCCTCCTGCACTGCTGGTGGGAGTGTAACCCGGTGCAGCCACGATGCCAAAGGTGTGGAACTGCCTCAGAAATTTAAGTATCCATGTCCCGTATGACCCAGCTATTAATCTGCCGCTTGTTTATCCAAAAAAGTCAGAAAGACTACCGCATAAAGACATGTGCATGGCTGTGTTCACCACAGTCTTACTCCTGATATCCAAGACTTGGAAAGCACCCTGGTGTCCAGCAAGGGATGATTGGAGAAGGAAGATGGGCTATAGCCACACAATGGTATACCACTCAGCCGGAACAAATGATGCAATCCAGCCATTTGTGACCACCAGAATGGCTGTGAGGGTTTTAGGGGAAGTGAAACAAGCCCCAGTGAGAAATTCAAATACCATAGAATCTCACTTACAAGGCGAAGAAAAAGCAAGCACTAACCAACAGGTGGCACTGAACATTTGTATGCGGGCTCCCAGAGGCAAAGAGGGGCGGTGACGGAGGGTGAAAGAGAAGATTAGGCACAAGTGTGTGGTGAGGGCCTGTGATTAGTCTTACACTGGTGAAGATGATGTAAGCTACACAGAAGTCTAAAGCAATGAGGATGTGAATCTGGAAGTTATAGTACGTTCTAATGCAGGGTCATGGCTATAAATTCACCTCAAATCAAAAATCCAAAACGGGGTCCAGAATGATGTCATAAAGCTTTGGGGGCGGAAAGAGTTTACGGAAGGTGAACTTCCAAGGATGGAAAATCACCTCCAAATGCTTACAGATGCTACAGAAAGGCAGACCATTCCAAATAGGTGAAGAGGAATACTACGAAGAGAACATGATCAGTCCTAAACCCATGAACGAACGGAAAATGTTACCGTCCATGATGTTATTACTAATCACCTTCACGAATAATCCAAACAGGCCCACGTCTTCCCAAGTTCAGGCAAAAGGTTGGTCCAAAAGTACAATTCAGGGCCGGCCCTGTGGTGGAGCAGGTAAGTGCCCACATTCCGCTTGGGCGGCCCGGGCCTCACTGTTTCACATTACGAGTGCATATCACATTAGTAGTGTTAGGAAATATAGATTTCATGGTATGGTGCGGGCAGAGATCATAAATAAGCAGCAATTGTGAGGATACGTTATCAATACGCACAAGAAAAGGAACCATAAGAATATTACAATCTATGGAAGTATCTGGTACACTTCCCAAAGGCAGAAGGAAGGAAAACTTGTGACCTGCCAAGGTGGAATTGGCAGAGTGCCACGAGATGACACCATCATTGTGCATCAGAACATTCCCTGGGCAACTTCAACTTGTGAGGGAGTCCAGGACTTTTTCTGGGTAAGGTCCACCCATTTTGCCATCTACCCAAGATATAAGAGATAAAACCCAGGATAATCTTACAGGAGTGACACCAGTGTCTAGAGAGAATGTAGGAGCCCTTTCGAAGTTCAAGGAGAAAGATAGAAACTGACAACAATTGCAGAAAAAGGAAAACTATCCTACCTAGACAGGGTGAGGAGTCAGACTGGTCTGAGATGGCTGTGAAACTCTGTGTGCACGGAGGTTGTCAGGACAACTTCGAATTTTGAGGTCGCTTATGACATCACGGTGAACATGTCCCCCAGGGTGGCCGCATGGTTACAGTCTGAGGATTGGCCTAGGCTAGGCTATTAAAGGGACAGATACCCAGAAACAGGTTTGGCAAACAGAAAGCAGGCACAGAAACTAGAAGAGATAAAACAGAGTCTGATGCAAGGGATAAGAAAGGAACCCTAGGCCACAAGTGAGAATAGAGGGACAGGCACGGAGAGGAGAACATTGTCATCTATTCAAGTCTATGGGGAGGTCATGCTGATTCAAGCTTGCAACTTCATTGGAAACAAGTGGCCGGACTTGGCGTTCATCACACCTACAGTGCCCTTGTGCCTTAAGCATAATGCAAAGTCAAGAAAGATGTCTTGAGGACATTGAAGAGAAGAATCGATGCCTCCTTTCCAAGGCCCGTAGCATTCTTTGAAGGTCAGTCTCTTTTTCCGAAGCTCTGGTGTCACGTGGGCCCACTGGGCACATGGTAATGTGTCCCAAGAGATGTCTTGGAAGCCTTGAAGGAATGGAGCCCTGTCACGCTTGGGGTATGTCTCTTTGTTTGGAAGTGCTCTACAAGGGTGCTGAAAAGCACCCTCTTCCACAGGGCTTTGTTCCTTCGTGAAGGCTGCCCTCCCAGGCTAGTGTGCTCTGTTTGCCTCCATCGAAATTCTCTCCCCCTACCTCTTGCCGTAGAAGGATTATTGATTATGTGTTTTGACACCATATGTAAGGAAGTTGCACGAAAATTAGAACTTTACAGTTGTGTTTCAAGAAAAATAAACAGGCCAGGGTAGAGGATGTAGGGCAAACAAATGGCACACCCTATAAAAATTAAGTAAGCCCGTATCTGGACGGAATCTAGGGGAACGTTCAAGGATCAGGGGTCAAGTTCGAAACTTCCCAAATCCGGAAAAGAGACAGAAAAATATCTTTCCTGGAGAGTGGAATTCATCCGATTTGTCTAAGTTGTCTTGGAAACATTGTGTCCGTGAAGGGAGTTGCCAGGACCACCTCGAATTTGGAGTTTCTGATCTCAGGATGTCAAACCAACCCACATGACCACGTGTTCTCAGTGCTTAGTTTGACCTAGGCTAGGATAGCCAAGAGTCCTACAAGTGACCGGTGCAAATTCAAGGACAACAACCAAGAGTCACGAAAGCACTCACACCTCACCCTAGAGAACATACAGCGATTAAAGAAATACAAACTAATCCCTCGGAATGAAGGAGAACGGACTGATAAGCATGTCTAAGGGAGATAGCTGAGAAAGACCATGACGAGTATACTATGGAAAAGAAAAAGAGGACCCAGAAAATGGAAGGTGAACAGAAATCACACCTGAATTATCCACAATGAAAGATGATGTCCGTCTTTAGACAGACTCTGCTGGAACGTTTGAAAGTCAGAGAAATTCACAAGCCAAAAAACGGCAGCGAAGGTCAAGCATGGGCTAACTGGGAAGGGTGAGTTATGAGACTGCTCCAAGCAGGCTCTGAAACCTGTATCCAGGAAGCATGCTGGACCTCAGAGACACAATTATGACAAATCCTCTGACATCACAATGGACCCGAAAAACAACCTAGCCTCATCTACACAGTGCTAGAGTTGGGCTCACTAGTATATTTAACTCCCGTTGCACTCAACTGCACGTTGCCACTGAACATGTAAGTGGCCGGCCGGTGGTGCAGTGGTGAGGTCCGCACCTTCTGGGTCTGTGGCCCAGTATGGGCTGGGTGGAATCCTCGGTTTGGGCCTCCTCACCACTGCTTCAGTTGTTCTGGTGCAGGCGTCCGAGGTAGAGTAGAGGCAGATGGGAAGGGACGTTGGACAGGGCCAGACTTCCACAGCAAATACAGGAGCATTGCCAGCAGATGTGAGCACAGCAATGCACTTGTGCCAAAACAAAACCAATTAAAAGTTGCAAAGAATAGAAAAACTGAAGCTAAGGAAAAAAAAAAAAAAAAAACAGGAGCTTGCCATTATGAAGAATAGGATCTCTGTGAATAACCTTAGCAAAACAGGTGAATTCTATGTTAATTCAAAAACTAGCAAACCTTTGGGGAAAGAAACTCAAGAAGACACAAGAAAAAAAAAGATATCGAGGGATCTAGGAATGGAAGGATTAACACACTTGAAAGGTTCATACCGCAGTAAGGAATCTCTGGATTCCATGCAATCCCAGTCAAAGTTGCAGCAGTATTTGCCACAGAGAAGAAGAGAGAATCCTAAAGTTTCTAGCCAGCAACACGAGACCCTGACTAGGCAAAGGAATCCTCAGGAAAACGAACAAAGCAGCACGTGTCACAATTTCTGATTTCAACATAGAGGACGAAGCGCTAGGTACCGAAACGGCACAGTCTGGGCCCCAAAACAGGCATGAAGACCCATGCAAAACAATTGAGAGCCCAGAGCCCAACTCAAACTTACATGGACAGCCCATTTTGGACCAGGGAGCCAAGTGGAGACAGCGGAGAAAGGAGAGTCTGTACAATAAACGGTGCTGGGAAGCCTGCACAGCCACATGGAACACAACGAGAGTACACCATGATGTTACACCTGGCACACACACCACCTGAAATGGATTAAAGCCTTGAATGGCAGACTTGAAACCGTGAACCTTGTAGGAGAAGACCTAGGCAGAGTGCTCTTTGCCATCTGTCTGAGCCGCCTATTTGGAAGAAGCATGTCTGACTGGGCAAGGGCAACAAAGGAAACAAGAAACAAACGGGACCACATCAAATGCACACACTTCTGCCCACTCAAGGAAACCATCAACTGAATACTAAGACACCACAACAATTGGGAGAGGATGTTTGCAAACCACACATCGGACAAGGGGTGAAAAGCCCAAAGATACAATCAACTCGCACGTCTCCACAAGAAAAAAAACAAGCCAATGAAAACCTGGTCAAAAGATGGAAGCAGAGATTTCTCCGAAGAAGACAGAAAGAGGGCCAGTAGGTGCATGAAAACTTGTTCACCATCATTAAGTCTCAGGAAAATGCAAATCCAAACTGCAAGGCCATGGCAGCTCACTGTGGTCAGCATGGCTAGAAGGAAGCAGACAGGAAATAACAAGTGTCAGAGAGGAGGTGGAGAGAAGGGAAGCCTCCTGCACTGCTGGTGGGAGTGTAACCCGGTGCAGCCACGATGCCAAAGGTGTGGAACTGCCTCAGAAATTTAAGTATCCATGTCCCGTATGACCCAGCTATTAATCTGCCGCTTGTTTATCCAAAAAAGTCAGAAAGACTACCGCATAAAGACATGTGCATGGCTGTGTTCACCACAGTCTTACTCCTGATATCCAAGACTTGGAAAGCACCCTGGTGTCCAGCAAGGGATGATTGGAGAAGGAAGATGGGCTATAGCCACACAATGGTATACCACTCAGCCGGAACAAATGATGCAATCCAGCCATTTGTGACCACCAGAATGGCTGTGAGGGTTTTAGGGGAAGTGTAACAAGCCCCAGTGAGAAATTCAAATACCATAGAATCTCACTTACAAGGCGAAGAAAAAGCAAGCACTAACCAACAGGTGGCACTGAACATTTGTATGCGGGCTCCCAGAGGCAAAGAGGGGCGGTGACGGAGGGTGAAAGAGAAGATTAGGCACAAGTGTGTGGTGAGGGCCTGTGATTAGTCTTACACTGGTGAAGATGATGTAAGCTACACAGAAGTCTAAAGCAATGAGGATGTGAATCTGGAAGTTATAGTACGTTCTAATGCAGGGTCATGGCTATAAATTCACCTCAAATCAAAAATCCAAAACGGGGTCCAGAATGATGTCATAAAGCTTTGGGGGTGGAAAGAGTTTACGGAAGGTGAACTTCCAAGGATGGAAAATCACCTCCAAATGCTTACAGATGCTACAGAAAGGCAGACCATTCCAAATAGGTGAAGAGGAATACTACGAAGAGAACATGATCAGTCCTAAACCCATGAACGAACGGAAAATGTTACCGTCCATGATGTTATTACTAATCACCTTCACGAATAATCCAAACAGGCCCACGTCTTCCCAAGTTCAGGCAAAAGGTTGGTCCAAAAGTACAATTCAGGGCCGGCCCTGTGGTGGAGCAGGTAAGTGCCCACATTCCGCTTGGGCGGCCCGGGCCTCACTGTTTCACATTACGAGTGCATATCACATTAGTAGTGTTAGGAAATATAGATTTCATGGTATGGTGCGGGCAGAGATCATAAATAAGCAGCAATTGTGAGGATACGTTATCAATACGCACAAGAAAAGGAACCATAAGAATATTACAATCTATGGAAGTATCTGGTACACTTCCCAAAGGCAGAAGGAAGGAAAACTTGTGACCTGCCAAGGTGGAATTGGCAGAGTGCCACGAGATGACACCATCATTGTGCATCAGAACATTCCCTGGGCAACTTCAACTTGTGAGGGAGTCCAGGACTTTTTCTGGGTAAGGTCCACCCATTTTGCCATCTACCCAAGATATAAGAGATAAAACCCAGGATAATCTTACAGGAGTGACACCAGTGTCTAGAGAGAATGTAGGAGCCCTTTCGAAGTTCAAGGAGAAAGATAGA
Source organism: Equus asinus (assembly GCF_041296235.1). NCBI lineage: Eukaryota > Metazoa > Chordata > Mammalia > Perissodactyla > Equidae > Equus > Equus asinus. The sequence continues at coordinate 9,793,630 of NC_091813.1, read as the reverse complement.
AACTGACAACAATTGCAGAAAAAGGAAAACTATCCTACCTAGACAGGGTGAGGAGTCAGACTGGTCTGAGATGGCTGTGAAACTCTGTGTGCACGGAGGTTGTCAGGACAACTTCGAATTTTGAGGTCGCTTATGACATCACGGTGAACATGTCCCCCAGGGTGGCCGCATGGTTACAGTCTGAGGATTGGCCTAGGCTAGGCTATTAAAGGGACAGATACCCAGAAACAGGTTTGGCAAACAGAAAGCAGGCACAGAAACTAGAAGAGATAAAACAGAGTCTGATGCAAGGGATAAGAAAGGAACCCTAGGCCACAAGTGAGAATAGAGGGACAGGCACGGAGAGGAGAACATTGTCATCTATTCAAGTCTATGGGGAGGTCATGCTGATTCAAGCTTGCAACTTCATTGGAAACAAGTGGCCGGACTTGGCGTTCATCACACCTACAGTGCCCTTGTGCCTTAAGCATAATGCAAAGTCAAGAAAGATGTCTTGAGGACATTGAAGAGAAGAATCGATGCCTCCTTTCCAAGGCCCATAGCATTCTTTGAAGGTCAGTCTCTTTTTCCGAAGCTCTGGTGTCACGTGGGCCCACTGGGCACATGGTAATGTGTCCCAAGAGATGTCTTGGAAGCCTTGAAGGAATGGAGCCCTGTCACGCTTGGGGTATGTCTCTTTGTTTGGAAGTGCTCTACAAGGGTGCTGAAAAGCACCCTCTTCCACAGGGCTTCGTTCCTTCGTGAAGGCTGCCCTCCCAGGCTAGTGTGCTCTGTTTGCCTCCATCGAAATTCTCTCCCCCTACCTCTTGCCGTAGAAGGATTATTGATTATGTGTTTTGACACCATATGTAAGGAAGTTGCACGAAAATTAGAACTTTACAGTTGTGTTTCAAGAAAAATAAACAGGCCAGGGTAGAGGATGTAGGGCAAACAAATGGCACACCCTATAAAAAGTAAGTAAGCCCGTATCTGGACGGAATCTAGGGGAACGTTCAAGGATCAGGGGTCAAGTTCGAAACTTCCCAAATCCGGAAAAGAGACAGAAAAATATCTTTCCTGGAGAGTGGAATTCATCCGATTTGTCTAAGTTGTCTTGGAAACATTGTGTCCGTGAAGGGGGTTGCCAGGACCACCTCGAATTTGGAGTTTCTGATCTCAGGATGTCAAACCAATCCACATGACCACGTGTTCTCAGTGCTTAGTTTGACCTTGGCTAGGGTAGCCAAGAGTCCTACAAGTGACCGGTGCAAATTCAAGGACAACAACCAAGAGTCACGAAAGCACTCACACCTCACCCTAGAGAACATACAGCGATTAAAGAAATACAAACTAATCCCTCGGAATGAAGGAGAACGGACTGATAAGCATGTCTAAGGGAGATAGCTGAGAAAGACCATGACGAGTATACTATGGAAAAGAAAAAGAGGACCCAGAAAATGGAAGGTGAACAGAAATCACACCTGAATTATCCACAATGAAAGATGATGTCCGTCTTTAGACAGACTCTGCTGGAACGTTTGAAAGTCAGAGAAATTCACAAGCCAAAAAACGGCAGCGAAGGTCAAGCATGGGCTAACTGGGAAGGGTGAGTTATGAGACTGCTCCAAGCAGGCTCTGAAACCTGTATCCAGGAAGCATGCTGGACCTCAGAGACACAATTATGACAAATCCTCTGACATCACAATGGACCCGAAAAACAACCTAGCCTCATCTACACAGTGCTAGAGTTGGGCTCACTAGTATATTTAACTCCCATTGCACTCAACTGCACGTTGCCACTGAACATGTAAGTGGCCGGCCGGTGGTGCAGTGGTGAGGTCCGCACCTTCTGGGTCTGTGGCCCAGTATGGGCTGGGTGGAATCCTCGGTTTGGGCCTCCTCACCACTGCTTCAGTTGTTCTGGTGCAGGCGTCCGAGGTAGAGTAGAGGCAGATGGGAAGGGACGTTGGACAGGGCCAGACTTCCACAGCAAATACAGGAGCATTGCCAGCAGATGTGAGCACAGCAATGCACTTGTGCCAAAACAAAACCAATTAAAAGTTGCAAAGAACAGAAAAACTGAAGCTAAGGAAAAAAAAAACAAAAAAACAGGAGCTTGCCATTACGAAGAATAGGATCTCTGTGAATAACCTTAGCAAAACAGGTGAATTCTATGTTAATTCAAAAACTAGCAAACCTTTGGGGAAAGAAACTCAAGAAGACACAAGAAAAAAAAAGATACCGAGGGATCGAGGAATGGAAGGATTAACACACTTGAAAGGTTCATACCGCAGTAAGGAATCTCTGGATTCCATGCAATCCCAGTCAAAGTTGCAGCAGTATTTGCCACAGAGAAGAAGAGAGAATCCTAAAGTTTCTAGCCAGCAACACGAGACCCTGACTAGGCAAAGGAATCCTCAGGAAAACGAACAAAGCAGCACGTGTCACAATTTCTGATTTCAACATAGAGGACGAAGCGCTAGGTACCGAAACGGCACAGTCTGGGCCCCAAAACAGGCATGAAGACCCATGCAAAACAACTGAGAGCCCAGAGCCCAACTCAAACTTACATGGACAGCCCATTTTGGACCAGGGAGCCAAGTGGAGACAGCGGAGAAAGGAGAGTCTGTACAATAAACGGTGCTGGGAAGCCTGCACAGCCACATGGAACACAACGAGAGTACACCATGATGTTACACCTGGCACACACACCACCTGAAGTGGATTAAAGCCTTGAATGGCAGACTTGAAACCGTGAACCTTGTAGGAGAAGACCTAGGCAGAGTGCTCTTTGCCATCTGTCTGAGCCGCCTATTTGGAAGAAGCATGTCTGACTGGGCAAGGGCAACAAAGGAAACAAGAAACAAACGGGACCACATCAAATGCACACACTTCTGCCCACTCAAGGAAACCATCAACTGAATACTAAGACACCACAACAATTGGGAGAGGATGTTTGCAAACCACACATCGGACAAGGGGTGAAAAGCCCAAAGATACAATCAACTCGCACGTCTCCACAAGAAAAAAAACAAGCCAATGAAAACCTGGTCAAAAGATGGAAGCAGAGATTTCTCCGAAGAAGACAGAAAGAGGGCCAGTAGGTGCATGAAAACTTGTTCACCATCATTAAGTCTCAGGAAAATGCAAATCCAAACTGCAAGGCCATGGCAGCTCACTGTGGTCAGCATGGCTAGAAGGAAGCAGACAGGAAATAACAAGTGTCAGAGAGGAGGTGGAGAGAAGGGAAGCCTCCTGCACTGCTGGTGGGAGTGTAACCCGGTGCAGCCACGATGCCAAAGGTGTGGAACTGCCTCAGAAGTTTAAGTATCCATGTCCCGTATGACCCAGCTATTAATCTGCCGCTTGCTTATCCAAAAAAGTCAGAAAGACTACCGCATAAAGACATGTGCATGGCTGTGTTCACCACAGTCTTACTCCTGATATCCAAGACTTGGAAAGCACCCTGGTGTCCAGCAAGGGATGATTGGAGAAGGAAGATGGGCTATAGCCACACAATGGTATACCACTCAGCCGGAACAAATGATGCAATCCAGCCATTTGTGACCACCAGAATGGCTGTGAGGGTTTTAGGGGAAGTGTAACAAGCCCCAGGGAGAAATTCAAATACCATAGAATCTCACTTACAAGGCGAAGAAAAAGCAAGCACTAACCAACAGGTGGCACTGAACATTTGTATGCGGGCTCCCAGAGGCAAAGAGGGGCGGTGACGGAGGGTGAAAGAGAAGATTAGGCACAAGTGTGTGGTGAGGGCCTGTGATTAGTCTTACACTGGTGAAGATGATGTAAGCTACACAGAAGTCTAAAGCAATGAGGATGTGAATCTGGAAGTTATAGTACGTTCTAATGCAGGGTCATGGCTATAAATTCACCTCAAATCAAAAATCCAAAAAGGGGTCCAGAATGATGTCATAAAGCTTTGGGGGCGGAAAGAGTTTACAGAAGGTGAACTTCCAAGGATGGAAAATCACCTCCAAATGCTTACAGATGCTACAGAAAGGCAGACCATTCCAAATAGGTGAAGAGGAATACTACGAAGAGAACATGATCAGTCCTAAACCCATGAACGAACGGAAAATGTTACCGTCCATGATGTTATTACTAATCACCTTCACGAATAATCCAAACAGGCCCACGTCTTCCCAAGTTCAGGCAAAAGGTTGGTCCAAAAGTACAATTCAGGGCCGGCCCTGTGGTGGAGCAGGTAAGTGCCCACATTCCGCTTGGGCGGCCCGGGCCTCACTGTTTCACATTACGAGTGCATATCACATTAGTAGTGTTAGGAAATATAGATTTCATGGTATGGTGCGGGCAGAGATCATAAATAAGCAGCAATTGTGAGGATACGTTATCAATACGCACAAGAAAAGGAACCATAAGAATATTACAATCTATGGAAGTATCTGGTACACTTCCCAAAGGCAGAAGGAAGGAAAACTTGTGACCTGCCAAGGTGGAATTGGCAGAGTGCCACGAGATGACACCATCATTGTGCATCAGAACATTCCCTGGGCAACTTCAACTTGTGAGGGAGTCCAGGACTTTTTCTGGGTAAGGTCCACCCATTTTGCCATCTACCCAAGATATAAGAGATAAAACCCAGGATAATCTTACAGGAGTGAAACCAGTGTCTAGAGAGAATGTAGGAGCCCTTTCGAAGTTCAAGGAGAAAGATAGAAACTGACAACAATTGCAGAAAAAGGAAAACTATCCTACCTAGACAGGGTGAGGAGTCAGACTGGTCTGAGATGGCTGTGAAACTCTGTGTGCACGGAGGTTGTCAGGACAACTTCGAATTTTGAGGTCGCTTATGACATCACGGTGAACATGTCCCCCAGGGTGGCCGCATGGTTACAGTCTGAGGATTGGCCTAGGCTAGGCTATTAAAGGGACAGACACCCAGAAACAGGTTTGGCAAACAGAAAGCAGGCACAGAAACTAGAAGAGATAAAACAGAGTCTGATGCAAGGGATAAGAAAGGAACCCTAGGCCACAAGTGAGAATAGAGGGACAGGCACGGAGAGGAGAACATTGTCATCTATTCAAGTCTATGGGGAGGTCATGCTGATTCAAGCTTGCAACTTCATTGGAAACAAGTGGCCGGACTTGGCGTTCATCACACCTACAGTGCCCTTGTGCCTTAAGCATAATGCAAAGTCAAGAAAGATGTCTTGAGGACATTGAAGAGAAGAATCGATGCCTCCTTTCCAAGGCCCATAGCATTCTTTGAAGGTCAGTCTCTTTTTCCGAAGCTCTGGTGTCACGTGGGCCCACTGGGCACATGGTAATGTGTCCCAAGAGATGTCTTGGAAGCCTTGAAGGAATGGAGCCCTGTCACGCTTGGGGTATGTCTCTTTGTTTGGAAGTGCTCTACAAGGGTGCTGAAAAGCACCCTCTTCCACAGGGCTTCGTTCCTTCGTGAAGGCTGCCCTCCCAGGCTAGTGTGCTCTGTTTGCCTCCATCGAAATTCTCTCCCCCTACCTCTTGCCGTAGAAGGATTATTGATTATGTGTTTTGACACCATATGTAAGGAAGTTGCACGAAAATTAGAACTTTACAGTTGTGTTTCAAGAAAAATAAACAGGCCAGGGTAGAGGATGTAGGGCAAACAAATGGCACACCCTATAAAAATTAAGTAAGCCCGTATCTGGACGGAATCTAGGGGAACGTTCAAGGATCAGGGGTCAAGTTCGAAACTTCCCAAATCCGGAAAAGAGACAGAAAAATATCTTTCCTGGAGAGTGGAATTCATCCGATTTGTCTAAGTTGTCTTGGAAACATTGTGTCCGTGAAGAGGGTTGCCAGGACCACCTCGAATTTGGAGTTTCTGATATCTCAGGATGTCAAACCAACCCACATGACCACGTGTTCTCAGTGCTTAGTTTGACCTAGGCTAGGATAGCCAAGAGTCCTACAAGTGACCGGTGCAAATTCAAGGACAACAACCAAGAGTCACGAAAGCACTCACACCTCACCCTAGAGAACATACAGCGATTAAAGAAATGCAAAGTAATCCCTCGGAAAGAAGGAGAACGGACTGATAAGCATGTCTAAGGGAGATAGCTGAGAAAGACCATGACGAGTATACTATGGAAAAGAAAAAGAGGACCCAGAAAATGGAAGGTGAACAGAAATCACACCTGAATTATCCACAATGAAAGATGATGTCCGTCTTTAGACAGACTCTGCTGGAACGTTTGAAAGTCAGAGAAATTCACAAGCCAAAAAACGGCAGCGAAGGTCAAGCATGGGCTAACTGGGAAGGGTGAGTTATGAGACTGCTCCAAGCAGGCTCTGAAACCTGTATCCAGGAAGCATGCTGGACCTCAGAGACACAATTATGACAAATCCTCTGACATCACAATGGACCCGAAAAACAACCTAGCCTCATCTACACAGTGCTAGAGTTGGGCTCACTAGTATATTTAACTCCCATTGCACTCAACTGCACGTTGCCACTGAACATGTAAGTGGCCGGCCGGTGGTGCAGTGGTGAGGTCCGCACCTTCTGGGTCTGTGGCCCAGTATGGGCTGGGTGGAATCCTCGGTTTGGGCCTCCTCACCACTGCTTCAGTTGTTCTGGTGCAGGCGTCCGAGGTAGAGTAGAGGCAGATGGGAAGGGACGTTGGACAGGGCCAGACTTCCACAGCAAATACAGGAGCATTGCCAGCAGATGTGAGCACAGCAATGCACTTGTGCCAAAACAAAACCAATTAAAAGTTGCAAAGAATAGAAAAACTGAAGCTAAGGAAAAAAAAAAACAAAAAAACAGGAGCTTGCCATTACGAAGAATAGGATCTCTGTGAATAACCTTAGCAAAACAGGTGAATTCTATGTTAATTCAAAAACTAGCAAACCTTTGGGGAAAGAAACTCAAGAAGACACAAGAAAAAAAAAGATACCGAGGGATCTAGGAATGGAAGGATTAACACACTTGAAAGGTTCATACCGCAGTAAGGAATCTCTGGATTCCATGCAATCCCAGTCAAAGTTGCAGCAGTATTTGCCACAGAGAAGAAGAGAGAATCCTAAAGTTTCTAGCCAGCAACGCGAGACCCTGACTAGGCAAAGGAATCCTCAGGAAAACGAACAAAGCAGCACGTGTCACAATTTCTGATTTCAACATAGAGGACGAAGCGCTAGGTACCGAAACGGCACAGTCTGGGCCCCAAAACAGGCATGAAGACCCATGCAAAACAACTGAGAGCCCAGAGCCCAACTCAAACTTACATGGACAGCCCATTTTGGACCAGGGAGCCAAGTGGAGACAGCGGAGAAAGGAGAGTCTCTACAATAAACGGTGCTGGGAAGCCTGCACAGCCACATGGAACACAACGAGAGTACACCATGATGTTACACCTGGCACACACACCACCTGAAGTGGATTAAAGCCTTGAATGGCAGACTTGAAACCGTGAACCTTGTAGGAGAAGACCTAGGCAGAGTGCTCTTTGCCATCTGTCTGAGCCGCCTATTTGGAAGAAGCATGTCTGACTGGGCAAGGGCAACAAAGGAAACAAGAAACAAACGGGACCACATCAAATGCACACACTTCTGCCCACTCAAGGAAACCATCAACTGAATACTAAGACACCACAACAATTGGGAGAGGATGTTTGCAAACCACACATCGGACAAGGGGTGAAAAGCCCAAAGATACAATCAACTCGCACGTCTCCACAAGAAAAAAAACAAGCCAATGAAAACCTGGTCAAAAGATGGAAGCAGAGATTTCTCCGAAGAAGACAGAAAGAGGGCCAGTAGGTGCACGAAAACTTGTTCACCATCATTAAGTCTCAGGAAAATGCAAATCCAAACTGCAAGGCCATGGCAGCTCACTGTGGTCAGCATGGCTAGAAGGAAGCAGACAGGAAATAACAAGTGTCAGAGAGGAGGTGGAGAGAAGGGAAGCCTCCTGCACTGCTGGTGGGAGTGTAACCCGGTGCAGCCACGATGCCAAAGGTGTGGAACTGCCTCAGAAGTTTAAGTATCCATGTCCCGTATGACCCAGCTATTAATCTGCCGCTTGCTTATTCAAAAAAGTCAGAAAGACTACCGCATAAAGACATGTGCATGGCTGTGTTCACCACAGTCTTACTCCTGATATCCAAGACTTGGAAAGCACCCTGGTGTCCAGCAAGGGATGATTGGAGAAGGAAGATGGGCTATAGCCACACAATGGTATACCACTCAGCCGGAACAAATGATGCAATCCAGCCATTTGTGACCACCAGAATGGCTGTGAGGGTTTTAGGGGAAGTGTAACAAGCCCCAGTGAGAAATTCAAATACCATAGAATCTCACTTACAAGGCGAAGAAAAAGCAAGCACTAACCAACAGGTGGCACTGAACATTTGTATGCGGGCTCCCAGAGGCAAAGAGGGGCGGTGACGGAGGGTGAAAGAGAAGATTAGGCACAAGTGTGTGGTGAGGGCCTGTGATTAGTCTTACACTGGTGAAGATGATGTAAGCTACACAGAAGTCTAAAGCAATGAGGATGTGAATCTGGAAGTTATAGTACGTTCTAATGCAGGGTCATGGCTATAAATTCACCTCAAATCAAAAATCCAAAAAGGGGTCCAGAATGATGTCATAAAGCTTTGGGGGCGGAAAGAGTTTACAGCAGGTGAACTTCCAAGGATGGAAAATCACCTCCAAATGCTTACAGATGCTACAGAAAGGCAGACCATTCCAAATAGGTGAAGAGGAATACTACGAAGAGAACATGATCAGTCCTAAACCCATGAACGAACGGAAAATGTTACCGTCCATGATGTTATTACTAATCACCTTCACGAATAATCCAAACAGGCCCACGTCTTCCCAAGTTCAGGCAAAAGGTTGGTCCAAAAGTACAATTCAGGGCCGGCCCTGTGGTGGAGCAGGTAAGTGCCCACATTCCGCTTGGGCGGCCCGGGCCTCACTGTTTCACATTACGAGTGCATATCACATTAGTAGTGTTAGGAAATATAGATTTCATGGTATGGTGCGGGCAGAGATCATAAATAAGCAGCAATTGTGAGGATACGTTATCAATACGCACAAGAAAAGGAACCATAAGAATATTACAATCTATGGAAGTATCTGGTACACTTCCCAAAGGCAGAAGGAAGGAAAACTTGTGACCTGCCAAGGTGGAATTGGCAGAGTGCCACGAGATGACACCATCATTGTGCATCAGAACATTCCCTGGGCAACTTCAACTTGTGAGGGAGTCCAGGACTTTTTCTGGGTAAGGTCCACCCATTTTGCCATCTACCCAAGATATAAGAGATAAAACCCAGGATAATCTTACAGGAGTGACACCAGTGTCTAGAGAGAATGTAGGAGCCCTTTCGAAGTTCAAGGAGAAAGATAGAAACTGACAACAATTGCAGAAAAAGGAAAACTATCCTACCTAGACAGGGTGAGGAGTCAGACTGGTCTGAGATGGCTGTGAAACTCTGTGTGCACGGAGGTTGTCAGGACAACTTCGAATTTTGAGGTCGCTTATGACATCACGGTGAACATGTCCCCCAGGGTGGCCGCATGGTTACAGTCTGAGGATTGGCCTAGGCTAGGCTATTAAAGGGACAGATACCCAGAAACAGGTTTGGCAAACAGAAAGCAGGCACAGAAACTAGAAGAGATAAAACAGAGTCTGATGCAAGGGATAAGAAAGGAACCCTAGGCCACAAGTGAGAATAGAGGGACAGGCACGGAGAGGAGAACATTGTCATCTATTCAAGTCTATGGGGAGGTCATGCTGATTCAAGCTTGCAACTTCATTGGAAACAAGTGGCCGGACTTGGCGTTCATCACACCTACAGTGCCCTTGTGCCTTAAGCATAATGCAAAGTCAAGAAAGATGTCTTGAGGACATTGAAGAGAAGAATCGATGCCTCCTTTCCAAGGCCCATAGCATTCTTTGAAGGTCAGTCTCTTTTTCCGAAGCTCTGGTGTCACGTGGGCCCACTGGGCACATGGTAATGTGTCCCAAGAGATGTCTTGGAAGCCTTGAAGGAATGGAGCCCTGTCACGCTTGGGGTATGTCTCTTTGTTTGGAAGTGCTCTACAAGGGTGCTGAAAAGCACCCTCTTCCACAGGGCTTCGTTCCTTCGTGAAGGCTGCCCTCCCAGGCTAGTGTGCTCTGTTTGCCTCCATCGAAATTCTCTCCCCCTACCTCTTGCCGTAGAAGGATTATTGATTATGTGTTTTGACACCATATGTAAGGAAGTTGCACGAAAATTAGAACTTTACAGTTGTGTTTCAAGAAAAATAAACAGGCCAGGGTAGAGGATGTAGGGCAAACAAATGGCACACCCTATAAAAATTAAGTAAGCCCGTATCTGGACGGAATCTCGGGGAACGTTCAAGGATCAGGGGTCAAGTTCGAAACTTCCCAAATCCGGAAAAGAGACAGAAAAATATCTTTCCTGGAGAGTGGAATTCATCCGATTTGTCTAAGTTGTCTTGGAAACATTGTGTCCGTGAAGGGGGTTGCCAGGACCACCTCGAATTTGGAGTTTCTGATCTCAGCATGTCAAACCAACCCACATGACCACGTGTTCTCAGTGCTTAGTTTGACCTAGGCTAGGATAGCCAAGAGTCCTACAAGTGACCGGTGCAAATTCAAGGACAACCACCAAGAGTCACGAAAGCACTCACACCTCACCCTAGAGAACATACAGCGATTAAAGAAATACAAACTAATCACTTGGAATGAAGGAGAACGGACTGATAAGCATGTCTAAGGGAGATAGCTGAGAAAGACCATGACGAGTATACTATGGAGAAGAAAAAGAGCACCCAGAAAATGGAAGGTGAACAGAAATCACACCTGAATTATCCACAATGAAAGATGATGTCCGTCTTTAGACAGACTCTGCTGGAACGTTTGAAAGTCAGAGAAATTCACAAGCCAAAAAACGGCAGTGAAGGTCAAGCATGGGCTAACTGGGAAGGGTGAGTTATGAGACTGCTCCAAGCAGGCTCTGAAACCTGTATCCAGGAAGCATGTTGGACCTCAGAGACACAATTATGACAAATCCTCTGACATCACAACGGACCCGAAAAACAACCTAGCCTCATCTACACAGTGCTAGAGTTGGGCTCACTAGTATATTTAACTCCCATTGCACTCAACTGCACGTTGCCACTGAACATGTAAGTGGCCGGCCGGTGGTGCAGTGGTGAGGTCCACACCTTCTGGGTCTGTGGCCCAGTATGGGCTGGGTGGAATCCTCGGTTTGGGCCTCCTCACCACTGCTTCAGTTGTTCTGGTGCAGGCGTCCGAGGTAGAGTAGAGGCAGATGGGAAGGGACGTTGGACAGGGCCAGACTTCCACAGCAAATACAGGAGCATTGTCAGCAAATGTGAGCACAGCAATGCACTTGTGCCAAAACAAAACCAATTAAAAGTTGCAAAGAACAGAAAAACTGAAGCTAAGGAAAAAAAAAACAAAAAAACAGGAGCTTGCCATTACGAAGAATAGGATCTCTGTGAATAACCTTAGCAAAACAGGTGAATTCTATGTTAATTCAAAAACTAGCAAACCTTTGGGGAAAGAAACTCAAGAAGACACAAGAAAAAAAAAGATACCGAGGGATCTAGGAATGGAAGGATTAACACACTTGAAAGGTTCATACCGCAGTAAGGAATCTCTGGATTCCATGCAATCCCAGTCAAAGTTGCAGCAGTATTTGCCACAGAGAAGAAGAGAGAATCCTAAAGTTTCTAGCCAGCAACACGAGACCCTGACTAGGCAAAGGAATCCTCAGGAAAACGAACAAAGCAGCACGTGTCACAATTTCTGATTTCAACATAGAGGACGAAGCGCTAGGTACCGAAACGGCACAGTCTGGGCCCCAAAACAGGCATGAAGACCCATGCAAAACAATTGAGAGCCCAGAGCCCAACTCAAACTTACATGGACAGCCCATTTTGGACCAGGGAGCCAAGTGGAGACAGCGGAGAAAGGAGAGTCTCTACAATAAACGGTGCTGGGAAGCCTGCACAGCCACATGGAACACAACGAGAGTACACCATGATGTTACACCTGGCACACACACCACCTGAAGTGGATTAAAGCCTTGAATGGCAGACTTGAAACCGTGAACCTTGTAGGAGAAGACCTAGGCAGAGTGCTCTTTGCCATCTGTCTGAGCCGCCTATTTGGAAGAAGCATGTCTGACTGGGCAAGGGCAACAAAGGAAACAAGAAACAAACGGGACCACATCAAATGCACACACTTCTGCCCACTCAAGGAAACCATCAACTGAATACTAAGACACCACAACAATTGGGAGAGGATGTTTGCAAACCACACATCGGACAAGGGGTGAAAAGCCCAAAGATACAATCAACTCGCACGTCTCCACAAGAAAAAAAACAAGCCAATGAAAACCTGGTCAAAAGATGGAAGCAGAGATTTCTCCGAAGAAGACAGAAAGAGGGCCAGTAGGTGCACGAAAACTTGTTCACCATCATTAAGTCTCAGGAATATGCAAATCCAAACTGCAAGGCCATGGCAGCTCACTGTGGTCAGCATGGCTAGAAGGAAGCAGACAGGAAATAACAAGTGTCAGAGAGGAGGTGGAGAGAAGGGAAGCCTCCTGCACTGCTGGTGGGAGTGTAACCCGGTGCAGCCACGATGCCAAAGGTGTGGAACTGCCTCAGAAATTTAAGTATCCATGTCCCGTATGACCCAGCTATTAATCTGCCGCTTGTTTATCCAAAAAAGTCAGAAAGACTACCGCATAAAGACATGTGCATGGCTGTGTTCACCACAGTCTTACTCCTGATATCCAAGACTTGGAAAGCACCCTGGTGTCCAGCAAGGGATGATTGGAGAAGGAAGATGGGCTATAGCCACACAATGGTATACCACTCAGCCGGAACAAATGATGCAATCCAGCCATTTGTGACCACCAGAATGGCTGTGAGGGTTTTAGGGGAAGTGTAACAAGCCCCAGTGAGAAATTCAAATACCATAGAATCTCACTTACAAGGCGAAGAAAAAGCAAGCACTAACCATCAGGTGGCACTGAACATTTGTATGCGGGCTCCCAGAGGCAAAGAGGGGCGGTGACGGAGGGTGAAAGAGAAGATTAGGCACAAGTGTGTGGTGAGGGCCTGTGATTAGTCTTACACTGGTGAAGATGATGTAAGCTACACAGAAGTCTAAAGCAATGAGGATGTGAATCTGGAAGTTATAGTACGTTCTAATGCAGGGTCATGGCTATAAATTCACCTCAAATCAAAAATCCAAAAAGGGGTCCAGAATGATGTCATAAAGCTTTGGGGGCGGAAAGAGTTTACAGCAGGTGAACTTCCAAGGATGGAAAATCACCTCCAAATGCTTACAGATGCTACAGAAAGGCAGACCATTCCAAATAGGTGAAGAGGAATACTACGAAGAGAACATGATCAGTCCTAAACCCATGAACGAACGGAAAATGTTACCGTCCATGATGTTATTACTAATCACCTTCACGAATAATCCAAACAGGCCCACGTCTTCCCAAGTTCAGGCAAAAGGTTGGTCCAAAAGTACAATTCAGGGCCGGCCCTGTGGTGGAGCAGGTAAGTGCCCACATTCTGCTTGGGCGGCCCGGGCCTCACTGTTTCACATTACGAGTGCATATCACATTAGTAGTGTTGGGAAATATAGATTTCATGGTATGGTGCGGGCAGAGATCATAAATAAGCAGCAATTGTGGGGATACGCTATCAATACGCACAAGAAAAGGAACCATAAGAATATTACAATCTATGGAAGTATCTGGTACACTTCCCAAAGGCAGAAGGAAGGAAATCTTGTGACCTGCCAAGGTGGAATTGGCAGAGTGCCACGAGATGACACCATCATTGTGCATCAGAACATTCCCTGGGCAACTTCAACTTGTGAGGGAGTCCAGGACTTTTTCTGGGTAAGGTCCACCCATTTTGCCATCTACCCAAGATATAAGAGATAAAACCCAGGATAATCTTACAGGAGTGACACCAGTGTCTAGAGAGAATGTAGGAGCCCTTTCGAAGTTCAAGGAGAAAGATAGAAACTGACAACAATTGCAGAAAAAGGAAAACTATCCTACCTAGACAGGGTGAGGAGTCAGACTGGTCTGAGATGGCTGTGAAACTCTGTGTGCACGGAGGTTGTCAGGACAACTTCGAATTTTGAGGTCGCTTATGACATCACGGTGAACATGTCCCCCAGGGTGGCCGCATGGTTACAGTCTGAGGATTGGCCTAGGCTAGGCTATTAAAGGGACAGATACCCAGAAACAGGTTTGGCAAACAGAAAGCAGGCACAGAAACTAGAAGAGATAAAACAGAGTCTGATGCAAGGGATAAGAAAGGAACCCTAGGCCACAAGTGAGAATAGAGGGACAGGCACGGAGAGGAGAACATTGTCATCTATTCAAGTCTATGGGGAGGTCATGCTGATTCAAGCTTGCAACTTCATTGGAAACAAGTGGCCGGACTTGGCGTTCATCACACCTACAGTGCCCTTGTGCCTTAAGCATAATGCAAAGTCAAGAAAGATGTCTTGAGGACATTGAAGAGAAGAATCGATGCCTCCTTTCCAAGGCCCATAGCATTCTTTGCAGGTCAGTCTCTTTTTCCGAAGCTCTGGTGTCACGTGGGCCCACTGGGCACATGGTAATGTGTCCCAAGAGATGTCTTGGAAGCCTTGAAGGAATGGAGCCCTGTCACGCTTGGGGTATGTCTCTTTGTTTGGAAGTGCTCTACAAGGGTGCTGAAAAGCACCCTCTTCCACAGGGCTTCCTTCCTTCGTGAAGGCTGCCCTCCCAGGCTAGTGTGCTCTGTTTGCCTCCATCGAAATTCTCTCCCCCTACCTCTTGCCGTAGAAGGATTATTGATTATGTGTTTTGACACCATATGTAAGGAAGTTGCACGAAAATTAGAACTTTACAGTTGTGTTTCAAGAAAAATAAACAGGCCAGGGTAGAGGATGTAGGGCAAACAAATGGCACACCCTATAAAAATTAAGTAAGCCCGTATCTGGACGGAATCTAGGGGAACGTTCAAGGATCAGGGGTCAAGTTCGAAACTTCCCAAATCCGGAAAAGAGACAGAAAAATATCTTTCCTGGAGAGTGGAATTCATCCGATTTGTCTAAGTTGTCTTGGAAACATTGTGTCCGTGAAGGGGGTTGCCAGGACCACCTCGAATTTGGAGTTTCTGATCTCAGGATGTCAAACCAACCCACATGACCACGTGTTCTCAGTGCTTAGTTTGACCTAGGCTAGGGTAGCCAAGAGTCCTACGAGTGACCGGTGCAAATTCAAGGACAACAACCAAGAGTCACGAAAGCACTCACACCTCACCCTAGAGAACATACAGCGATTAAAGAAATACAAACTAATCCCTCGGAATGAAGGAGAACGGACTGATAAGCATGTCTAAGGGAGATAGCTGAGAAAGACCATGACGAGTATACTATGGAAAAGAAAAAGAGGACCCAGAAAATGGAAGGTGAACAGAAATCACACCTGAATTATCCACAATGAAAGATGATGTCCGTCTTTAGACAGACTCTGCTGGAACGTTTGAAAGTCAGAGAAATTCACAAGCCAAAAAACGGCAGCGAAGGTCAAGCATGGGCTAACTGGGAAGGGTGAGTTATGAGACTGCTCCAAGCAGGCTCTGAAACCTGTATCCAGGAAGCATGCTGGACCTCAGAGACACAATTATGACAAATCCTCTGACATCACAATGGACCCGAAAAACAACCTAGCCTCATCTACACAGTGCTAGAGTTGGGCTCACTAGTATATTTAACTCCCATTGCACTCAAGTGCACGTTGCCACTGAACATGTAAGTGGCCGGCCGGTGGTGCAGTGGTGAGGTCCGCACCTTCTGGGTCTGTGGCCCAGTATGGGCTGGGTGGAATCCTCGGTTTGGGCCTCCTCACCACTGCTTCAGTTGTTCTGGTGCAGGCGTCCGAGGTAGAGTAGAGGCAGATGGGAAGGGACGTTGGACAGGGCCAGACTTCCACAGCAAATACAGGAGCATTGCCAGCAGATGTGAGCACAGCAATGCACTTGTGCCAAAACAAAACCAATTAAAAGTTGCAAAGAATAGAAAAACTGAAGCTAGGGAAAAAAAAAAAAAAAAAAACAGGAGCTTGCCATTACGAAGAATAGGATCTCTGTGAATAACCTTAGCAAAACAGGTGAATTCTATGTTAATTCAAAAACTAGCAAACCTTTGGGGAAAGAAACTCAAGAAGACACAAGAAAAAAAAAGATATCGAGGGATCTAGGAATGGAAGGATTAACACACTTGAAAGGTTCATACCGCAGTAAGGAATCTCTGGATTCCATGCAATCCCAGTCAAAGTTGCAGCAGTATTTGCCACAGAGAAGAAGAGAGAATCCTAAAGTTTCTAGCCAGCAACACGAGACCCTGACTAGGCAAAGGAATCCTCAGGAAAACGAACAAAGCGGCACGTGTCACAATTTCTGATTTCAAAATAGAGGACGAAGCGCTAGGTACCGAAACGGCACAGTCTGGGCCCCAAAACAGGCATGAAGACCCATGCAAAACAATTGAGAGCCCAGAGCCCAACTCAAACTTACATGGACAGCCCATTTTGGACCAGGGAGCCAAGTGGAGACAGCGGAGAAAGGAGAGTCTCTACAATAAACGGTGCTGGGAAGCCTGCACAGCCACATGGAACACAACGAGAGTACACCATGATGTTACACCTGGCACACACACCACCTGAAATGGATTAAAGCCTTGAATGGCAGACTTGAAACCGTGAACCTTGTAGGAGAAGACCTAGGCAGAGTGCTCTTTGCCATCTGTCTGAGCCGCCTATTTGGAAGAAGCATGTCTGACTGGGCAAGGGCAACAAAGGAAACAAGAAACAAACGGGACCACATCAAATGCACGCACTTCTGCCCACTCAAGGAAACCATCAACTGAATACTAAGACACCACAACAATTGGGAGAGGATGTTTGCAAACCACACATCGGACAAGGGGTGAAAAGCCCAAAGATACAATCAACTCGCACGTCTCCACAAGAAAAAAAACAAGCCAATGAAAACCTGGTCAAAAGATGGAAGCAGAGATTTCTCCGAAGAAGACAGAAAGAGGGCCAGTAGGTGCACGAAAACTTGTTCACCATCATTAAGTCTCAGGAAAATGCAAATCCAAACTGCAAGGCCATGGCAGCTCACTGTGGTCAGCATGGCTAGAAGGAAGCAGACAGGAAATAACAAGTGTCAGAGAGGAGGTGGAGAGAAGGGAAGCCTCCTGCACTGCTGGTGGGAGTGTAACCCGGTGCAGCCACGATGCCAAAGGTGTGGAACTGCCTCAGAAGTTTAAGTATCCACGTCCCGTATGACCCAGCTATTAATCTGCCGCTTGCTTATCCAAAAAAGTCAGAAAGACTACCGCATAAAGACATGTGCATGGCTGTGTTCACCACAGTCTTACTCCTGATATCCAAGACTTGGAAAGCACCCTGGTGTCCAGCAAGGGATGATTGGAGAAGGAAGATGGGCTATAGCCACACAATGGTATACCACTCAGCCGGAACAAATGATGCAATCCAGCCATTTGTGACCACCAGAATGGCTGTGAGGGTTTTAGGGGAAGTGTAACAAGCCCCAGTGAGAAATTCAAATACCATAGAATCTCACTTACAAGGCGAAGAAAAAGCAAGCACTAACCAACAGGTGGCACTGAACATTTGTATGCGGGCTCCCAGAGGCAAAGAGGGGCGGTGACGGAGGGTGAAAGAGAAGATTAGGCACAAGTGTGTGGTGAGGGCCTGTGATTAGTCTTACACTGGTGAAGATGATGTAAGCTACACAGAAGTCTAAAGCAATGAGGATGTGAATCTGGAAGTTATAGTACGTTCTAATGCAGGGTCATGGCTATAAATTCACCTCAAATCAAAAATCCAAAAAGGGGTCCAGAATGATGTCATAAAGCTTTGGGGGCGGAAAGAGTTTACAGAAGGTGAACTTCCAAGGATGGAAAATCACCTCCAAATGCTTACAGATGCTACAGAAAGGCAGACCATTCCAAATAGGTGAAGAGGAATACTACGAAGAGAACATGATCAGTCCTAAACCCATGAACGAACGGAAAATGTTACCGTCCATGATGTTATTACTAATCACCTTCACGAATAATCCAAACAGGCCCACGTCTTCCCAAGTTCAGGCAAAAGGTTGGTCCAAAAGTACAATTCAGGGCCGGCCCTGTGGTGGAGCAGGTAAGTGCCCACATTCCGCTTGGGCGGCCCGGGCCTCACTGTTTCACATTACGAGTGCATATCACATTAGTAGTGTTAGGAAATATAGATTTCATGGTATGGTGCGGGCAGAGATCATAAATAAGCAGCAATTGTGAGGATACGTTATCAATACGCACAAGAAAAGGAACCATAAGAATATTACAATCTATGGAAGTATCTGGTACACTTCCCAAAGGCAGAAGGAAGGAAAACTTGTGACCTGCCAAGGTGGAATTGGCAGAGTGCCACGAGATGACACCATCATTGTGCATCAGAACATTCCCTGGGCAACTTCAACTTGTGAGGGAGTCCAGGACTTTTTCTGGGTAAGGTCCACCCATTTTGCCATCTACCCAAGATATAAGAGATAAAACCCAGGATAATCTTACAGGAGTGAAACCAGTGTCTAGAGAGAATGTAGGAGCCCTTTCGAAGTTCAAGGAGAAAGATAGAAACTGACAACAATTGCAGAAAAAGGAAAACTATCCTACCTAGACAGGGTGAGGAGTCAGACTGGTCTGAGATGGCTGTGAAACTCTGTGTGCACGGAGGTTGTCAGGACAACTTCGAATTTTGAGGTCGCTTATGACATCACGGTGAACATGTCCCCCAGGGTGGCCGCATGGTTACAGTCTGAGGATTGGCCTAGGCTAGGCTATTAAAGGGACAGACACCCAGAAACAGGTTTGGCAAACAGAAAGCAGGCACAGAAACTAGAAGAGATAAAACAGAGTCTGATGCAAGGGATAAGAAAGGAACCCTAGGCCACAAGTGAGAATAGAGGGACAGGCACGGAGAGGAGAACATTGTCATCTATTCAAGTCTATGGGGAGGTCATGCTGATTCAAGCTTGCAACTTCATTGGAAACAAGTGGCCGGACTTGGCGTTCATCACACCTACAGTGCCCTTGTGCCTTAAGCATAATGCAAAGTCAAGAAAGATGTCTTGAGGACATTGAAGAGAAGAATCGATGCCTCCTTTCCAAGGCCCATAGCATTCTTTGCAGGTCAGTCTCTTTTTCCGAAGCTCTGGTGTCACGTGGGCCCACTGGGCACATGGTAATGTGTCCCAAGAGATGTCTTGGAAGCCTTGAAGGAATGGAGCCCTGTCACGCTTGGGGTATGTCTCTTTGTTTGGAAGTGCTCTACAAGGGTGCTGAAAAGCACCCTCTTCCACAGGGCTTCGTTCCTTCGTGAAGGCTGCCCTCCCAGGCTAGTGTGCTCTGTTTGCCTCCATCGAAATTCTCTCCCCCTACCTCTTGCCGTAGAAGGATTATTGATTATGTGTTTTGACACCATATGTAAGGAAGTTGCACGAAAATTAGAACTTTACAGTTGTGTTTCAAGAAAAATAAACAGGCCAGGGTAGAGGATGTAGGGCAAACAAATGGCACACCCTATAAAAATTAAGTAAGCCCGTATCTGGACGGAATCTAGGGGAACGTTCAAGGATCAGGGGTCAAGTTCGAAACTTCCCAAATCCGGAAAAGAGACAGAAAAATATCTTTCCTGGAGAGTGGAATTCATCCGATTTGTCTAAGTTGTCTTGGAAACATTGTGTCCGTGAAGAGGGTTGCCAGGACCACCTCGAATTTGGAGTTTCTGATATCTCAGGATGTCAAACCAACCCACATGACCACGTGTTCTCAGTGCTTAGTTTGACCTAGGCTAGGATAGCCAAGAGTCCTACAAGTGACCGGTGCAAATTCAAGGACAACAACCAAGAGTCACGAAAGCACTCACACCTCACCCTAGAGAACATACAGCGATTAAAGAAATACAAAGTAATCCCTCGGAAAGAAGGAGAACGGACTGATAAGCATGTCTAAGGGAGATAGCTGAGAAAGACCATGACGAGTATACTATGGAAAAGAAAAAGAGGACCCAGAAAATGGAAGGTGAACAGAAATCACACCTGAATTATCCACAATGAAAGATGATGTCCGTCTTTAGACAGACTCTGCTGGAACGTTTGAAAGTCAGAGAAATTCACAAGCCAAAAAACGGCAGCGAAGGTCAAGCATGGGCTAACTGGGAAGGGTGAGTTATGAGACTGCTCCAAGCAGGCTCTGAAACCTGTATCCAGGAAGCATGCTGGACCTCAGAGACACAATTATGACAAATCCTCTGACATCACAATGGACCCGAAAAACAACCTAGCCTCATCTACACAGTGCTAGAGTTGGGCTCACTAGTATATTTAACTCCCATTGCACTCAACTGCACGTTGCCACTGAACATGTAAGTGGCCGGCCGGTGGTGCAGTGGTGAGGTCCGCACCTTCTGGGTCTGTGGCCCAGTATGGGCTGGGTGGAATCCTCGGTTTGGGCCTCCTCACCACTGCTTCAGTTGTTCTGGTGCAGGCGTCCGAGGTAGAGTAGAGGCAGATGGGAAGGGACGTTGGACAGGGCCAGACTTCCACAGCAAATACAGGAGCATTGCCAGCAGATGTGAGCACAGCAATGCACTTGTGCCAAAACAAAACCAATTAAAAGTTGCAAAGAATAGAAAAACTGAAGCTAAGGAAAAAAAAAAACAAAAAAACAGGAGCTTGCCATTACGAAGAATAGGATCTCTGTGAATAACCTTAGCAAAACAGGTGAATTCTATGTTAATTCAAAAACTAGCAAACCTTTGGGGAAAGAAACTCAAGAAGACACAAGAAAAAAAAAGATACCGAGGGATCTAGGAATGGAAGGATTAACACACTTGAAAGGTTCATACCGCAGTAAGGAATCTCTGGATTCCATGCAATCCCAGTCAAAGTTGCAGCAGTATTTGCCACAGAGAAGAAGAGAGAATCCTAAAGTTTCTAGCCAGCAACGCGAGACCCTGACTAGGCAAAGGAATCCTCAGGAAAACGAACAAAGCAGCACGTGTCACAATTTCTGATTTCAACATAGAGGACGAAGCGCTAGGTACCGAAACGGCACAGTCTGGGCCCCAAAACAGGCATGAAGACCCATGCAAAACAATTGAGAGCCCAGAGCCCAACTCAAACTTACATGGACAGCCCATTTTGGACCAGGGAGCCAAGTGGAGACAGCGGAGAAAGGAGAGTCTCTACAATAAACGGTGCTGGGAAGCCTGCACAGCCACATGGAACACAACGAGAGTACACCATGATGTTACACCTGGCACACACACCACCTGAAATGGATTAAAGCCTTGAATGGCAGACTTGAAACCGTGAACCTTGTAGGAGAAGACCTAGGCAGAGTGCTCTTTGCCATCTGTCTGAGCCGCCTATTTGGAAGAAGCATGTCTGACTGGGCAAGGGCAACAAAGGAAACAAGAAACAAACGGGACCACATCAAATGCACACACTTCTGCCCACTCAAGGAAACCATCAACTGAATACTAAGACACCACAACAATTGGGAGAGGATGTTTGCAAACCACACATCGGACAAGGGGTGAAAAGCCCAAAGATACAATCAACTCGCACGTCTCCACAAGAAAAAAAACAAGCCAATGAAAACCTGGTCAAAAGATGGAAGCAGAGATTTCTCCGAAGAAGACAGAAAGAGGGCCAGTAGGTGCACGAAAACTTGTTCACCATCATTAAGTCTCAGGAATATGCAAATCCAAACTGCAAGGCCATGGCAGCTCACTGTGGTCAGCATGGCTAGAAGGAAGCAGACAGGAAATAACAAGTGTCAGAGAGGAGGTGGAGAGAAGGGAAGCCTCCTGCACTGCTGGTGGGAGTGTAACCCGGTGCAGCCACGATGCCAAAGGTGTGGAACTGCCTCAGAAATTTAAGTATCCATGTCCCGTATGACCCAGCTATTAATCTGCCGCTTGTTTATCCAAAAAAGTCAGAAAGACTACCGCATAAAGACATGTGCATGGCTGTGTTCACCACAGTCTTACTCCTGATATCCAAGACTTGGAAAGCACCCTGGTGTCCAGCAAGGGATGATTGGAGAAGGAAGATGGGCTATAGCCACACAATGGTATACCACTCAGCCGGAACAAATGATGCAATCCAGCCATTTGTGACCACCAGAATGGCTGTGAGGGTTTTAGGGGAAGTGTAACAAGCCCCAGTGAGAAATTCAAATACCATAGAATCTCACTTACAAGGCGAAGAAAAAGCAAGCACTAACCATCAGGTGGCACTGAACATTTGTATGCGGGCTCCCAGAGGCAAAGAGGGGCGGTGACGGAGGGTGAAAGAGAAGATTAGGCACAAGTGTGTGGTGAGGGCCTGTGATTAGTCTTACACTGGTGAAGATGATGTAAGCTACACAGAAGTCTAAAGCAATGAGGATGTGAATCTGGAAGTTATAGTACGTTCTAATGCAGGGTCATGGCTATAAATTCACCTCAAATCAAAAATCCAAAAAGGGGTCCAGAATGATGTCATAAAGCTTTGGGGGCGGAAAGAGTTTACGGAAGGTGAACTTCCAAGGATGGAAAATCACCTCCAAATGCTTACAGATGCTACAGAAAGGCAGACCATTCCAAATAGGTGAAGAGGAATACTACGAAGAGAACATGATCAGTCCTAAACCCATGAACGAACGGAAAATGTTACCGTCCATGATGTTATTACTAATCACCTTCACGAATAATCCAAACAGGCCCACGTCTTCCCAAGTTCAGGCAAAAGGTTGGTCCAAAAGTACAATTCAGGGCCGGCCCTGTGGTGGAGCAGGTAAGTGCCCACATTCTGCTTGGGCGGCCCGGGCCTCACTGTTTCACATTACGAGTGCATATCACATTAGTAGTGTTAGGAAATATAGATTTCATGGTATGGTGCGGGCAGAGATCATAAATAAGCAGCAATTGTGGGGATACGCTATCAATACGCACAAGAAAAGGAACCATAAGAATATTACAATCTATGGAAGTATCTGGTACACTTCCCAAAGGCAGAAGGAAGGAAATCTTGTGACCTGCCAAGGTGGAATTGGCAGAGTGCCACGAGATGACACCATCATTGTGCATCAGAACATTCCCTGGGCAACTTCAACTTGTGAGGGAGTCCAGGACTTTTTCTGGGTAAGGTCCACCCATTTTGCCATCTACCCAAGATATAAGAGATAAAACCCAGGATAATCTTACAGGAGTGACACCAGTGTCTAGAGAGAATGTAGGAGCCCTTTCGAAGTTCAAGGAGAAAGATAGAAACTGACAACAATTGCAGAAAAAGGAAAACTATCCTACCTAGACAGGGTGAGGAGTCAGACTGGTCTGAGATGGCTGTGAAACTCTGTGTGCACGGAGGTTGTCAGGACAACTTCGAATTTTGAGGTCGCTTATGACATCACGGTGAACATGTCCCCCAGGGTGGCCGCATGGTTACAGTCTGAGGATTGGCCTAGGCTAGGCTATTAAAGGGACAGATACCCAGAAACAGGTTTGGCAAACAGAAAGCAGGCACAGAAACTAGAAGAGATAAAACAGAGTCTGATGCAAGGGATAAGAAAGGAACCCTAGGCCACAAGTGAGAATAGAGGGACAGGCACGGAGAGGAGAACATTGTCATCTATTCAAGTCTATGGGGAGGTCATGCTGATTCAAGCTTGCAACTTCATTGGAAACAAGTGGCCGGACTTGGCGTTCATCACACCTACAGTGCCCTTGTGCCTTAAGCATAATGCAAAGTCAAGAAAGATGTCTTGAGGACATTGAAGAGAAGAATCGATGCCTCCTTTCCAAGGCCCATAGCATTCTTTGCAGGTCAGTCTCTTTTTCCGAAGCTCTGGTGTCACGTGGGCCCACTGGGCACATGGTAATGTGTCCCAAGAGATGTCTTGGAAGCCTTGAAGGAATGGAGCCCTGTCACGCTTGGGGTATGTCTCTTTGTTTGGAAGTGCTCTACAAGGGTGCTGAAAAGCACCCTCTTCCACAGGGCTTCGTTCCTTCGTGAAGGCTGCCCTCCCAGGCTAGTGTGCTCTGTTTGCCTCCATCGAAATTCTCTCCCCCTACCTCTTGCCGTAGAAGGATTATTGATTATGTGTTTTGACACCATATGTAAGGAAGTTGCACGAAAATTAGAACTTTACAGTTGTGTTTCAAGAAAAATAAACAGGCCAGGGTAGAGGATGTAGGGCAAACAAATGGCACACCCTATAAAAATTAAGTAAGCCCGTATCTGGACGGAATCTAGGGGAACGTTCAAGGATCAGGGGTCAAGTTCGAAACTTCCCAAATCCGGAAAAGAGACAGAAAAATATCTTTCCTGGAGAGTGGAATTCATCCGATTTGTCTAAGTTGTCTTGGAAACATTGTGTCCGTGAAGAGGGTTGCCAGGACCACCTCGAATTTGGAGTTTCTGATATCTCAGGATGTCAAACCAACCCACATGACCACGTGTTCTCAGTGCTTAGTTTGACCTAGGCTAGGATAGCCAAGAGTCCTACAAGTGACCGGTGCAAATTCAAGGACAACAACCAAGAGTCACGAAAGCACTCACACCTCACCCTAGAGAACATACAGCGATTAAAGAAATACAAAGTAATCCCTCGGAAAGAAGGAGAACGGACTGATAAGCATGTCTAAGGGAGATAGCTGAGAAAGACCATGACGAGTATACTATGGAAAAGAAAAAGAGGACCCAGAAAATGGAAGGTGAACAGAAATCACACCTGAATTATCCACAATGAAAGATGATGTCCGTCTTTAGACAGACTCTGCTGGAACGTTTGAAAGTCAGAGAAATTCACAAGCCAAAAAACGGCAGCGAAGGTCAAGCATGGGCTAACTGGGAAGGGTGAGTTATGAGACTGCTCCAAGCAGGCTCTGAAACCTGTATCCAGGAAGCATGCTGGACCTCAGAGACACAATTATGACAAATCCTCTGACATCACAATGGACCCGAAAAACAACCTAGCCTCATCTACACAGTGCTAGAGTTGGGCTCACTAGTATATTTAACTCCCATTGCACTCAACTGCACGTTGCCACTGAACATGTAAGTGGCCGGCCGGTGGTGCAGTGGTGAGGTCCGCACCTTCTGGGTCTGTGGCCCAGTATGGGCTGGGTGGAATCCTCGGTTTGGGCCTCCTCACCACTGCTTCAGTTGTTCTGGTGCAGGCGTCCGAGGTAGAGTAGAGGCAGATGGGAAGGGACGTTGGACAGGGCCAGACTTCCACAGCAAATACAGGAGCATTGCCAGCAGATGTGAGCACAGCAATGCACTTGTGCCAAAACAAAACCAATTAAAAGTTGCAAAGAATAGAAAAACTGAAGCTAAGGAAAAAAAAAAACAAAAAAACAGGAGCTTGCCATTACGAAGAATAGGATCTCTGTGAATAACCTTAGCAAAACAGGTGAATTCTATGTTAATTCAAAAACTAGCAAACCTTTGGGGAAAGAAACTCAAGAAGACACAAGAAAAAAAAAGATACCGAGGGATCTAGGAATGGAAGGATTAACACACTTGAAAGGTTCATACCGCAGTAAGGAATCTCTGGATTCCATGCAATCCCAGTCAAAGTTGCAGCAGTATTTGCCACAGAGAAGAAGAGAGAATCCTAAAGTTTCTAGCCAGCAACGCGAGACCCTGACTAGGCAAAGGAATCCTCAGGAAAACGAACAAAGCAGCACGTGTCACAATTTCTGATTTCAACATAGAGGACGAAGCGCTAGGTACCGAAACGGCACAGTCTGGGCCCCAAAACAGGCATGAAGACCCATGCAAAACAATTGAGAGCCCAGAGCCCAACTCAAACTTACATGGACAGCCCATTTTGGACCAGGGAGCCAAGTGGAGACAGCGGAGAAAGGAGAGTCTCTACAATAAACGGTGCTGGGAAGCCTGCACAGCCACATGGAACACAACGAGAGTACACCATGATGTTACACCTGGCACACACACCACCTGAAATGGATTAAAGCCTTGAATGGCAGACTTGAAACCGTGAACCTTGTAGGAGAAGACCTAGGCAGAGTGCTCTTTGCCATCTGTCTGAGCCGCCTATTTGGAAGAAGCATGTCTGACTGGGCAAGGGCAACAAAGGAAACAAGAAACAAACGGGACCACATCAAATGCACACACTTCTGCCCACTCAAGGAAACCATCAACTGAATACTAAGACACCACAACAATTGGGAGAGGATGTTTGCAAACCACACATCGGACAAGGGGTGAAAAGCCCAAAGATACAATCAACTCGCACGTCTCCACAAGAAAAAAAACAAGCCAATGAAAACCTGGTCAAAAGATGGAAGCAGAGATTTCTCCGAAGAAGACAGAAAGAGGGCCAGTAGGTGCACGAAAACTTGTTCACCATCATTAAGTCTCAGGAATATGCAAATCCAAACTGCAAGGCCATGGCAGCTCACTGTGGTCAGCATGGCTAGAAGGAAGCAGACAGGAAATAACAAGTGTCAGAGAGGAGGTGGAGAGAAGGGAAGCCTCCTGCACTGCTGGTGGGAGTGTAACCCGGTGCAGCCACGATGCCAAAGGTGTGGAACTGCCTCAGAAATTTAAGTATCCATGTCCCGTATGACCCAGCTATTAATCTGCCGCTTGTTTATCCAAAAAAGTCAGAAAGACTACCGCATAAAGACATGTGCATGGCTGTGTTCACCACAGTCTTACTCCTGATATCCAAGACTTGGAAAGCACCCTGGTGTCCAGCAAGGGATGATTGGAGAAGGAAGATGGGCTATAGCCACACAATGGTATACCACTCAGCCGGAACAAATGATGCAATCCAGCCATTTGTGACCACCAGAATGGCTGTGAGGGTTTTAGGGGAAGTGTAACAAGCCCCAGTGAGAAATTCAAATACCATAGAATCTCACTTACAAGGCGAAGAAAAAGCAAGCACTAACCATCAGGTGGCACTGAACATTTGTATGCGGGCTCCCAGAGGCAAAGAGGGGCGGTGACGGAGGGTGAAAGAGAAGATTAGGCACAAGTGTGTGGTGAGGGCCTGTGATTAGTCTTACACTGGTGAAGATGATGTAAGCTACACAGAAGTCTAAAGCAATGAGGATGTGAATCTGGAAGTTATAGTACGTTCTAATGCAGGGTCACGGCTATAAATTCACCTCAAATCAAAAATCCAAAAAGGGGTCCAGAATGATGTCATAAAGCTTTGGGGGCGGAAAGAGTTTACGGAAGGTGAACTTCCAAGGATGGAAAATCACCTCCAAATGCTTACAGATGCTACAGAAAGGCAGACCATTCCAAATAGGTGAAGAGGAATACTACGAAGAGAACATGATCAGTCCTAAACCCATGAACGAACGGAAAATGTTACCGTCCATGATGTTATTACTAATCACCTTCACGAATAATCCAAACAGGCCCACGTCTTCCCAAGTTCAGGCAAAAGGTTGGTCCAAAAGTACAATTCAGGGCCGGCCCTGTGGTGGAGCAGGTAAGTGCCCACATTCTGCTTGGGCGGCCCGGGCCTCACTGTTTCACATTACGAGTGCATATCACATTAGTAGTGTTAGGAAATATAGATTTCATGGTATGGTGCGGGCAGAGATCATAAATAAGCAGCAATTGTGGGGATACGCTATCAATACGCACAAGAAAAGGAACCATAAGAATATTACAATCTATGGAAGTATCTGGTACACTTCCCAAAGGCAGAAGGAAGGAAATCTTGTGACCTGCCAAGGTGGAATTGGCAGAGTGCCACGAGATGACACCATCATTGTGCATCAGAACATTCCCTGGGCAACTTCAACTTGTGAGGGAGTCCAGGACTTTTTCTGGGTAAGGTCCACCCATTT
The DNA here is from genome assembly GCF_041296235.1 of Equus asinus. Lineage (NCBI taxonomy): Eukaryota > Metazoa > Chordata > Mammalia > Perissodactyla > Equidae > Equus > Equus asinus. The sequence continues at coordinate 9,765,662 of NC_091813.1, read as the reverse complement.
TGCCATCTACCCAAGATATAAGAGATAAAACCCAGGATAATCTTACAGGAGTGACACCAGTGTCTAGAGAGAATGTAGGAGCCCTTTCGAAGTTCAAGGAGAAAGATAGAAACTGACAACAATTGCAGAAAAAGGAAAACTATCCTACCTAGACAGGGTGAGGAGTCAGACTGGTCTGAGATGGCTGTGAAACTCTGTGTGCACGGAGGTTGTCAGGACAACTTCGAATTTTGAGGTCGCTTATGACATCACGGTGAACATGTCCCCCAGGGTGGCCGCATGGTTACAGTCTGAGGATTGGCCTAGGCTAGGCTATTAAAGGGACAGATACCCAGAAACAGGTTTGGCAAACAGAAAGCAGGCACAGAAACTAGAAGAGATAAAACAGAGTCTGATGCAAGGGATAAGAAAGGAACCCTAGGCCACAAGTGAGAATAGAGGGACAGGCACGGAGAGGAGAACATTGTCATCTATTCAAGTCTATGGGGAGGTCATGCTGATTCAAGCTTGCAACTTCATTGGAAACAAGTGGCCGGACTTGGCGTTCATCACACCTACAGTGCCCTTGTGCCTTAAGCATAATGCAAAGTCAAGAAAGATGTCTTGAGGACATTGAAGAGAAGAATCGATGCCTCCTTTCCAAGGCCCATAGCATTCTTTGCAGGTCAGTCTCTTTTTCCGAAGCTCTGGTGTCACGTGGGCCCACTGGGCACATGGTAATGTGTCCCAAGAGATGTCTTGGAAGCCTTGAAGGAATGGAGCCCTGTCACGCTTGGGGTATGTCTCTTTGTTTGGAAGTGCTCTACAAGGGTGCTGAAAAGCACCCTCTTCCACAGGGCTTCCTTCCTTCGTGAAGGCTGCCCTCCCAGGCTAGTGTGCTCTGTTTGCCTCCATCGAAATTCTCTCCCCCTACCTCTTGCCGTAGAAGGATTATTGATTATGTGTTTTGACACCATATGTAAGGAAGTTGCACGAAAATTAGAACTTTACAGTTGTGTTTCAAGAAAAATAAACAGGCCAGGGTAGAGGATGTAGGGCAAACAAATGGCACACCCTATAAAAATTAAGTAAGCCCGTATCTGGACGGAATCTAGGGGAACGTTCAAGGATCAGGGGTCAAGTTCGAAACTTCCCAAATCCGGAAAAGAGACAGAAAAATATCTTTCCTGGAGAGTGGAATTCATCCGATTTGTCTAAGTTGTCTTGGAAACATTGTGTCCGTGAAGGGGGTTGCCAGGACCACCTCGAATTTGGAGTTTCTGATCTCAGGATGTCAAACCAACCCACATGACCACGTGTTCTCAGTGCTTAGTTTGACCTAGGCTAGGGTAGCCAAGAGTCCTACGAGTGACCGGTGCAAATTCAAGGACAACAACCAAGAGTCACGAAAGCACTCACACCTCACCCTAGAGAACATACAGCGATTAAAGAAATACAAACTAATCCCTCGGAATGAAGGAGAACGGACTGATAAGCATGTCTAAGGGAGATAGCTGAGAAAGACCATGACGAGTATACTATGGAAAAGAAAAAGAGGACCCAGAAAATGGAAGGTGAACAGAAATCACACCTGAATTATCCACAATGAAAGATGATGTCCGTCTTTAGACAGACTCTGCTGGAACGTTTGAAAGTCAGAGAAATTCACAAGCCAAAAAACGGCAGCGAAGGTCAAGCATGGGCTAACTGGGAAGGGTGAGTTATGAGACTGCTCCAAGCAGGCTCTGAAACCTGTATCCAGGAAGCATGCTGGACCTCAGAGACACAATTATGACAAATCCTCTGACATCACAATGGACCCGAAAAACAACCTAGCCTCATCTACACAGTGCTAGAGTTGGGCTCACTAGTATATTTAACTCCCATTGCACTCAAGTGCACGTTGCCACTGAACATGTAAGTGGCCGGCCGGTGGTGCAGTGGTGAGGTCCGCACCTTCTGGGTCTGTGGCCCAGTATGGGCTGGGTGGAATCCTCTGTTTGGGCCTCCTCACCACTGCTTCAGTTGTTCTGGTGCAGGCGTCCGAGGTAGAGTAGAGGCAGATGGGAAGGGACGTTGGACAGGGCCAGACTTCCACAGCAAATACAGGAGCATTGCCAGCAGATGTGAGCACAGCAATGCACTTGTGCCAAAACAAAACCAATTAAAAGTTGCAAAGAATAGAAAAACTGAAGCTAAGGAAAAAAAAAAAAAAAAAAAACAGGAGCTTGCCATTACGAAGAATAGGATCTCTGTGAATAACCTTAGCAAAACAGGTGAATTCTATGTTAATTCAAAAACTAGCAAACCTTTGGGGAAAGAAACTCAAGAAGACACAAGAAAAAAAAAGATATCGAGGGATCTAGGAATGGAAGGATTAACACACTTGAAAGGTTCATACCGCAGTAAGGAATCTCTGGATTCCATGCAATCCCAGTCAAAGTTGCAGCAGTATTTGCCACAGAGAAGAAGAGAGAATCCTAAAGTTTCTAGCCAGCAACACGAGACCCTGACTAGGCAAAGGAATCCTCAGGAAAACGAACAAAGCGGCACGTGTCACAATTTCTGATTTCAAAATAGAGGACGAAGCGCTAGGTACCGAAACGGCACAGTCTGGGCCCCAAAACAGGCATGAAGACCCATGCAAAACAATTGAGAGCCCAGAGCCCAACTCAAACTTACATGGACAGCCCATTTTGGACCAGGGAGCCAAGTGGAGACAGCGGAGAAAGGAGAGTCTCTACAATAAACGGTGCTGGGAAGCCTGCACAGCCACATGGAACACAACGAGAGTACACCATGATGTTACACCTGGCACACACACCACCTGAAATGGATTAAAGCCTTGAATGGCAGACTTGAAACCGTGAACCTTGTAGGAGAAGACCTAGGCAGAGTGCTCTTTGCCATCTGTCTGAGCCGCCTATTTGGAAGAAGCATGTCTGACTGGGCAAGGGCAACAAAGGAAACAAGAAACAAACGGGACCACATCAAATGCACGCACTTCTGCCCACTCAAGGAAACCATCAACTGAATACTAAGACACCACAACAATTGGGAGAGGATGTTTGCAAACCACACATCGGACAAGGGGTGAAAAGCCCAAAGATACAATCAACTCGCACGTCTCCACAAGAAAAAAAACAAGCCAATGAAAACCTGGTCAAAAGATGGAAGCAGAGATTTCTCCGAAGAAGACAGAAAGAGGGCCAGTAGGTGCACGAAAACTTGTTCACCATCATTAAGTCTCAGGAAAATGCAAATCCAAACTGCAAGGCCATGGCAGCTCACTGTGGTCAGCATGGCTAGAAGGAAGCAGACAGGAAATAACAAGTGTCAGAGAGGAGGTGGAGAGAAGGGAAGCCTCCTGCACTGCTGGTGGGAGTGTAACCCGGTGCAGCCACGATGCCAAAGGTGTGGAACTGCCTCAGAAGTTTAAGTATCCACGTCCCGTATGACCCAGCTATTAATCTGCCGCTTGCTTATCCAAAAAAGTCAGAAAGACTACCGCATAAAGACATGTGCATGGCTGTGTTCACCACAGTCTTACTCCTGATATCCAAGACTTGGAAAGCACCCTGGTGTCCAGCAAGGGATGATTGGAGAAGGAAGATGGGCTATAGCCACACAATGGTATACCACTCAGCCGGAACAAATGATGCAATCCAGCCATTTGTGACCACCAGAATGGCTGTGAGGGTTTTAGGGGAAGTGTAACAAGCCCCAGTGAGAAATTCAAATACCATAGAATCTCACTTACAAGGCGAAGAAAAAGCAAGCACTAACCAACAGGTGGCACTGAACATTTGTATGCGGGCTCCCAGAGGCAAAGAGGGGCGGTGACGGAGGGTGAAAGAGAAGATTAGGCACAAGTGTGTGGTGAGGGCCTGTGATTAGTCTTACACTGGTGAAGATGATGTAAGCTACACAGAAGTCTAAAGCAATGAGGATGTGAATCTGGAAGTTATAGTACGTTCTAATGCAGGGTCATGGCTATAAATTCACCTCAAATCAAAAATCCAAAAAGGGGTCCAGAATGATGTCATAAAGCTTTGGGGGCGGAAAGAGTTTACAGAAGGTGAACTTCCAAGGATGGAAAATCACCTCCAAATGCTTACAGATGCTACAGAAAGGCAGACCATTCCAAATAGGTGAAGAGGAATACTACGAAGAGAACATGATCAGTCCTAAACCCATGAACGAACGGAAAATGTTACCGTCCATGATGTTATTACTAATCACCTTCACGAATAATCCAAACAGGCCCACGTCTTCCCAAGTTCAGGCAAAAGGTTGGTCCAAAAGTACAATTCAGGGCCGGCCCTGTGGTGGAGCAGGTAAGTGCCCACATTCCGCTTGGGCGGCCCGGGCCTCACTGTTTCACATTACGAGTGCATATCACATTAGTAGTGTTAGGAAATATAGATTTCATGGTATGGTGCGGGCAGAGATCATAAATAAGCAGCAATTGTGAGGATACGTTATCAATACGCACAAGAAAAGGAACCATAAGAATATTACAATCTATGGAAGTATCTGGTACACTTCCCAAAGGCAGAAGGAAGGAAAACTTGTGACCTGCCAAGGTGGAATTGGCAGAGTGCCACGAGATGACACCATCATTGTGCATCAGAACATTCCCTGGGCAACTTCAACTTGTGAGGGAGTCCAGGACTTTTTCTGGGTAAGGTCCACCCATTTTGCCATCTACCCAAGATATAAGAGATAAAACCCAGGATAATCTTACAGGAGTGAAACCAGTGTCTAGAGAGAATGTAGGAGCCCTTTCGAAGTTCAAGGAGAAAGATAGAAACTGACAACAATTGCAGAAAAAGGAAAACTATCCTACCTAGACAGGGTGAGGAGTCAGACTGGTCTGAGATGGCTGTGAAACTCTGTGTGCACGGAGGTTGTCAGGACAACTTCGAATTTTGAGGTCGCTTATGACATCACGGTGAACATGTCCCCCAGGGTGGCCGCATGGTTACAGTCTGAGGATTGGCCTAGGCTAGGCTATTAAAGGGACAGACACCCAGAAACAGGTTTGGCAAACAGAAAGCAGGCACAGAAACTAGAAGAGATAAAACAGAGTCTGATGCAAGGGATAAGAAAGGAACCCTAGGCCACAAGTGAGAATAGAGGGACAGGCACGGAGAGGAGAACATTGTCATCTATTCAAGTCTATGGGGAGGTCATGCTGATTCAAGCTTGCAACTTCATTGGAAACAAGTGGCCGGACTTGGCGTTCATCACACCTACAGTGCCCTTGTGCCTTAAGCATAATGCAAAGTCAAGAAAGATGTCTTGAGGACATTGAAGAGAAGAATCGATGCCTCCTTTCCAAGGCCCATAGCATTCTTTGAAGGTCAGTCTCTTTTTCCGAAGCTCTGGTGTCACGTGGGCCCACTGGGCACATGGTAATGTGTCCCAAGAGATGTCTTGGAAGCCTTGAAGGAATGGAGCCCTGTCACGCTTGGGGTATGTCTCTTTGTTTGGAAGTGCTCTACAAGGGTGCTGAAAAGCACCCTCTTCCACAGGGCTTCGTTCCTTCGTGAAGGCTGCCCTCCCAGGCTAGTGTGCTCTGTTTGCCTCCATCGAAATTCTCTCCCCCTACCTCTTGCCGTAGAAGGATTATTGATTATGTGTTTTGACACCATATGTAAGGAAGTTGCACGAAAATTAGAACTTTACAGTTGTGTTTCAAGAAAAATAAACAGGCCAGGGTAGAGGATGTAGGGCAAACAAATGGCACACCCTATAAAAATTAAGTAAGCCCGTATCTGGACGGAATCTAGGGGAACGTTCAAGGATCAGGGGTCAAGTTCGAAACTTCCCAAATCCGGAAAAGAGACAGAAAAATATCTTTCCTGGAGAGTGGAATTCATCCGATTTGTCTAAGTTGTCTTGGAAACATTGTGTCCGTGAAGAGGGTTGCCAGGACCACCTCGAATTTGGAGTTTCTGATATCTCAGGATGTCAAACCAACCCACATGACCACGTGTTCTCAGTGCTTAGTTTGACCTAGGCTAGGATAGCCAAGAGTCCTACAAGTGACCGGTGCAAATTCAAGGACAACAACCAAGAGTCACGAAAGCACTCACACCTCACCCTAGAGAACATACAGCGATTAAAGAAATACAAAGTAATCCCTCGGAAAGAAGGAGAACGGACTGATAAGCATGTCTAAGGGAGATAGCTGAGAAAGACCATGACGAGTATACTATGGAAAAGAAAAAGAGGACCCAGAAAATGGAAGGTGAACAGAAATCACACCTGAATTATCCACAATGAAAGATGATGTCCGTCTTTAGACAGACTCTGCTGGAACGTTTGAAAGTCAGAGAAATTCACAAGCCAAAAAACGGCAGCGAAGGTCAAGCATGGGCTAACTGGGAAGGGTGAGTTATGAGACTGCTCCAAGCAGGCTCTGAAACCTGTATCCAGGAAGCATGCTGGACCTCAGAGACACAATTATGACAAATCCTCTGACATCACAATGGACCCGAAAAACAACCTAGCCTCATCTACACAGTGCTAGAGTTGGGCTCACTAGTATATTTAACTCCCATTGCACTCAACTGCACGTTGCCACTGAACATGTAAGTGGCCGGCCGGTGGTGCAGTGGTGAGGTCCGCACCTTCTGGGTCTGTGGCCCAGTATGGGCTGGGTGGAATCCTCGGTTTGGGCCTCCTCACCACTGCTTCAGTTGTTCTGGTGCAGGCGTCCGAGGTAGAGTAGAGGCAGATGGGAAGGGACGTTGGACAGGGCCACACTTCCACAGCAAATACAGGAGCATTGCCAGCAGATGTGAGCACAGCAATGCACTTGTGCCAAAACAAAACCAATTAAAAGTTGCAAAGAATAGAAAAACTGAAGCTAAGGAAAAAAAAAAACAAAAAAACAGGAGCTTGCCATTACGAAGAATAGGATCTCTGTGAATAACCTTAGCAAAACAGGTGAATTCTATGTTAATTCAAAAACTAGCAAACCTTTGGGGAAAGAAACTCAAGAAGACACAAGAAAAAAAAAGATACCGAGGGATCTAGGAATGGAAGGATTAACACACTTGAAAGGTTCATACCGCAGTAAGGAATCTCTGGATTCCATGCAATCCCAGTCAAAGTTGCAGCAGTATTTGCCACAGAGAAGAAGAGAGAATCCTAAAGTTTCTAGCCAGCAACGCGAGACCCTGACTAGGCAAAGGAATCCTCAGGAAAACGAACAAAGCAGCACGTGTCACAATTTCTGATTTCAACATAGAGGACGAAGCGCTAGGTACCGAAACGGCACAGTCTGGGCCCCAAAACAGGCATGAAGACCCATGCAAAACAACTGAGAGCCCAGAGCCCAACTCAAACTTACATGGACAGCCCATTTTGGACCAGGGAGCCAAGTGGAGACAGCGGAGAAAGGAGATTCTCTACAATAAACGGTGCTGGGAAGCCTGCACAGCCACATGGAACACAACGAGAGTACACCATGATGTTACACCTGGCACACACACCACCTGAAGTGGATTAAAGCCTTGAATGGCAGACTTGAAACCGTGAACCTTGTAGGAGAAGACCTAGGCAGAGTGCTCTTTGCCATCTGTCTGAGCCGCCTATTTGGAAGAAGCATGTCTGACTGGGCAAGGGCAACAAAGGAAACAAGAAACAAACGGGACCACATCAAATGCACACACTTCTGCCCACTCAAGGAAACCATCAACTGAATACTAAGACACCACAACAATTGGGAGAGGATGTTTGCAAACCACACATCGGACAAGGGGTGAAAAGCCCAAAGATACAATCAACTCGCACGTCTCCACAAGAAAAAAAACAAGCCAATGAAAACCTGGTCAAAAGATGGAAGCAGAGATTTCTCCGAAGAAGACAGAAAGAGGGCCAGTAGGTGCACGAAAACTTGTTCACCATCATTAAGTCTCAGGAAAATGCAAATCCAAACTGCAAGGCCATGGCAGCTCACTGTGGTCAGCATGGCTAGAAGGAAGCAGACAGGAAATAACAAGTGTCAGAGAGGAGGTGGAGAGAAGGGAAGCCTCCTGCACTGCTGGTGGGAGTGTAACCCGGTGCAGCCACGATGCCAAAGGTGTGGAACTGCCTCAGAAGTTTAAGTATCCACGTCCCGTATGACCCAGCTATTAATCTGCCGCTTGCTTATCCAAAAAAGTCAGAAAGACTACCGCATAAAGACATGTGCATGGCTGTGTTCACCACAGTCTTACTCCTGATATCCAAGACTTGGAAAGCACCCTGGTGTCCAGCAAGGGATGATTGGAGAAGGAAGATGGGCTATAGCCACACAATGGTATACCACTCAGCCGGAACAAATGATGCAATCCAGCCATTTGTGACCACCAGAATGGCTGTGAGGGTTTTAGGGGAAGTGTAACAAGCCCCAGTGAGAAATTCAAATACCATAGAATCTCACTTACAAGGCGAAGAAAAAGCAAGCACTAACCAACAGGTGGCACTGAACATTTGTATGCGGGCTCCCAGAGGCAAAGAGGGGCGGTGACGGAGGGTGAAAGAGAAGATTAGGCACAAGTGTGTGGTGAGGGCCTGTGATTAGTCTTACACTGGTGAAGATGATGTAAGCTACACAGAAGTCTAAAGCAATGAGGATGTGAATCTGGAAGTTATAGTACGTTCTAATGCAGGGTCATGGCTATAAATTCACCTCAAATCAAAAATCCAAAAAGGGGTCCAGAATGATGTCATAAAGCTTTGGGGGCGGAAAGAGTTTACAGAAGGTGAACTTCCAAGGATGGAAAATCACCTCCAAATGCTTACAGATGCTACAGAAAGGCAGACCATTCCAAATAGGTGAAGAGGAATACTACGAAGAGAACATGATCAGTCCTAAACCCATGAACGAACGGAAAATGTTACCGTCCATGATGTTATTACTAATCACCTTCACGAATAATCCAAACAGGCCCACGTCTTCCCAAGTTCAGGCAAAAGGTTGGTCCAAAAGTACAATTCAGGGCCGGCCCTGTGGTGGAGCAGGTAAGTGCCCACATTCCGCTTGGGCGGCCCGGGCCTCACTGTTTCACATTACGAGTGCATATCACATTAGTAGTGTTAGGAAATATAGATTTCATGGTATGGTGCGGGCAGAGATCATAAATAAGCAGCAATTGTGAGGATACGTTATCAATACGCACAAGAAAAGGAACCATAAGAATATTACAATCTATGGAAGTATCTGGTACACTTCCCAAAGGCAGAAGGAAGGAAAACTTGTGACCTGCCAAGGTGGAATTGGCAGAGTGCCACGAGATGACACCATCATTGTGCATCAGAACATTCCCTGGGCAACTTCAACTTGTGAGGGAGTCCAGGACTTTTTCTGGGTAAGGTCCACCCATTTTGCCATCTACCCAAGATATAAGAGATAAAACCCAGGATAATCTTACAGGAGTGACACCAGTGTCTAGAGAGAATGTAGGAGCCCTTTCGAAGTTCAAGGAGAAAGATAGAAACTGACAACAATTGCAGAAAAAGGAAAACTATCCTACCTAGACAGGGTGAGGAGTCAGACTGGTCTGAGATGGCTGTGAAACTCTGTGTGCACGGAGGTTGTCAGGACAACTTCGAATTTTGAGGTCGCTTATGACATCACGGTGAACATGTCCCCCAGGGTGGCCGCATGGTTACAGTCTGAGGATTGGCCTAGGCTAGGCTATTAAAGGGACAGACACCCAGAAACAGGTTTGGCAAACAGAAAGCAGGCACAGAAACTAGAAGAGATAAAACAGAGTCTGATGCAAGGGATAAGAAAGGAACCCTAGGCCACAAGTGAGAATAGAGGGACAGGCACGGAGAGGAGAACATTGTCATCTATTCAAGTCTATGGGGAGGTCATGCTGATTCAAGCTTGCAACTTCATTGGAAACAAGTGGCCGGACTTGGCGTTCATCACACCTACAGTGCCCTTGTGCCTTAAGCATAATGCAAAGTCAAGAAAGATGTCTTGAGGACATTGAAGAGAAGAATCGATGCCTCCTTTCCAAGGCCCATAGCATTCTTTGCAGGTCAGTCTCTTTTTCCGAAGCTCTGGTGTCACGTGGGCCCACTGGGCACATGGTAATGTGTCCCAAGAGATGTCTTGGAAGCCTTGAAGGAATGGAGCCCTGTCACGCTTGGGGTATGTCTCTTTGTTTGGAAGTGCTCTACAAGGGTGCTGAAAAGCACCCTCTTCCACAGGGCTTCGTTCCTTCGTGAAGGCTGCCCTCCCAGGCTAGTGTGCTCTGTTTGCCTCCATCGAAATTCTCTCCCCCTACCTCTTGCCGTAGAAGGATTATTGATTATGTGTTTTGACACCATATGTAAGGAAGTTGCACGAAAATTAGAACTTTACAGTTGTGTTTCAAGAAAAATAAACAGGCCAGGGTAGAGGATGTAGGGCAAACAAATGGCACACCCTATAAAAATTAAGTAAGCCCGTATCTGGACGGAATCTAGGGGAACGTTCAAGGATCAGGGGTCAAGTTCGAAACTTCCCAAATCCGGAAAAGAGACAGAAAAATATCTTTCCTGGAGAGTGGAATTCATCCGATTTGTCTAAGTTGTCTTGGAAACATTGTGTCCGTGAAGAGGGTTGCCAGGACCACCTCGAATTTGGAGTTTCTGATATCTCAGGATGTCAAACCAACCCACATGACCACGTGTTCTCAGTGCTTAGTTTGACCTAGGCTAGGATAGCCAAGAGTCCTACAAGTGACCGGTGCAAATTCAAGGACAACAACCAAGAGTCACGAAAGCACTCACACCTCACCCTAGAGAACATACAGCGATTAAAGAAATACAAAGTAATCCCTCGGAAAGAAGGAGAACGGACTGATAAGCATGTCTAAGGGAGATAGCTGAGAAAGACCATGACGAGTATACTATGGAAAAGAAAAAGAGGACCCAGAAAATGGAAGGTGAACAGAAATCACACCTGAATTATCCACAATGAAAGATGATGTCCGTCTTTAGACAGACTCTGCTGGAACGTTTGAAAGTCAGAGAAATTCACAAGCCAAAAAACGGCAGCGAAGGTCAAGCATGGGCTAACTGGGAAGGGTGAGTTATGAGACTGCTCCAAGCAGGCTCTGAAACCTGTATCCAGGAAGCATGCTGGACCTCAGAGACACAATTATGACAAATCCTCTGACATCACAATGGACCCGAAAAACAACCTAGCCTCATCTACACAGTGCTAGAGTTGGGCTCACTAGTATATTTAACTCCCATTGCACTCAACTGCACGTTGCCACTGAACATGTAAGTGGCCGGCCGGTGGTGCAGTGGTGAGGTCCGCACCTTCTGGGTCTGTGGCCCAGTATGGGCTGGGTGGAATCCTCGGTTTGGGCCTCCTCACCACTGCTTCAGTTGTTCTGGTGCAGGCGTCCGAGGTAGAGTAGAGGCAGATGGGAAGGGACGTTGGACAGGGCCACACTTCCACAGCAAATACAGGAGCATTGCCAGCAGATGTGAGCACAGCAATGCACTTGTGCCAAAACAAAACCAATTAAAAGTTGCAAAGAATAGAAAAACTGAAGCTAAGGAAAAAAAAAAACAAAAAAACAGGAGCTTGCCATTACGAAGAATAGGATCTCTGTGAATAACCTTAGCAAAACAGGTGAATTCTATGTTAATTCAAAAACTAGCAAACCTTTGGGGAAAGAAACTCAAGAAGACACAAGAAAAAAAAAGATACCGAGGGATCTAGGAATGGAAGGATTAACACACTTGAAAGGTTCATACCGCAGTAAGGAATCTCTGGATTCCATGCAATCCCAGTCAAAGTTGCAGCAGTATTTGCCACAGAGAAGAAGAGAGAATCCTAAAGTTTCTAGCCAGCAACGCGAGACCCTGACTAGGCAAAGGAATCCTCAGGAAAACGAACAAAGCAGCACGTGTCACAATTTCTGATTTCAACATAGAGGACGAAGCGCTAGGTACCGAAACGGCACAGTCTGGGCCCCAAAACAGGCATGAAGACCCATGCAAAACAACTGAGAGCCCAGAGCCCAACTCAAACTTACATGGACAGCCCATTTTGGACCAGGGAGCCAAGTGGAGACAGCGGAGAAAGGAGATTCTCTACAATAAACGGTGCTGGGAAGCCTGCACAGCCACATGGAACACAACGAGAGTACACCATGATGTTACACCTGGCACACACACCACCTGAAGTGGATTAAAGCCTTGAATGGCAGACTTGAAACCGTGAACCTTGTAGGAGAAGACCTAGGCAGAGTGCTCTTTGCCATCTGTCTGAGCCGCCTATTTGGAAGAAGCATGTCTGACTGGGCAAGGGCAACAAAGGAAACAAGAAACAAACGGGACCACATCAAATGCACACACTTCTGCCCACTCAAGGAAACCATCAACTGAATACTAAGACACCACAACAATTGGGAGAGGATGTTTGCAAACCACACATCGGACAAGGGGTGAAAAGCCCAAAGATACAATCAACTCGCACGTCTCCACAAGAAAAAAAACAAGCCAATGAAAACCTGGTCAAAAGATGGAAGCAGAGATTTCTCCGAAGAAGACAGAAAGAGGGCCAGTAGGTGCATGAAAACTTGTTCACCATCATGAAGTCTCAGGAAAATGCAAATCCAAACTGCAAGGCCATGGCAGCTCACTGTGGTCAGCATGGCTAGAAGGAAGCAGACAGGAAATAACAAGTGTCAGAGAGGAGGTGGAGAGAAGGGAAGCCTCCTGCACTGCTGGTGGGAGTGTAACCCGGTGCAGCCACGATGCCAAAGGTGTGGAACTGCCTCAGAAGTTTAAGTATCCATGTCCCGTATGACCCAGCTATTAATCTGCCGCTTGCTTATCCAAAAAAGTCAGAAAGACTACCGCATAAAGACATGTGCATGGCTGTGTTCACCACAGTCTTACTCCGGATATCCAAGACTTGGAAAGCACCCTGGTGTCCAGCAAGGGATGATTGGAGAAGGAAGATGGGCTATAGCCACACAATGGTATACCACTCAGCCGGAACAAATGATGCAATCCAGCCATTTGTGACCACCAGAATGGCTGTGAGGGTTTTAGGGGAAGTGTAACAAGCCCCAGTGAGAAATTCAAATACCATAGAATCTCACTTACAAGGCGAAGAAAAAGCAAGCACTAACCAACAGGTGGCACTGAACATTTGTATGCGGGCTCCCAGAGGCAAAGAGGGGCGGTGACGGAGGGTGAAAGAGAAGATTAGGCACAAGTGTGTGGTGAGGGCCTGTGATTAGTCTTACACTGGTGAAGATGATGTAAGCTACACAGAAGTCTAAAGCAATGAGGATGTGAATCTGGAAGTTATAGTACGTTCTAATGCAGGGTCATGGCTATAAATTCACCTCAAATCAAAAATCCAAAACGGGGTCCAGAATGATGTCATAAAGCTTTGGGGGCGGAAAGAGTTTACGGAAGGTGAACTTCCAAGGATGGAAAATCACCTCCAAATGCTTACAGATGCTACAGAAAGGCAGACCATTCCAAATAGGTGAAGAGGAATACTACGAAGAGAACATGATCAGTCCTAAACCCATGAACGAACGGAAAATGTTACCGTCCATGATGTTATTACTAATCACCTTCACGAATAATCCAAACAGGCCCACGTCTTCCCAAGTTCAGGCAAAAGGTTGGTCCAAAAGTACAATTCAGGGCCGGCCCTGTGGTGGAGCAGGTAAGTGCCCACATTCCGCTTGGGCGGCCCGGGCCTCACTGTTTCACATTACGAGTGCATATCACATTAGTAGTGTTAGGAAATATAGATTTCATGGTATGGTGCGGGCAGAGATCATAAATAAGCAGCAATTGTGAGGATACGTTATCAATACGCACAAGAAAAGGAACCATAAGAATATTACAATCTATGGAAGTATCTGGTACACTTCCCAAAGGCAGAAGGAAGGAAAACTTGTGACCTGCCAAGGTGGAATTGGCAGAGTGCCACGAGATGACACCATCATTGTGCATCAGAACATTCCCTGGGCAACTTCAACTTGTGAGGGAGTCCAGGACTTTTTCTGGGTAAGGTCCACCCATTTTGCCATCTACCCAAGATATAAGAGATAAAACCCAGGATAATCTTACAGGAGTGACACCAGTGTCTAGAGAGAATGTAGGAGCCCTTTCGAAGTTCAAGGAGAAAGATAGAAACTGACAACAATTGCAGAAAAAGGAAAACTATCCTACCTAGACAGGGTGAGGAGTCAGACTGGTCTGAGATGGCTGTGAAACTCTGTGTGCACGGAGGTTGTCAGGACAACTTCGAATTTTGAGGTCGCTTATGACATCACGGTGAACATGTCCCCCAGGGTGGCCGCATGGTTACAGTCTGAGGATTGGCCTAGGCTAGGCTATTAAAGGGACAGATACCCAGAAACAGGTTTGGCAAACAGAAAGCAGGCACAGAAACTAGAAGAGATAAAACAGAGTCTGATGCAAGGGATAAGAAAGGAACCCTAGGCCACAAGTGAGAATAGAGGGACAGGCACGGAGAGGAGAACATTGTCATCTATTCAAGTCTATGGGGAGGTCATGCTGATTCAAGCTTGCAACTTCATTGGAAACAAGTGGCCGGACTTGGCGTTCATCACACCTACAGTGCCCTTGTGCCTTAAGCATAATGCAAAGTCAAGAAAGATGTCTTGAGGACATTGAAGAGAAGAATCGATGCCTCCTTTCCAAGGCCCATAGCATTCTTTGAAGGTCAGTCTCTTTTTCCGAAGCTCTGGTGTCACGTGGGCCCACTGGGCACATGGTAATGTGTCCCAAGAGATGTCTTGGAAGCCTTGAAGGAATGGAGCCCTGTCACGCTTGGGGTATGTCTCTTTGTTTGGAAGTGCTCTACAAGGGTGCTGAAAAGCACCCTCTTCCACAGGGCTTCGTTCCTTCGTGAAGGCTGCCCTCCCAGGCTAGTGTGCTCTGTTTGCCTCCATCGAAATTCTCTCCCCCTACCTCTTGCCGTAGAAGGATTATTGATTATGTGTTTTGACACCATATGTAAGGAAGTTGCACGAAAATTAGAACTTTACAGTTGTGTTTCAAGAAAAATAAACAGGCCAGGGTAGAGGATGTAGGGCAAACAAATGGCACACCCTATAAAAAGTAAGTAAGCCCGTATCTGGACGGAATCTAGGGGAACGTTCAAGGATCAGGGGTCAAGTTCGAAACTTCCCAAATCCGGAAAAGAGACAGAAAAATATCTTTCCTGGAGAGTGGAATTCATCCGATTTGTCTAAGTTGTCTTGGAAACATTGTGTCCGTGAAGGGGGTTGCCAGGACCACCTCGAATTTGGAGTTTCTGATCTCAGGATGTCAAACCAACCCACATGACCACGTGTTCTCAGTGCTTAGTTTGACCTAGGCTAGGATAGCCAAGAGTCCTACAAGTGACTGGTGCAAATTCAAGGACAACAACCAAGAGTCACGAAAGCACTCACACCTCACCCTAGAGAACATACAGCGATTAAAGAAATACAAACTAATCCCTTGGAATGAAGGAGAACGGACTGATAAGCATGTCTAAGGGAGATAGCTGAGAAAGACCATGACGAGTATACTATGGAAAAGAAAAAGAGGACCCAGAAAATGGAAGGTGAACAGAAATCACACCTGAATTATCCACAATGAAAGATGATGTCCGTCTTTAGACAGACTCTGCTGGAACGTTTGAAAGTCAGAGAAATTCACAAGCCAAAAAACGGCAGCGAAGGTCAAGCATGGGCTAACTGGGAAGGGTGAGTTATGAGACTGCTCCAAGCAGGCTCTGAAACCTGTATCCAGGAAGCATGCTGGACCTCAGAGACACAATTATGACAAATCCTCTGACATCACAATGGACCCGAAAAACAACCTAGCCTCATCTACACAGTGCTAGAGTTGGGCTCACTAGTATATTTAACTCCCATTGCACTCAACTGCACGTTGCCACTGAACATGTAAGTGGCCGGCCGGTGGTGCAGTGGTGAGGTCCGCACCTTCTGGGTCTGTGGCCCAGTATGGGCTGGGTGGAATCCTCGGTTTGGGCCTCCTCACCACTGCTTCAGTTGTTCTGGTGCAGGCGTCCGAGGTAGAGTAGAGGCAGATGGGAAGGGACGTTGGACAGGGCCACACTTCCACAGCAAATACAGGAGCATTGCCAGCAGATGTGAGCACAGCAATGCACTTGTGCCAAAACAAAACCAATTAAAAGTTGCAAAGAATAGAAAAACTGAAGCTAAGGAAAAAAAAAAAAAAAAAACAGGAGCTTGCCATTACGAAGAATAGGATCTCTGTGAATAACCTTAGCAAAACAGGTGAATTCTATGTTAATTCAAAAACTAGCAAACCTTTGGGGAAAGAAACTCAAGAAGACACAAGAAAAAAAAAGATATCGAGGGATCTAGGAATGGAAGGATTAACACACTTGAAAGGTTCATACCGCAGTAAGGAATCTCTGGATTCCATGCAATCCCAGTCAAAGTTGCAGCAGTATTTGCCACAGAGAAGAAGAGAGAATCCTAAAGTTTCTAGCCAGCAACACGAGACCCTGACTAGGCAAAGGAATCCTCAGGAAAACGAACAAAGCGGCACGTGTCACAATTTCTGATTTCAACATAGAGGACGAAGCGCTAGGTACCGAAACGGCACAGTCTGGGCCCCAAAACAGGCATGAAGACCCATGCAAAACAATTGAGAGCCCAGAGCCCAACTCAAACTTACATGGACAGCCCATTTTGGACCAGGGAGCCAAGTGGAGACAGCGGAGAAAGGAGAGTCTCTACAATAAACGGTGCTGGGAAGCCTGCACAGCCACATGGAACACAACGAGAGTACACCATGATGTTACACCTGGCACACACACCACCTGAAGTGGATTAAAGCCTTGAATGGCAGACTTGAAACCGTGAACCTTGTAGGAGAAGACCTAGGCAGAGTGCTCTTTGCCATCTGTCTGAGCCGCCTATTTGGAAGAAGCATGTCTGACTGGGCAAGGGCAACAAAGGAAACAAGAAACAAACGGGACCACATCAAATGCACACACTTCTGCCCACTCAAGGAAACCATCAACTGAATACTAAGACACCACAACAATTGGGAGAGGATGTTTGCAAACCACACATCGGACAAGGGGTGAAAAGCCCAAAGATACAATCAACTCGCACGTCTCCACAAGAAAAAAAACAAGCCAATGAAAACCTGGTCAAAAGATGGAAGCAGAGATTTCTCCGAAGAAGACAGAAAGAGGGCCAGTAGGTGCACGAAAACTTGTTCACCATCATTAAGTCTCAGGAAAATGCAAATCCAAACTGCAAGGCCATGGCAGCTCACTGTGGTCAGCATGGCTAGAAGGAAGCAGACAGGAAATAACAAGTGTCAGAGAGGAGGTGCAGAGAAGGGAAGCCTCCTGCACTGCTGGTGGGAGTGTAACCCGGTGCAGCCACGATGCCAAAGGTGTGGAACTGCCTCAGAAGTTTAAGTATCCATGTCCCGTATGACCCAGCTATTAATCTGCCGCTTGTTTATCCAAAAAAGTCAGAAAGACTACCGCATAAAGACATGTGCATGGCTGTGTTCACCACAGTCTTACTCCTGATATCCAAGACTTGGAAAGCACCCTGGTGTCCAGCAAGGGATGATTGGAGAAGGAAGATGGGCTATAGCCACACAATGGTATACCACTCAGCCGGAACAAATGATGCAATCCAGCCATTTGTGACCACCAGAATGGCTGTGAGGGTTTTAGGGGAAGTGTAACAAGCCCCAGTGAGAAATTCAAATACCATAGAATCTCACTTACAAGGCGAAGAAAAAGCAAGCACTAACCATCAGGTGGCACTGAACATTTGTATGCGGGCTCCCAGAGGCAAAGAGGGGCGGTGACGGAGGGTGAAAGAGAAGATTAGGCACAAGTGTGTGGTGAGGGCCTGTGATTAGTCTTACACTGGTGAAGATGATGTAAGCTACACAGAAGTCTAAAGCAATGAGGATGTGAATCTGGAAGTTATAGTACGTTCTAATGCAGGGTCATGGCTATAAATTCACCTCAAATCAAAAATCCAAAAAGGGGTCCAGAATGATGTCATAAAGCTTTGGGGGCGGAAAGAGTTTACGGAAGGTGAACTTCCAAGGATGGAAAATCACCTCCAAATGCTTACAGATGCTACAGAAAGGCAGACCATTCCAAATAGGTGAAGAGGAATACTACGAAGAGAACATGATCAGTCCTAAACCCATGAACGAACGGAAAATGTTACCGTCCATGATGTTATTACTAATCACCTTCACGAATAATCCAAACAGGCCCACGTCTTCCCAAGTTCAGGCAAAAGGTTGGTCCAAAAGTACAATTCAGGGCCGGCCCTGTGGTGGAGCAGGTAAGTGCCCACATTCCGCTTGGGCGGCCCGGGCCTCACTGTTTCACATTACGAGTGCATATCACATTAGTAGTGTTAGGAAATATAGATTTCATGGTATGGTGCGGGCAGAGATCATAAATAAGCAGCAATTGTGAGGATACGTTATCAATACGCACAAGAAAAGGAACCATAAGAATATTACAATCTATGGAAGTATCTGGTACACTTCCCAAAGGCAGAAGGAAGGAAAACTTGTGACCTGCCAAGGTGGAATTGGCAGAGTGCCACGAGATGACACCATCATTGTGCATCAGAACATTCCCTGGGCAACTTCAACTTGTGAGGGAGTCCAGGACTTTTTCTGGGTAAGGTCCACCCATTTTGCCATCTACCCAAGATATAAGAGATAAAACCCAGGATAATCTTACAGGAGTGACACCAGTGTCTAGAGAGAATGTAGGAGCCCTTTCGAAGTTCAAGGAGAAAGATAGAAACTGACAACAATTGCAGAAAAAGGAAAACTATCCTACCTAGACAGGGTGAGGAGTCAGACTGGTCTGAGATGGCTGTGAAACTCTGTGTGCACGGAGGTTGTCAGGACAACTTCGAATTTTGAGGTCGCTTATGACATCACGGTGAACATGTCCCCCAGGGTGGCCGCATGGTTACAGTCTGAGGATTGGCCTAGGCTAGGCTATTAAAGGGACAGATACCCAGAAACAGGTTTGGCAAACAGAAAGCAGGCACAGAAACTAGAAGAGATAAAACAGAGTCTGATGCAAGGGATAAGAAAGGAACCCTAGGCCACAAGTGAGAATAGAGGGACAGGCACGGAGAGGAGAACATTGTCATCTATTCAAGTCTATGGGGAGGTCATGCTGATTCAAGCTTGCAACTTCATTGGAAACAAGTGGCCGGACTTGGCGTTCATCACACCTACAGTGCCCTTGTGCCTTAAGCATAATGCAAAGTCAAGAAAGATGTCTTGAGGACATTGAAGAGAAGAATCGATGCCTCCTTTCCAAGGCCCGTAGCATTCTTTGAAGGTCAGTCTCTTTTTCCGAAGCTCTGGTGTCACGTGGGCCCACTGGGCACATGGTAATGTGTCCCAAGAGATGTCTTGGAAGCCTTGAAGGAATGGAGCCCTGTCACGCTTGGGGTATGTCTCTTTGTTTGGAAGTGCTCTACAAGGGTGCTGAAAAGCACCCTCTTCCACAGGGCTTCGTTCCTTCGTGAAGGCTGCCCTCCCAGGCTAGTGTGCTCTGTTTGCCTCCATCGAAATTCTCTCCCCCTACCTCTTGCCGTAGAAGGATTATTGATTATGTGTTTTGACACCATATGTAAGGAAGTTGCACGAAAATTAGAACTTTACAGTTGTGTTTCAAGAAAAATAAACAGGCCAGGGTAGAGGATGTAGGGCAAACAAATGGCACACCCTATAAAAAGTAAGTAAGCCCGTATCTGGACGGAATCTAGGGGAACGTTCAAGGATCAGGGGTCAAGTTCGAAACTTCCCAAATCCGGAAAAGAGACAGAAAAATATCTTTCCTGGAGAGTGGAATTCATCCGATTTGTCTAAGTTGTCTTGGAAACATTGTGTCCGTGAAGGGGGTTGCCAGGACCACCTCGAATTTGGAGTTTCTGATCTCAGGATGTCAAACCAACCCACATGACCACGTGTTCTCAGTGCTTAGTTTGACCTAGGCTAGGATAGCCAAGAGTCCTACAAGTGACTGGTGCAAATTCAAGGACAACAACCAAGAGTCACGAAAGCACTCACACCTCACCCTAGAGAACATACAGCGATTAAAGAAATACAAACTAATCCCTTGGAATGAAGGAGAACGGACTGATAAGCATGTCTAAGGGAGATAGCTGAGAAAGACCATGACGAGTATACTATGGAAAAGAAAAAGAGGACCCAGAAAATGGAAGGTGAACAGAAATCACACCTGAATTATCCACAATGAAAGATGATGTCCGTCTTTAGACAGACTCTGCTGGAACGTTTGAAAGTCAGAGAAATTCACAAGCCAAAAAACGGCAGCGAAGGTCAAGCATGGGCTAACTGGGAAGGGTGAGTTATGAGACTGCTCCAAGCAGGCTCTGAAACCTGTATCCAGGAAGCATGCTGGACCTCAGAGACACAATTATGACAAATCCTCTGACATCACAATGGACCCGAAAAACAACCTAGCCTCATCTACACAGTGCTAGAGTTGGGCTCACTAGTATATTTAACTCCCATTGCACTCAACTGCACGTTGCCACTGAACATGTAAGTGGCCGGCCGGTGGTGCAGTGGTGAGGTCCGCACCTTCTGGGTCTGTGGCCCAGTATGGGCTGGGTGGAATCCTCGGTTTGGGCCTCCTCACCACTGCTTCAGTTGTTCTGGTGCAGGCGTCCGAGGTAGAGTAGAGGCAGATGGGAAGGGACGTTGGACAGGGCCACACTTCCACAGCAAATACAGGAGCATTGCCAGCAGATGTGAGCACAGCAATGCACTTGTGCCAAAACAAAACCAATTAAAAGTTGCAAAGAATAGAAAAACTGAAGCTAAGGAAAAAAAAAACAAAAAAACAGGAGCTTGCCATTACGAAGAATAGGATCTCTGTGAATAACCTTAGCAAAACAGGTGAATTCTATGTTAATTCAAAAACTAGCAAACCTTTGGGGAAAGAAACTCAAGAAGACACAAGAAAAA
The DNA here is from genome assembly GCF_041296235.1 of Equus asinus. Taxonomy (NCBI): domain Eukaryota; kingdom Metazoa; phylum Chordata; class Mammalia; order Perissodactyla; family Equidae; genus Equus; species Equus asinus. The sequence continues at coordinate 9,744,620 of NC_091813.1, read as the reverse complement.
AAAAGATATCGAGGGATCTAGGAATGGAAGGATTAACACACTTGAAAGGTTCATACCGCAGTAAGGAATCTCTGGATTCCATGCAATCCCAGTCAAAGTTGCAGCAGTATTTGCCACAGAGAAGAAGAGAGAATCCTAAAGTTTCTAGCCAGCAACACGAGACCCTGACTAGGCAAAGGAATCCTCAGGAAAACGAACAAAGCGGCACGTGTCACAATTTCTGATTTCAAAATAGAGGACGAAGCGCTAGGTACCGAAACGGCACAGTCTGGGCCCCAAAACAGGCATGAAGACCCATGCAAAACAATTGAGAGCCCAGAGCCCAACTCAAACTTACATGGACAGCCCATTTTGGACCAGGGAGCCAAGTGGAGACAGCGGAGAAAGGAGAGTCTCTACAATAAACGGTGCTGGGAAGCCTGCACAGCCACATGGAACACAACGAGAGTACACCATGATGTTACACCTGGCACACACACCACCTGAAATGGATTAAAGCCTTGAATGGCAGACTTGAAACCGTGAACCTTGTAGGAGAAGACCTAGGCAGAGTGCTCTTTGCCATCTGTCTGAGCCGCCTATTTGGAAGAAGCATGTCTGACTGGGCAAGGGCAACAAAGGAAACAAGAAACAAACGGGACCACATCAAATGCACACACTTCTGCCCACTCAAGGAAACCATCAACTGAATACTAAGACACCACAACAATTGGGAGAGGATGTTTGCAAACCACACATCGGACAAGGGGTGAAAAGCCCAAAGATACAATCAACTCGCACGTCTCCACAAGAAAAAAAACAAGCCAATGAAAACCTGGTCAAAAGATGGAAGCAGAGAATTCTCCGAAGAAGACAGAAAGAGGGCCAGTAGGTGCACGAAAACTTGTTCACCATCATTAAGTCTCAGGAAAATGCAAATCCAAACTGCAAGGCCATGGCAGCTCACTGTGGTCAGCATGGCTAGAAGGAAGCAGACAGGAAATAACAAGTGTCAGAGAGGAGGTGGAGAGAAGGGAAGCCTCCTGCACTGCTGGTGGGAGTGTAACCCGGTGCAGCCACGATGCCAAAGGTGTGGAACTGCCTCAGAAGTTTAAGTATCCATGTCCCGTATGACCCAGCTATTAATCTGCCGCTTGTTTATCCAAAAAAGTCAGAAAGACTACCGCATAAAGACATGTGCATGGCTGTGTTCACCACAGTCTTACTCCTGATATCCAAGACTTGGAAAGCACCCTGGTGTCCAGCAAGGGATGATTGGAGAAGGAAGATGGGCTATAGCCACACAATGGTATACCACTCAGCCGGAACAAATGATGCAATCCAGCCATTTGTGACCACCAGAATGGCTGTGAGGGTTTTAGGGGAAGTGTAACAAGCCCCAGTGAGAAATTCAAATACCATAGAATCTCACTTACAAGGCGAAGAAAAAGCAAGCACTAACCAACAGGTGGCACTGAACATTTGTATGCGGGCTCCCAGAGGCAAAGAGGGGCGGTGACGGAGGGTGAAAGAGAAGATTAGGCACAAGTGTGTGGTGAGGGCCTGTGATTAGTCTTACACTGGTGAAGATGATGTAAGCTACACAGAAGTCTAAAGCAATGAGGATGTGAATCTGGAAGTTATAGTACGTTCTAATGCAGGGTCATGGCTATAAATTCACCTCAAATCAAAAATCCAAAAAGGGGTCCAGAATGATGTCATAAAGCTTTGGGGGCGGAAAGAGTTTACAGAAGGTGAACTTCCAAGGATGGAAAATCACCTCCAAATGCTTACAGATGCTACAGAAAGGCAGACCATTCCAAATAGGTGAAGAGGAATACTACGAAGAGAACATGATCAGTCCTAAACCCATGAACGAACGGAAAATGTTACCGTCCATGATGTTATTACTAATCACCTTCACGAATAATCCAAACAGGCCCACGTCTTCCCAAGTTCAGGCAAAAGGTTGGTCCAAAAGTACAATTCAGGGCCGGCCCTGTGGTGGAGCAGGTAAGTGCCCACATTCCGCTTGGGCGGCCCGGGCCTCACTGTTTCACATTACGAGTGCATATCACATTAGTAGTGTTAGGAAATATAGATTTCATGGTATGGTGCGGGCAGAGATCATAAATAAGCAGCAATTGTGAGGATACGTTATCAATACGCACAAGAAAAGGAACCATAAGAATATTACAATCTATGGAAGTATCTGGTACACTTCCCAAAGGCAGAAGGAAGGAAAACTTGTGACCTGCCAAGGTGGAATTGGCAGAGTGCCACGAGATGACACCATCATTGTGCATCAGAACATTCCCTGGGCAACTTCAACTTGTGAGGGAGTCCAGGACTTTTTCTGGGTAAGGTCCACCCATTTTGCCATCTACCCAAGATATAAGAGATAAAACCCAGGATAATCTTACAGGAGTGACACCAGTGTCTAGAGAGAATGTAGGAGCCCTTTCGAAGTTCAAGGAGAAAGATAGAAACTGACAACAATTGCAGAAAAAGGAAAACTATCCTACCTAGACAGGGTGAGGAGTCAGACTGGTCTGAGATGGCTGTGAAACTCTGTGTGCACGGAGGTTGTCAGGACAACTTCGAATTTTGAGGTCGCTTATGACATCACGGTGAACATGTCCCCCAGGGTGGCCGCATGGTTACAGTCTGAGGATTGGCCTAGGCTAGGCTATTAAAGGGACAGATACCCAGAAACAGGTTTGGCAAACAGAAAGCAGGCACAGAAACTAGAAGAGATAAAACAGAGTCTGATGCAAGGGATAAGAAAGGAACCCTAGGCCACAAGTGAGAATAGAGGGACAGGCACGGAGAGGAGAACATTGTCATTTATTCAAGTCTATGGGGAGGTCATGCTGATTCAAGCTTGCAACTTCATTGGAAACAAGTGGCCGGACTTGGCGTTCATCACACCTACAGTGCCCTTGTGCCTTAAGCATAATGCAAAGTCAAGAAAGATGTCTTGAGGACATTGAAGAGAAGAATCGATGCCTCCTTTCCAAGGCCCATAGCATTCTTTGAAGGTCAGTCTCTTTTTCCGAAGCTCTGGTGTCACGTGGGCCCACTGGGCACATGGTAATGTGTCCCAAGAGATGTCTTGGAAGCCTTGAAGGAATGGAGCCCTGTCACGCTTGGGGTATGTCTCTTTGTTTGGAAGTGCTCTACAAGGGTGCTGAAAAGCACCCTCTTCCACAGGGCTTCGTTCCTTCATGAAGGCTGCCCTCCCAGGCTAGTGTGCTCTGTTTGCCTCCATCGAAATTCTCTCCCCCTACCTCTTGCCGTAGAAGGATTATTGATTATGTGTTTTGACACCATATGTAAGGAAGTTGCACGAAAATTAGAACTTTACAGTTGTGTTTCAAGAAAAATAAACAGGCCAGGGTAGAGGATGTAGGGCAAACAAATGGCACACCCTATAAAAATTAAGTAAGCCCGTATCTGGACGGAATCTAGGGGAACGTTCAAGGATCAGGGGTCAAGTTCGAAACTTCCCAAATCCGGAAAAGAGACAGAAAAATATCTTTCCTGGAGAGTGGAATTCATCCGATTTGTCTAAGTTGTCTTGGAAACATTGTGTCCGTGAAAGGGGTTGCCAGGACCACCTCGAATTTGGAGTTTCTGATCTCAGGATGTCAAACCAACCCACATGACCACGTGTTCTCAGTGCTTAGTTTGACCTAGGCTAGGATAGCCAAGAGTCCTACAAGTGACCGGTGCAAATTCAAGGACAACAACCAAGAGTCACGAAAGCACTCACACCTCACCCTAGAGAACATACAGCGATTAAAGAAATACAAACTAATCCCTCGGAATGAAGGAGAACGGACTGATAAGCATGTCTAAGGGAGATAGCTGAGAAAGACCATGACGAGTATACTATGGAAAAGAAAAAGAGGACCCAGAAAATGGAAGGTGAACAGAAATCACACCTGAATTATCCACAATGAAAGATGATGTCCGTCTTTAGACAGACTCTGCTGGAACGTTTGAAAGTCAGAGAAATTCACAAGCCAAAAAACGGCAGCGAAGGTCAAGCATGGGCTAACTGGGAAGGGTGAGTTATGAGACTGCTCCAAGCAGGCTCTGAAACCTGTATCCAGGAAGCATGCTGGACCTCAGAGACACAATTATGACAAATCCTCTGACATCACAATGGACCCGAAAAACAACCTAGCCTCATCTACACAGTGCTAGAGTTGGGCTCACTAGTATATTTAACTCCCATTGCACTCAAGGGCACGTTGCCACTGAACATGTAAGTGGCCGGCCGGTGGTGCAGTGGTGAGGTCCGCACCTTCTGGGTCTGTGGCCCAGTATGGGCTGGGTGGAATCCTCGGTTTGGGCCTCCTCACCACTGCTTCAGTTGTTCTGGTGCAGGCGTCCGAGGTAGAGTAGAGGCAGATGGGAAGGGACGTTGGACAGGGCCAGACTTCCACAGCAAATACAGGAGCATTGCCAGCAGATGTGAGCACAGCAATGCACTTGTGCCAAAACAAAACCAATTAAAAGTTGCAAAGAATAGAAAAACTGAAGCTAAGGAAAAAAAAAACAAAAAAACAGGAGCTTGCCATTACGAAGAATAGGATCTCTGTGAATAACCTTAGCAAAACAGGTGAATTCTATGTTAATTCAAAAACTAGCAAACCTTTGGGGAAAGAAACTCAAGAAGACACAAGAAAAAAAAAGATACCGAGGGATCTAGGAATGGAAGGATTAACACACTTGAAAGGTTCATACCGCAGTAAGGAATCTCTGGATTCCATGCAATCCCAGTCAAAGTTGCAGCAGTATTTGCCACAGAGAAGAAGAGAGAATCCTAAAGTTTCTAGCCAGCAACACGAGACCCTGACTAGGCAAAGGAATCCTCAGGAAAACGAACAAAGCAGCACGTGTCACAATTTCTGATTTCAACATAGAGGACGAAGCGCTAGGTACCGAAACGGCACAGTCTGGGCCCCAAAACAGGCATGAAGACCCATGCAAAACAATTGAGAGCCCAGAGCCCAACTCAAACTTACATGGACAGCCCATTTTGGACCAGGGAGCCAAGTGGAGACAGCGGAGAAAGGAGAGTCTCTACAATAAACGGTGCTGGGAAGCCTGCACAGCCACATGGAACACAACGAGAGTACACCATGATGTTACACCTGGCACACACACCACCTGAAGTGGATTAAAGCCTTGAATGGCAGACTTGAAACCGTGAACCTTGTAGGAGAAGACCTAGGCAGAGTGCTCTTTGCCATCTGTCTGAGCCGCCTATTTGGAAGAAGCATGTCTGACTGGGCAAGGGCAACAAAGGAAACAAGAAACAAACGGGACCACATCAAATGCACACACTTCTGCCCACTCAAGGAAACCATCAACTGAATACTAAGACACCACAACAATTGGGAGAGGATGTTTGCAAACCACACATCGGACAAGGGGTGAAAAGCCCAAAGATACAATCAACTCGCACGTCTCCACAAGAAAAAAAACAAGCCAATGAAAACCTGGTCAAAAGATGGAAGCAGAGATTTCTCCGAAGAAGACAGAAAGAGGGCCAGTAGGTGCACGAAAACTTGTTCACCATCATTAAGTCTCAGGAAAATGCAAATCCAAACTGCAAGGCCATGGCAGCTCACTGTGGTCAGCATGGCTAGAAGGAAGCAGACAGGAAATAACAAGTGTCAGAGAGGAGGTGGAGAGAAGGGAAGCCTCCTGCACTGCTGGTGGGAGTGTAACCCGGTGCAGCCACGATGCCAAAGGTGTGGAACTGCCTCAGAAGTTTAAGTATCCATGTCCCGTATGACCCAGCTATTAATCTGCCGCTTGTTTATCCAAAAAAGTCAGAAAGACTACCGCATAAAGACATGTGCATGGCTGTGTTCACCACAGTCTTACTCCTGATATCCAAGACTTGGAAAGCACCCTGGTGTCCAGCAAGGGATGATTGGAGAAGGAAGATGGGCTATAGCCACACAATGGTATACCACTCAGCCGGAACAAATGATGCAATCCAGCCATTTGTGACCACCAGAATGGCTGTGAGGGTTTTAGGGGAAGTGTAACAAGCCCCAGTGAGAAATTCAAATACCATAGAATCTCACTTACAAGGCGAAGAAAAAGCAAGCACTAACCAACAGGTGGCACTGAACATTTGTATGCGGGCTCCCAGAGGCAAAGAGGGGCGGTGACGGAGGGTGAAAGAGAAGATTAGGCACAAGTGTGTGGTGAGGGCCTGTGATTAGTCTTACACTGGTGAAGATGATGTAAGCTACACAGAAGTCTAAAGCAATGAGGATGTGAATCTGGAAGTTATAGTACGTTCTAATGCAGGGTCATGGCTATAAATTCACCTCAAATCAAAAATCCAAAAAGGGGTCCAGAATGATGTCATAAAGCTTTGGGGGCGGAAAGAGTTTACAGAAGGTGAACTTCCAAGGATGGAAAATCACCTCCAAATGCTTACAGATGCTACAGAAAGGCAGACCATTCCAAATAGGTGAAGAGGAATACTACGAAGAGAACATGATCAGTCCTAAACCCATGAACGAACGGAAAATGTTACCGTCCATGATGTTATTACTAATCACCTTCACGAATAATCCAAACAGGCCCACGTCTTCCCAAGTTCAGGCAAAAGGTTGGTCCAAAAGTACAATTCAGGGCCGGCCCTGTGGTGGAGCAGGTAAGTGCCCACATTCCGCTTGGGCGGCCCGGGCCTCACTGTTTCACATTACGAGTGCATATCACATTAGTAGTGTTAGGAAATATAGATTTCATGGTATGGTGCGGGCAGAGATCATAAATAAGCAGCAATTGTGAGGATACGTTATCAATACGCACAAGAAAAGGAACCATAAGAATATTACAATCTATGGAAGTATCTGGTACACTTCCCAAAGGCAGAAGGAAGGAAAACTTGTGACCTGCCAAGGTGGAATTGGCAGAGTGCCACGAGATGACACCATCATTGTGCATCAGAACATTCCCTGGGCAACTTCAACTTGTGAGGGAGTCCAGGACTTTTTCTGGGTAAGGTCCACCCATTTTGCCATCTACCCAAGATATAAGAGATAAAACCCAGGATAATCTTACAGGAGTGACACCAGTGTCTAGAGAGAATGTAGGAGCCCTTTCGAAGTTCAAGGAGAAAGATAGAAACTGACAACAATTGCAGAAAAAGGAAAACTATCCTACCTAGACAGGGTGAGGAGTCAGACTGGTCTGAGATGGCTGTGAAACTCTGTGTGCACGGAGGTTGTCAGGACAACTTCGAATTTTGAGGTCGCTTATGACATCATGGTGAACATGTCCCCCAGGGTGGCCGCATGGTTACAGTCTGAGGATTGGCCTAGGCTAGGCTATTAAAGGGACAGATACCCAGAAACAGGTTTGGCAAACAGAAAGCAGGCACAGAAACTAGAAGAGATAAAACAGAGTCTGATGCAAGGGATAAGAAAGGAACCCTAGGCCACAAGTGAGAATAGAGGGACAGGCACGGAGAGGAGAACATTGTCATTTATTCAAGTCTATGGGGAGGTCATGCTGATTCAAGCTTGCAACTTCATTGGAAACAAGTGGCCGGACTTGGCGTTCATCACACCTACAGTGCCCTTGTGCCTTAAGCATAATGCAAAGTCAAGAAAGATGTCTTGAGGACATTGAAGAGAAGAATCGATGCCTCCTTTCCAAGGCCCATAGCATTCTTTGAAGGTCAGTCTCTTTTTCCGAAGCTCTGGTGTCACGTGGGCCCACTGGGCACATGGTAATGTGTCCCAAGAGATGTCTTGGAAGCCTTGAAGGAATGGAGCCCTGTCACGCTTGGGGTATGTCTCTTTGTTTGGAAGTGCTCTACAAGGGTGCTGAAAAGCACCCTCTTCCACAGGGCTTCGTTCCTTCATGAAGGCTGCCCTCCCAGGCTAGTGTGCTCTGTTTGCCTCCATCGAAATTCTCTCCCCCTACCTCTTGCCGTAGAAGGATTATTGATTATGTGTTTTGACACCATATGTAAGGAAGTTGCACGAAAATTAGAACTTTACAGTTGTGTTTCAAGAAAAATAAACAGGCCAGGGTAGAGGATGTAGGGCAAACAAATGGCACACCCTATAAAAATTAAGTAAGCCCGTATCTGGACGGAATCTAGGGGAACGTTCAAGGATCAGGGGTCAAGTTCGAAACTTCCCAAATCCGGAAAAGAGACAGAAAAATATCTTTCCTGGAGAGTGGAATTCATCCGATTTGTCTAAGTTGTCTTGGAAACATTGTGTCCGTGAAAGGGGTTGCCAGGACCACCTCGAATTTGGAGTTTCTGATCTCAGGATGTCAAACCAACCCACATGACCACGTGTTCTCAGTGCTTAGTTTGACCTAGGCTAGGATAGCCAAGAGTCCTACAAGTGACCGGTGCAAATTCAAGGACAACAACCAAGAGTCACGAAAGCACTCACACCTCACCCTAGAGAACATACAGCGATTAAAGAAATACAAACTAATCCCTCGGAATGAAGGAGAACGGACTGATAAGCATGTCTAAGGGAGATAGCTGAGAAAGACCATGACGAGTATACTATGGAAAAGAAAAAGAGGACCCAGAAAATGGAAGGTGAACAGAAATCACACCTGAATTATCCACAATGAAAGATGATGTCCGTCTTTAGACAGACTCTGCTGGAACGTTTGAAAGTCAGAGAAATTCACAAGCCAAAAAACGGCAGCGAAGGTCAAGCATGGGCTAACTGGGAAGGGTGAGTTATGAGACTGCTCCAAGCAGGCTCTGAAACCTGTATCCAGGAAGCATGCTGGACCTCAGAGACACAATTATGACAAATCCTCTGACATCACAATGGACCCGAAAAACAACCTAGCCTCATCTACACAGTGCTAGAGTTGGGCTCACTAGTATATTTAACTCCCATTGCACTCAAGTGCACGTTGCCACTGAACATGTAAGTGGCCGGCCGGTGGTGCAGTGGTGAGGTCCGCACCTTCTGGGTCTGTGGCCCAGTATGGGCTGGGTGGAATCCTCGGTTTGGGCCTCCTCACCACTGCTTCAGTTGTTCTGGTGCAGGCGTCCGAGGTAGAGTAGAGGCAGATGGGAAGGGACGTTGGACAGGGCCAGACTTCCACAGCAAATACAGGAGCATTGCCAGCAGATGTGAGCACAGCAATGCACTTGTGCCAAAACAAAACCAATTAAAAGTTGCAAAGAATAGAAAAACTGAAGCTAAGGAAAAAAAAAACAAAAAAACAGGAGCTTGCCATTACGAAGAATAGGATCTCTGTGAATAACCTTAGCAAAACAGGTGAATTCTATGTTAATTCAAAAACTAGCAAACCTTTGGGGAAAGAAACTCAAGAAGACACAAGAAAAAAAAAGATACCGAGGGATCTAGGAATGGAAGGATTAACACACTTGAAAGGTTCATACCGCAGTAAGGAATCTCTGGATTCCATGCAATCCCAGTCAAAGTTGCAGCAGTATTTGCCACAGAGAAGAAGAGAGAATCCTAAAGTTTCTAGCCAGCAACACGAGACCCTGACTAGGCAAAGGAATCCTCAGGAAAACGAACAAAGCAGCACGTGTCACAATTTCTGATTTCAACATAGAGGACGAAGCGCTAGGTACCGAAACGGCACAGTCTGGGCCCCAAAACAGGCATGAAGACCCATGCAAAACAATTGAGAGCCCAGAGCCCAACTCAAACTTACATGGACAGCCCATTTTGGACCAGGGAGCCAAGTGGAGACAGCGGAGAAAGGAGAGTCTCTACAATAAACGGTGCTGGGAAGCCTGCACAGCCACATGGAACACAACGAGAGTACACCATGATGTTACACCTGGCACACACACCACCTGAAGTGGATTAAAGCCTTGAATGGCAGACTTGAAACCGTGAACCTTGTAGGAGAAGACCTAGGCAGAGTGCTCTTTGCCATCTGTCTGAGCCGCCTATTTGGAAGAAGCATGTCTGACTGGGCAAGGGCAACAAAGGAAACAAGAAACAAACGGGACCACATCAAATGCACACACTTCTGCCCACTCAAGGAAACCATCAACTGAATACTAAGACACCACAACAATTGGGAGAGGATGTTTGCAAACCACACATCGGACAAGGGGTGAAAAGCCCAAAGATACAATCAACTCGCACGTCTCCACAAGAAAAAAAACAAGCCAATGAAAACCTGGTCAAAAGATGGAAGCAGAGATTTCTCCGAAGAAGACAGAAAGAGGGCCAGTAGGTGCACGAAAACTTGTTCACCATCATTAAGTCTCAGGAAAATGCAAATCCAAACTGCAAGGCCATGGCAGCTCACTGTGGTCAGCATGGCTAGAAGGAAGCAGACAGGAAATAACAAGTGTCAGAGAGGAGGTGGAGAGAAGGGAAGCCTCCTGCACTGCTGGTGGGAGTGTAACCCGGTGCAGCCACGATGCCAAAGGTGTGGAACTGCCTCAGAAGTTTAAGTATCCATGTCCCGTATGACCCAGCTATTAATCTGCCGCTTGTTTATCCAAAAAAGTCAGAAAGACTACCGCATAAAGACATGTGCATGGCTGTGTTCACCACAGTCTTACTCCTGATATCCAAGACTTGGAAAGCACCCTGGTGTCCAGCAAGGGATGATTGGAGAAGGAAGATGGGCTATAGCCACACAATGGTATACCACTCAGCCGGAACAAATGATGCAATCCAGCCATTTGTGACCACCAGAATGGCTGTGAGGGTTTTAGGGGAAGTGTAACAAGCCCCAGTGAGAAATTCAAATACCATAGAATCTCACTTACAAGGCGAAGAAAAAGCAAGCACTAACCAACAGGTGGCACTGAACATTTGTATGCGGGCTCCCAGAGGCAAAGAGGGGCGGTGACGGAGGGTGAAAGAGAAGATTAGGCACAAGTGTGTGGTGAGGGCCTGTGATTAGTCTTACACTGGTGAAGATGATGTAAGCTACACAGAAGTCTAAAGCAATGAGGATGTGAATCTGGAAGTTAGTTAGTACGTTCTAATGCAGGGTCATGGCTATAAATTCACCTCAAATCAAAAATCCAAAAAGGGGTCCAGAATGATGTCATAAAGCTTTGGGGGCGGAAAGAGTTTACAGAAGGTGAACTTCCAAGGATGGAAAATCACCTCCAAATGCTTACAGATGCTACAGAAAGGCAGACCATTCCAAATAGGTGAAGAGGAATACTACGAAGAGAACATGATCAGTCCTAAACCCATGAACGAACGGAAAATGTTACCGTCCATGATGTTATTACTAATCACCTTCACGAATAATCCAAACAGGCCCACGTCTTCCCAAGTTCAGGCAAAAGGTTGGTCCAAAAGTACAATTCAGGGCCGGCCCTGTGGTGGAGCAGGTAAGTGCCCACATTCCGCTTGGGCGGCCCGGGCCTCACTGTTTCACATTACGAGTGCATATCACATTAGTAGTGTTAGGAAATATAGATTTCATGGTATGGTGCGGGCAGAGATCATAAATAAGCAGCAATTGTGAGGATACGTTATCAATACGCACAAGAAAAGGAACCATAAGAATATTACAATCTATGGAAGTATCTGGTACACTTCCCAAAGGCAGAAGGAAGGAAAACTTGTGACCTGCCAAGGTGGAATTGGCAGAGTGCCACGAGATGACACCATCATTGTGCATCAGAACATTCCCTGGGCAACTTCAACTTGTGAGGGAGTCCAGGACTTTTTCTGGGTAAGGTCCACCCATTTTGCCATCTACCCAAGATATAAGAGATAAAACCCAGGATAATCTTACAGGAGTGAAACCAGTGTCTAGAGAGAATGTAGGAGCCCTTTCGAAGTTCAAGGAGAAAGATAGAAACTGACAACAATTGCAGAAAAAGGAAAACTATCCTACCTAGACAGGGTGAGGAGTCAGACTGGTCTGAGATGGCTGTGAAACTCTGTGTGCACGGAGGTTGTCAGGACAACTTCGAATTTTGAGGTCGCTTATGACATCACGGTGAACATGTCCCCCAGGGTGGCCGCATGGTTACAGTCTGAGGATTGGCCTAGGCTAGGCTATTAAAGGGACAGATACCCAGAAACAGGTTTGGCAAACAGAAAGCAGGCACAGAAACTAGAAGAGATAAAACAGAGTCTGATGCAAGGGATAAGAAAGGAACCCTAGGCCACAAGTGAGAATAGAGGGACAGGCACGGAGAGGAGAACATTGTCATCTATTCAAGTCTATGGGGAGGTCATGCTGATTCAAGCTTGCAACTTCATTGGAAACAAGTGGCCGGACTTGGCGTTCATCACACCTACAGTGCCCTTGTGCCTTAAGCATAATGCAAAGTCAAGAAAGATGTCTTGAGGACATTGAAGAGAAGAATCGATGCCTCCTTTCCAAGGCCCATAGCATTCTTTGCAGGTCAGTCTCTTTTTCCGAAGCTCTGGTGTCACGTGGGCCCACTGGGCACATGGTAATGTGTCCCAAGAGATGTCTTGGAAGCCTTGAAGGAATGGAGCCCTGTCACGCTTGGGGTATGTCTCTTTGTTTGGAAGTGCTCTACAAGGGTGCTGAAAAGCACCCTCTTCCACAGGGCTTCGTTCCTTCGTGAAGGCTGCCCTCCCAGGCTAGTGTGCTCTGTTTGCCTCCATCGAAATTCTCTCCCCCTACCTCTTGCCGTAGAAGGATTATTGATTATGTGTTTTGACACCATATGTAAGGAAGTTGCACGAAAATTAGAACTTTACAGTTGTGTTTCAAGAAAAATAAACAGGCCAGGGTAGAGGATGTAGGGCAAACAAATGGCACACCCTATAAAAATTAAGTAAGCCCGTATCTGGACGGAATCTAGGGGAACGTTCAAGGATCAGGGGTCAAGTTCGAAACTTCCCAAATCCGGAAAAGAGACAGAAAAATATCTTTCCTGGAGAGTGGAATTCATCCGATTTGTCTAAGTTGTCTTGGAAACATTGTGTCCGTGAAGGGGGTTGCCAGGACCACCTCGAATTTGGAGTTTCTGATCTCAGGATGTCAAACCAACCCACATGACCACGTGTTCTCAGTGCTTAGTTTGACCTAGGCTAGGATAGCCAAGAGTCCTACAAGTGACCGGTGCAAATTCAAGGACAACAACCAAGAGTCACGAAAGCACTCACACCTCACCCTAGAGAACATACAGCGATTAAAGAAATACAAACTAATCCCTCGGAATGAAGGAGAACGGACTGATAAGCATGTCTAAGGGAGATAGCTGAGAAAGACCATGACGAGTATACTATGGAAAAGAAAAAGAGGACCCAGAAAATGGAAGGTGAACAGAAATCACACCTGAATTATCCACAATGAAAGATGATGTCCGTCTTTAGACAGACTCTGCTGGAACGTTTGAAAGTCAGAGAAATTCACAAGCCAAAAAACGGCAGCGAAGGTCAAGCATGGGCTAACTGGGAAGGGTGAGTTATGAGACTGCTCCAAGCAGGCTCTGAAACCTGTATCCAGGAAGCATGCTGGACCTCAGAGACACAATTATGACAAATCCTCTGACATCACAATGGACCCGACAAACAACCTAGCCTCATCTACACAGTGCTAGAGTTGGGCTCACTAGTATATTTAACTCCCATTGCACTCAACTGCACGTTGCCACTGAACATGTAAGTGGCCGGCCGGTGGTGCAGTGGTGAGGTCCGCACCTTCTGGGTCTGTGGCCCAGTATGGGCTGGGTGGAATCCTCGGTTTGGGCCTCCTCACCACTGCTTCAGTTGTTCTGGTGCAGGCGTCCGAGGTAGAGTAGAGGCAGATGGGAAGGGACGTTGGACAGGGCCAGACTTCCACAGCAAATACAGGAGCATTGCCAGCAGATGTGAGCACAGCAATGCACTTGTGCCAAAACAAAACCAATTAAAAGTTGCAAAGAATAGAAAAACTGAAGCTAAGGAAAAAAAAAAACAAAAAAACAGGAGCTTGCCATTACGAAGAATAGGATCTCTGTGAATAACCTTAGCAAAACAGGTGAATTCTATGTTAATTCAAAAACTAGCAAACCTTTGGGGAAAGAAACTCAAGAAGACACAAGAAAAAAAAAGATACCGAGGGATCGAGGAATGGAAGGATTAACACACTTGAAAGGTTCATACCGCAGTAAGGAATCTCTGGATTCCATGCAATCCCAGTCAAAGTTGCAGCAGTATTTGCCACAGAGAAGAAGAGAGAATCCTAAAGTTTCTAGCCAGCAACACGAGACCCTGACTAGGCAAAGGAATCCTCAGGAAAACGAACAAAGCGGCACGTGTCACAATTTCTGATTTCAACATAGAGGACGAAGCGCTAGGTACCGAAACGGCACAGTCTGGGCCCCAAAACAGGCATGAAGACCCATGCAAAACAATTGAGAGCCCAGAGCCCAACTCAAACTTACATGGACAGCCCATTTTGGACCAGGGAGCCAAGTGGAGACAGCGGAGAAAGGAGATTCTCTACAATAAACGGTGCTGGGAAGCCTGCACAGCCACATGGAACACAACGAGAGTACACCATGATGTTACACCTGGCACACACACCACCTGAAGTGGATTAAAGCCTTGAATGGCAGACTTGAAACCGTGAACCTTGTAGGAGAAGACCTAGGCAGAGTGCTCTTTGCCATCTGTCTGAGCCGCCTATTTGGAAGAAGCATGTCTGACTGGGCAAGGGCAACAAAGGAAACAAGAAACAAACGGGACCACATCAAATGCACACACTTCTGCCCACTCAAGGAAACCATCAACTGAATACTAAGACACCACAACGATTGGGAGAGGATGTTTGCAAACCACACATCGGACAAGGGGTGAAAAGCCCAAAGATGCAATCAACTCGCACGTCTCCACAAGAAAAAAAACAAGCCAATGAAAACCTGGTCAAAAGATGGAAGCAGAGATTTCTCCGAAGAAGACAGAAAGAGGGCCAGTAGGTGCATGAAAACTTGTTCACCATCATGAAGTCTCAGGAAAATGCAAATCCAAACTGCAAGGCCATGGCAGCTCACTGTGGTCAGCATGGCTAGAAGGAAGCAGACAGGAAATAACAAGTGTCAGAGAGGAGGTGGAGAGAAGGGAAGCCTCCTGCACTGCTGGTGGGAGTGTAACCCGGTGCAGCCACGATGCCAAAGGTGTGGAACTGCCTCAGAAGTTTAAGTATCCATGTCCCGTATGACCCAGCTATTAATCTGCCGCTTGCTTATCCAAAACAGTCAGAAAGACTACCGCATAAAGACATGTGCATGGCTGTGTTCACCACAGTCTTACTCCTGATATCCAAGACTTGGAAAGCACCCTGGTGTCCAGCAAGGGATGATTGGAGAAGGAAGATGGGCTATAGCCACACAATGGTATACCACTCAGCCGGAACAAATGATGCAATCCAGCCATTTGTGACCACCAGAATGGCTGTGAGGGTTTTAGGGGAAGTGTAACAAGCCCCAGTGAGAAATTCAAATACCATAGAATCTCTCTTACAAGGAGAAGAAAAAGCAAGCACTAACCAACAGGTGGCACTGAACATTTGTATGCGGGCTCCCAGAGGCAAAGAGGGGCGGTGACGGAGGGTGAAAGAGAAGATTAGGCACAAGTGTGTGGTGAGGGCCTGTGATTAGTCTTACACTGGTGAAGATGATGTAAGCTACACAGAAGTCTAAAGCAATGAGGATGTGAATCTGGAAGTTATAGTACGTTCTAATGCAGGGTCATGGCTATAAATTCACCTCAAATCAAAAATCCAAAAAGGGGTCCAGAATGATGTCATAAAGCTTTGGGGGCGGAAAGAGTTTACAGAAGGTGAACTTCCAAGGATGGAAAATCACCTCCAAATGCTTACAGATGCTACAGAAAGGCAGACCATTCCAAATAGGTGAAGAGGAATACTACGAAGAGAACATGATCAGTCCTAAACCCATGAACGAACGGAAAATGTTACCGTCCGTGATGTTATTACTAATCACCTTCACGAATAATCCAAACAGGCCCACGTCTTCCCAAGTTCAGGCAAAAGGTTGGTCCAAAAGTACAATTCAGGGCCGGCCCTGTGGTGGAGCAGGTAAGTGCCCACATTCCGCTTGGGCGGCCCGGGCCTCACTGTTTCACATTACGAGTGCATATCACATTAGTAGTGTTAGGAAATATAGATTTCATGGTATGGTGCGGGCAGAGATCATAAATAAGCAGCAATTGTGAGGATACGTTATCAATACGCACAAGAAAAGGAACCATAAGAATATTACAATCTATGGAAGTATCTGGTACACTTCCCAAAGGCAGAAGGAAGGAAAACTTGTGACCTGCCAAGGTGGAATTGGCAGAGTGCCACGAGATGACACCATCATTGTGCATCAGAACATTCCCTGGGCAACTTCAACTTGTGAGGGAGTCCAGGACTTTTTCTGGGTAAGGTCCACCCATTTTGCCATCTACCCAAGATATAAGAGATAAAACCCAGGATAATCTTACAGGAGTGAAACCAGTGTCTAGAGAGAATGTAGGAGCCCTTTCGAAGTTCAAGGAGAAAGATAGAAACTGACAACAATTGCAGAAAAAGGAAAACTATCCTACCTAGACAGGGTGAGGAGTCAGACTGGTCTGAGATGGCTGTGAAACTCTGTGTGCACGGAGGTTGTCAGGACAACTTCGAATTTTGAGGTCGCTTATGACATCACGGTGAACATGTCCCCCAGGGTGGCCGCATGGTTACAGTCTGAGGATTGGCCTAGGCTAGGCTATTAAAGGGACAGATACCCAGAAACAGGTTTGGCAAACAGAAAGCAGGCACAGAAACTAGAAGAGATAAAACAGAGTCTGATGCAAGGGATAAGAAAGGAACCCTAGGCCACAAGTGAGAATAGAGGGACAGGCACGGAGAGGAGAACATTGTCATCTATTCAAGTCTATGGGGAGGTCATGCTGATTCAAGCTTGCAACTTCATTGGAAACAAGTGGCCGGACTTGGCGTTCATCACACCTACAGTGCCCTTGTGCCTTAAGCATAATGCAAAGTCAAGAAAGATGTCTTGAGGACATTGAAGAGAAGAATCGATGCCTCCTTTCCAAGGCCCATAGCATTCTTTGAAGGTCAGTCTCTTTTTCCGAAGCTCTGGTGTCACGTGGGCCCACTGGGCACATGGTAATGTGTCCCAAGAGATGTCTTGGAAGCCTTGAAGGAATGGAGCCCTGTCACGCTTGGGGTATGTCTCTTTGTTTGGAAGTGCTCTACAAGGGTGCTGAAAAGCACCCTCTTCCACAGGGCTTCGTTCCTTCGTGAAGGCTGCCCTCCCAGGCTAGTGTGCTCTGTTTGCCTCCATCGAAATTCTCTCCCCCTACCTCTTGCCGTAGAAGGATTATTGATTATGTGTTTTGACACCATATGTAAGGAAGTTGCACGAAAATTAGAACTTTACAGTTGTGTTTCAAGAAAAATAAACAGGCCAGGGTAGAGGATGTAGGGCAAACAAATGGCACACCCTATAAAAATTAAGTAAGCCCGTATCTGGACGGAATCTAGGGGAACGTTCAAGGATCAGGGGTCAAGTTCGAAACTTCCCAAATCCGGAAAAGAGACAGAAAAATATCTTTCCTGGAGAGTGGAATTCATCCGATTTGTCTAAGTTGTCTTGGAAACATTGTGTCCGTGAAGGGGGTTGCCAGGACCACCTCGAATTTGGAGTTTCTGATCTCAGGATGTCAAACCAACCCACATGACCACGTGTTCTCAGTGCTTAGTTTGACCTAGGCTAGGGTAGCCAAGAGTCCTACAAGTGACCGGTGCAAATTCAAGGACAACAACCAAGAGTCACGAAAGCACTCACACCTCACCCTAGAGAACATACAGCGATTAAAGAAATACAAACTAATCCCTTGGAATGAAGGAGAACGGACTGATAAGCATGTCTAAGGGAGATAGCTGAGAAAGACCATGACGAGTATACTATGGAAAAGAAAAAGAGGACCCAGAAAATGGAAGGTGAACAGAAATCACACCTGAATTATCCACAATGAAAGATGATGTCCGTCTTTAGACAGACTCTGCTGGAACGTTTGAAAGTCAGAGAAATTCACAAGCCAAAAAACGGCAGCGAAGGTCAAGCATGGGCTAACTGGGAAGGGTGAGTTATGAGACTGCTCCAAGCAGGCTCTGAAACCTGTATCCAGGAAGCATGCTGGACCTCAGAGACACAATTATGACAAATCCTCTGACATCACAATGGACCCGAAAAACAACCTAGCCTCATCTACACAGTGCTAGAGTTGGGCTCACTAGTATATTTAACTCCCGTTGCACTCAACTGCACGTTGCCACTGAACATGTAAGTGGCCGGCCGGTGGTGCAGTGGTGAGGTCCGCACCTTCTGGGTCTGTGGCCCAGTATGGGCTGGGTGGAATCCTCGGTTTGGGCCTCCTCACCACTGCTTCAGTTGTTCTGGTGCAGGCGTCCGAGGTAGAGTAGAGGCAGATGGGAAGGGACGTTGGACAGGGCCAGACTTCCACAGCAAATACAGGAGCATTGCCAGCAGATGTGAGCACAGCAATGCACTTGTGCCAAAACAAAACCAATTAAAAGTTGCAAAGAATAGAAAAACTGAAGCTAAGGAAAAAAAAAACAAAAAAACAGGAGCTTGCCATTACGAAGAATAGGATCTCTGTGAATAACCTTAGCAAAACAGGTGAATTCTATGTTAATTCAAAAACTAGCAAACCTTTGGGGAAAGAAACTCAAGAAGACACAAGAAAAAAAAAGATATCGAGGGATCGAGGAATGGAAGGATTAACACACTTGAAAGGTTCATACCGCAGTAAGGAATCTCTGGATTCCATGCAATCCCAGTCAAAGTTGCAGCAGTATTTGCCACAGAGAAGAAGAGAGAATCCTAAAGTTTCTAGCCAGCAACACGAGACCCTGACTAGGCAAAGGAATCCTCAGGAAAACGAACAAAGCAGCACGTGTCACAATTTCTGATTTCAACATAGAGGACGAAGCGCTAGGTACCGAAACGGCACAGTCTGGGCCCCAAAACAGGCATGAAGACCCATGCAAAACAATTGAGAGCCCAGAGCCCAACTCAAACTTACATGGACAGCCCATTTTGGACCAGGGAGCCAAGTGGAGACAGCGGAGGAAGGAGAGTCTCTACAATAAACGGTGCTGGGAAGCCTGCACAGCCACATGGAACACAACGAGAGTACACCATGATGTTACACCTGGCACACACACCACCTGAAATGGATTAAAGCCTTGAATGGCAGACTTGAAACCGTGAACCTTGTAGGAGAAGACCTAGGCAGAGTGCTCTTTGCCATCTGTCTGAGCCGCCTATTTGGAAGAAGCATGTCTGACTGGGCAAGGGCAACAAAGGAAACAAGAAACAAACGGGACCACATCAAATGCACACACTTCTGCCCACTCAAGGAAACCATCAACTGAATACTAAGACACCACAACGATTGGGAGAGGATGTTTGCAAACCACACATCGGACAAGGGGTGAAAAGCCCAAAGATGCAATCAACTCGCACGTCTCCACAAGAAAAAAAACAAGCCAATGAAAACCTGGTCAAAAGATGGAAGCAGAGATTTCTCCGAAGAAGACAGAAAGAGGGCCAGTAGGTGCATGAAAACTTGTTCACCATCATGAAGTCTCAGGAAAATGCAAATCCAAACTGCAAGGCCATGGCAGCTCACTGTGGTCAGCATGGCTAGAAGGAAGCAGACAGGAAATAACAAGTGTCAGAGAGGAGGTGGAGAGAAGGGCAGCCTCCTGCACTGCTGGTGGGAGTGTAACCCGGTGCAGCCACGATGCCAAAGGTGTGGAACTGCCTCAGAAGTTTAAGTATCCATGTCCCGTATGACCCAGCTATTAATCTGCCGCTTGCTTATCCAAAACAGTCAGAAAGACTACCGCATAAAGACATGTGCATGGCTGTGTTCACCACAGTCTTACTCCTGATATCCAAGACTTGGAAAGCACCCTGGTGTCCAGCAAGGGATGATTGGAGAAGGAAGATGGGCTATAGCCACACAATGGTATACCACTCAGCCGGAACAAATGATGCAATCCAGCCATTTGTGACCACCAGAATGGCTGTGAGGGTTTTAGGGGAAGTGTAACAAGCCCCAGTGAGAAATTCAAATACCATAGAATCTCACTTACAAGGCGAAGAAAAAGCAAGCACTAACCAACAGGTGGCACTGAACATTTGTATGCGGGCTCCCAGAGGCAAAGAGGGGCGGTGACGGAGGGTGAAAGAGAAGATTAGGCACAAGTGTGTGGTGAGGGCCTGTGATTAGTCTTACACTGGTGAAGATGATGTAAGCTACACAGAAGTCTAAAGCAATGAGGATGTGAATCTGGAAGTTATAGTACGTTCTAATGCAGGGTCATGGCTATAAATTCACCTCAAATCAAAAATCCAAAAAGGGGTCCAGAATGATGTCATAAAGCTTTGGGGGCGGAAAGAGTTTACAGAAGGTGAACTTCCAAGGATGGAAAATCACCTCCAAATGCTTACAGATGCTACAGAAAGGCAGACCATTCCAAATAGGTGAAGAGGAATACTACGAAGAGAACATGATCAGTCCTAAACCCATGAACGAACGGAAAATGTTACCGTCCATGATGTTATTACTAATCACCTTCACGAATAATCCAAACAGGCCCACGTCTTCCCAAGTTCAGGCAAAAGGTTGGTCCAAAAGTACAATTCAGGGCCGGCCCTGTGGTGGAGCAGGTAAGTGCCCACATTCCGCTTGGGCGGCCCGGGCCTCACTGTTTCACCTTACGAGTGCATATCACATTAGTAGTGTTAGGAAATATAGATTTCATGGTATGGTGCGGGCAGAGATCATAAATAAGCAGCAATTGTGAGGATACGTTATCAATACGCACAAGAAAAGGAACCATAAGAATATTACAATCTATGGAAGTATCTGGTACACTTCCCAAAGGCAGAAGGAAGGAAAACTTGTGACCTGCCAAGGTGGAATTGGCAGAGTGCCACGAGATGACACCATCATTGTGCATCAGAACATTCCCTGGGCAACTTCAACTTGTGAGGGAGTCCAGGACTTTTTCTGGGTAAGGTCCACCCATTTTGCCATCTACCCAAGATATAAGAGATAAAACCCAGGATAATCTTACAGGAGTGAAACCAGTGTCTAGAGAGAATGTAGGAGCCCTTTCGAAGTTCAAGGAGAAAGATAGAAACTGACAACAATTGCAGAAAAAGGAAAACTATCCTACCTAGACAGGGTGAGGAGTCAGACTGGTCTGAGATGGCTGTGAAACTCTGTGTGCACGGAGGTTGTCAGGACAACTTCGAATTTTGAGGTCGCTTATGACATCACGGTGAACATGTCCCCCAGGGTGGCCGCATGGTTACAGTCTGAGGATTGGCCTAGGCTAGGCTATTAAAGGGACAGATACCCAGAAACAGGTTTGGCAAACAGAAAGCAGGCACAGAAACTAGAAGAGATAAAACAGAGTCTGATGCAAGGGATAAGAAAGGAACCCTAGGCCACAAGTGAGAATAGAGGGACAGGCACGGAGAGGAGAACATTGTCATCTATTCAAGTCTATGGGGAGGTCATGCTGATTCAAGCTTGCAACTTCATTGGAAACAAGTGGCCGGACTTGGGGTTCATCACACCTACAGTGCCCTTGTGCCTTAAGCATAATGCAAAGTCAAGAAAGATGTCTTGAGGACATTGAAGAGAAGAATCGATGCCTCCTTTCCAAGGCCCATAGCATTCTTTGAAGGTCAGTCTCTTTTTCCGAAGCTCTGGTGTCACGTGGGCCCACTGGGCACATGGTAATGTGTCCCAAGAGATGTCTTGGAAGCCTTGAAGGAATGGAGCCCTGTCACGCTTGGGGTATGTCTCTTTGTTTGGAAGTGCTCTACAAGGGTGCTGAAAAGCACCCTCTTCCACAGGGCTTCGTTCCTTCGTGAAGGCTGCCCTCCCAGGCTAGTGTGCTCTGTTTGCCTCCATCGAAATTCTCTCCCCCTACCTCTTGCCGTAGAAGGATTATTGATTATGTGTTTTGACACCATATGTAAGGAAGTTGCACGAAAATTAGAACTTTACAGTTGTGTTTCAAGAAAAATAAACAGGCCAGGGTAGAGGATGTAGGGCAAACAAATGGCACACCCTATAAAAAGTAAGTAAGCCCGTATCTGGACGGAATCTAGGGGAACGTTCAAGGATCAGGGGTCAAGTTCGAAACTTCCCAAATCCGGAAAAGAGACAGAAAAATATCTTTCCTGGAGAGTGGAATTCATCCGATTTGTCTAAGTTGTCTTGGAAACATTGTGTCCGTGAAGGGGGTTGCCAGGACCACCTCGAATTTGGAGTTTCTGATCTCAGGATGTCAAACCAACCCACATGACCACGTGTTCTCAGTGCTTAGTTTGACCTAGGCTAGGGTAGCCAAGAGTCCTACAAGTGACCGGTGCAAATTCAAGGACAACAACCAAGAGTCACGAAAGCACTCACACCTCACCCTAGAGAACATACAGCGATTAAAGAAATACAAACTAATCCCTCGGAATGAAGGAGAACGGACTGATAAGCATGTCTAAGGGAGATAGCTGAGAAAGACCATGACGAGTATACTATGGAAAAGAAAAAGAGGACCCAGAAAATGGAAGGTGAACAGAAATCACACCTGAATTATCCACAATGAAAGATGATGTCCGTCTTTAGACAGACTCTGCTGGAACGTTTGAAAGTCAGAGAAATTCACAAGCCAAAAAACGGCAGCGAAGGTCAAGCATGGGCTAACTGGGAAGGGTGAGTTATGAGACTGCTCCAAGCAGGCTCTGAAACCTGTATCCAGGAAGCATGCTGGACCTCAGAGACACAATTATGACAAATCCTCTGACATCACAATGGACCCGAAAAACAACCTAGCCTCATCTACACAGTGCTAGAGTTGGGCTCACTAGTATATTTAACTCCCGTTGCACTCAACTGCACGTTGCCACTGAACATGTAAGTGGCCGGCCGGTGGTGCAGTGGTGAGGTCCGCACCTTCTGGGTCTGTGGCCCAGTATGGGCTGGGTGGAATCCTCGGTTTGGGCCTCCTCACCACTGCTTCAGTTGTTCTGGTGCAGGCGTCCGAGGTAGAGTAGAGGCAGATGGGAAGGGACGTTGGACAGGGCCAGACTTCCACAGCAAATACAGGAGCATTGCCAGCAGATGTGAGCACAGCAATGCACTTGTGCCAAAACAAAACCAATTAAAAGTTGCAAAGAATAGAAAAACTGAAGCTAAGGAAAAAAAAAACAAAAAAACAGGAGCTTGCCATTACGAAGAATAGGATCTCTGTGAATAACCTTAGCAAAACAGGTGAATTCTATGTTAATTCAAAAACTAGCAAACCTTTGGGGAAAGAAACTCAAGAAGACACAAGAAAAAAAAAGATATCGAGGGATCTAGGAATGGAAGGATTAACACACTTGAAAGGTTCATAATGCAGTAAGGAATCTCTGGATTCCATGCAATCCCAGTCAAAGTTGCAGCAGTATTTGCCACAGAGAAGAAGAGAGAATCCTAAAGTTTCTAGCCAGCAACACGAGACCCTGACTAGGCAAAGGAATCCTCAGGAAAACGAACAAAGCAGCACGTGTCACAATTTCTGATTTCAACATAGAGGACGAAGCGCTAGGTACCGAAACGGCACAGTCTGGGCCCCAAAACAGGCATGAAGACCCATGCAAAACAATTGAGAGCCCAGAGCCCAACTCAAACTTACATGGACAGCCCATTTTGGACCAGGGAGCCAAGTGGAGACAGCGGAGGAAGGAGAGTCTCTACAATAAACGGTGCTGGGAAGCCTGCACAGCCACATGGAACACAACGAGAGTACACCATGATGTTACACCTGGCACACACACCACCTGAAATGGATTAAAGCCTTGAATGGCAGACTTGAAACCGTGAACCTTGTAGGAGAAGACCTAGGCAGAGTGCTCTTTGCCATCTGTCTGAGCCGCCTATTTGGAAGAAGCATGTCTGACTGGGCAAGGGCAACAAAGGAAACAAGAAACAAACGGGACCACATCAAATGCACACACTTCTGCCCACTCAAGGAAACCATCAACTGAATACTAAGACACCACAACGATTGGGAGAGGATGTTTGCAAACCACACATCGGACAAGGGGTGAAAAGCCCAAAGATGCAATCAACTCGCACGTCTCCACAAGAAAAAAAACAAGCCAATGAAAACCTGGTCAAAAGATGGAAGCAGAGATTTCTCCGAAGAAGACAGAAAGAGGGCCAGTAGGTGCATGAAAACTTGTTCACCATCATGAAGTCTCAGGAAAATGCAAATCCAAACTGCAAGGCCATGGCAGCTCACTGTGGTCAGCATGGCTAGAAGGAAGCAGACAGGAAATAACAAGTGTCAGAGAGGAGGTGGAGAGAAGGGAAGCCTCCTGCACTGCTGGTGGGAGTGTAACCCGGTGCAGCCACGATGCCAAAGGTGTGGAACTGCCTCAGAAGTTTAAGTATCCATGTCCCGTATGACCCAGCTATTAATCTGCCGCTTGCTTATCCAAAACAGTCAGAAAGACTACCGCATAAAGACATGTGCATGGCTGTGTTCACCACAGTCTTACTCCTGATATCCAAGACTTGGAAAGCACCCTGGTGTCCAGCAAGGGATGATTGGAGAAGGAAGATGGGCTATAGCCACACAATGGTATACCACTCAGCCGGAACAAATGATGCAATCCAGCCATTTGTGACCACCAGAATGGCTGTGAGGGTTTTAGGGGAAGTGTAACAAGCCCCAGTGAGAAATTCAAATACCATAGAATCTCACTTACAAGGCGAAGAAAAAGCAAGCACTAACCAACAGGTGGCACTGAACATTTGTATGCGGGCTCCCAGAGGCAAAGAGGGGCGGTGACGGAGGGTGAAAGAGAAGATTAGGCACAAGTGTGTGGTGAGGGCCTGTGATTAGTCTTACACTGGTGAAGATGATGTAAGCTACACAGAAGTCTAAAGCAATGAGGATGTGAATCTGGAAGTTATAGTACGTTCTAATGCAGGGTCATGGCTATAAATTCACCTCAAATCAAAAATCCAAAAAGGGGTCCAGAATGATGTCATAAAGCTTTGGGGGCGGAAAGAGTTTACAGAAGGTGAACTTCCAAGGATGGAAAATCACCTCCAAATGCTTACAGATGCTACAGAAAGGCAGACCATTCCAAATAGGTGAAGAGGAATACTACGAAGAGAACATGATCAGTCCTAAACCCATGAACGAACGGAAAATGTTACCGTCCATGATGTTATTACTAATCACCTTCACGAATAATCCAAACAGGCCCACGTCTTCCCAAGTTCAGGCAAAAGGTTGGTCCAAAAGTACAATTCAGGGCCGGCCCTGTGGTGGAGCAGGTAAGTGCCCACATTCCGCTTGGGCGGCCCGGGCCTCACTGTTTCACCTTACGAGTGCATATCACATTAGTAGTGTTAGGAAATATAGATTTCATGGTATGGTGCGGGCAGAGATCATAAATAAGCAGCAATTGTGAGGATACGTTATCAATACGCACAAGAAAAGGAACCATAAGAATATTACAATCTATGGAAGTATCTGGTACACTTCCCAAAGGCAGAAGGAAGGAAAACTTGTGACCTGCCAAGGTGGAATTGGCAGAGTGCCACGAGATGACACCATCATTGTGCATCAGAACATTCCCTGGGCAACTTCAACTTGTGAGGGAGTCCAGGACTTTTTCTGGGTAAGGTCCACCCATTTTGCCATCTACCCAAGATATAAGAGATAAAACCCAGGATAATCTTACAGGAGTGAAACCAGTGTCTAGAGAGAATGTAGGAGCCCTTTCGAAGTTCAAGGAGAAAGATAGAAACTGACAACAATTGCAGAAAAAGGAAAACTATCCTACCTAGACAGGGTGAGGAGTCAGACTGGTCTGAGATGGCTGTGAAACTCTGTGTGCACGGAGGTTGTCAGGACAACTTCGAATTTTGAGGTCGCTTATGACATCACGGTGAACATGTCCCCCAGGGTGGCCGCATGGTTACAGTCTGAGGATTGGCCTAGGCTAGGCTATTAAAGGGACAGATACCCAGAAACAGGTTTGGCAAACAGAAAGCAGGCACAGAAACTAGAAGAGATAAAACAGAGTCTGATGCAAGGGATAAGAAAGGAACCCTAGGCCACAAGTGAGAATAGAGGGACAGGCACGGAGAGGAGAACATTGTCATCTATTCAAGTCTATGGGGAGGTCATGCTGATTCAAGCTTGCAACTTCATTGGAAACAAGTGGCCGGACTTGGGGTTCATCACACCTACAGTGCCCTTGTGCCTTAAGCATAATGCAAAGTCAAGAAAGATGTCTTGAGGACATTGAAGAGAAGAATCGATGCCTCCTTTCCAAGGCCCATAGCATTCTTTGAAGGTCAGTCTCTTTTTCCGAAGCTCTGGTGTCACGTGGGCCCACTGGGCACATGGTAATGTGTCCCAAGAGATGTCTTGGAAGCCTTGAAGGAATGGAGCCCTGTCACGCTTGGGGTATGTCTCTTTGTTTGGAAGTGCTCTACAAGGGTGCTGAAAAGCACCCTCTTCCACAGGGCTTCGTTCCTTCGTGAAGGCTGCCCTCCCAGGCTAGTGTGCTCTGTTTGCCTCCATCGAAATTCTCTCCCCCTACCTCTTGCCGTAGAAGGATTATTGATTATGTGTTTTGACACCATATGTAAGGAAGTTGCACGAAAATTAGAACTTTACAGTTGTGTTTCAAGAAAAATAAACAGGCCAGGGTAGAGGATGTAGGGCAAACAAATGGCACACCCTATAAAAAGTAAGTAAGCCCGTATCTGGACGGAATCTAGGGGAACGTTCAAGGATCAGGGGTCAAGTTCGAAACTTCCCAAATCCGGAAAAGAGACAGAAAAATATCTTTCCTGGAGAGTGGAATTCATCCGATTTGTCTAAGTTGTCTTGGAAACATTGTGTCCGTGAAGGGGGTTGCCAGGACCACCTCGAATTTGGAGTTTCTGATCTCAGGATGTCAAACCAACCCACATGACCACGTGTTCTCAGTGCTTAGTTTGACCTAGGCTAGGGTAGCCAAGAGTCCTACAAGTGACCGGTGCAAATTCAAGGACAACAACCAAGAGTCACGAAAGCACTCACACCTCACCCTAGAGAACATACAGCGATTAACGAAATACAAACTAATCCCTCGGAATGAAGGAGAACGGACTGATAAGCATGTCTAAGGGAGATAGCTGAGAAAGACCATGACGAGTATACTATGGAAAAGAAAAAGAGGACCCAGAAAATGGAAGGTGAACAGAAATCACACCTGAATTATCCACAATGAAAGATGATGTCCGTCTTTAGACAGACTCTGCTGGAACGTTTGAAAGTCAGAGAAATTCACAAGCCAAAAAACGGCAGCGAAGGTCAAGCATGGGCTAACTGGGAAGGGTGAGTTATGAGACTGCTCCAAGCAGGCTCTGAAACCTGTATCCAGGAAGCATGCTGGACCTCAGAGACACAATTATGACAAATCCTCTGACATCACAATGGACCCGAAAAACAACCTAGCCTCATCTACACAGTGCTAGAGTTGGGCTCACTAGTATATTTAACTCCCATTGCACTCAACTGCACGTTGCCACTGAACATGTAAGTGGCCGGCCGGTGGTGCAGTGGTGAGGTCCGCACCTTCTGGGTCTGTGGCCCAGTATGGGCTGGGTGGAATCCTCGGTTTGGGCCTCCTCACCACTGCTTCAGTTGTTCTGGTGCAGGCGTCCGAGGTAGAGTAGAGGCAGATGGGAAGGGACGTTGGACAGGGCCAGACTTCCACAGCAAATACAGGAGCATTGCCAGCAGATGTGAGCACAGCAATGCACTTGTGCCAAAACAAAACCAATTAAAAGTTGCAAAGAATAGAAAAACTGAAGCTAAGGAAAAAAAAAAAAAAAAAAACAGGAGCTTGCCATTACGAAGAATAGGATCTCTGTGAATACCCTTAGCAAAACAGGTGAATTCTATGTTAATTCAAAAACTAGCAAACCTTTGGGGAAAGAAACTCAAGAAGACACAAGAAAAAAAAAGATATCGAGGGATCTAGGAATGGAAGGATTAACACACTTGAAAGGTTCATACCGCAGTAAGGAATCTCTGGATTCCATGCAATCCCAGTCAAAGTTGCAGCAGTATTTGCCACAGAGAAGAAGAGAGAATCCTAAAGTTTCTAGCCAGCAACGCGAGACCCTGACTAGGCAAAGGAATCCTCAGGAAAACGAACAAAGCAGCACGTGTCACAATTTCTGATTTCAACATAGAGGACGAAGCGCGAGGTACCGAAACGGCACAGTCTGGGCCCCAAAACAGGCATGAAGACCCATGCAAAACAATTGAGAGCCCAGAGCCCAACTCAAACTTACATGGACAGCCCATTTTGGACCAGGGAGCCAAGTGGAGACAGCGGAGAAAGGAGAGTCTCTACAATAAACGGTGCTGGGAAGCCTGCACAGCCACATGGAACACAACGAGAGTACACCATGATGTTACACCTGGCACACACCACCTGAAGTGGATTAAAGCCTTGAATGGCAGACTTGAAACCGTGAACCTTGTAGGAGAAGACCTAGGCAGAGTGCTCTTTGCCATCTGTCTGAGCCGCCTATTTGGAAGAAGCATGTCTGACTGGGCAAGGGCCACAAAGGAAACAAGAAACAAACGGGACCACATCAAATGCACACACTTCTGCCCACTCAAGGAAACCATCAACTGAATACTAAGACACCACAACAATTGGGAGAGGATGTTTGCAAACCACACATCGGACAAGGGGTGAAAAGCCCAAAGATACAATCAACTCGCACGTCTCCACAAGAAAAAAAACAAGCCAATGAAAACTTGGTCAAAAGATGGAAGCAGAGATTTCTCCGAAGAAGACAGAAAGAGGGCCAGTAGGTGCATGAAAACTTGTTCACCATCATGAAGTCTCAGGAAAATGCAAATCCAAACTGCAAGGCCATGGCAGCTCACTGTGGTCAGCATGGCTAGAAGGAAGCAGACAGGAAATAACAAGTGTCAGAGAGGAGGTGCAGAGAAGGGAAGCCTCCTGCACTGCTGGTGGGAGTGTAACCCGGTGCAGCCACGATGCCAAAGGTGTGGAACTGCCTCAGAAATTTAAGTATCCATGTCCCGTATGACCCAGCTATTAATCTGCCGCTTGCTTATCCAAAACAGTCAGAAAGACTACCGCATAAAGACATGTGCATGGCTGTGTTCACCACAGTCTTACTCCTGATATCCAAGACTTGGAAAGCACCCTGGTGTCCAGCAAGGGATGATTGGAGAAGGAAGATGGGCTATAGCCACACAATGGTATACCACTCAGCCGGAACAAATGATGCAATCCAGCCATTTGTGACCACCAGAATGGCTGTGAGGGTTTTAGGGGAAGTGTAACAAGCCCCAGGGAGAAATTCAAATACCATAGAATCTCACTTACAAGGAGAAGAAAAAGCAAGCACTAACCAACAGGTGGCACTGAACATTTGTATGCGGGCTCCCAGAGGCAAAGAGGGGCGGTGACGGAGGGTGAAAGAGAAGATTAGGCACAAGTGTGTGGTGAGGGCCTGTGATTAGTCTTACACTGGTGAAGATGATGTAAGCTACACAGAAGTCTAAAGCAATGAGGATGTGAATCTGGAAGTTATAGTACGTTCTAATGCAGGGTCATGGCTATAAATTCACCTCAAATCAAAAATCCAAAAAGGGGTCCAGAATGATGTCATAAAGCTTTGGGGGCGGAAAGAGTTTACAGAAGGTGAACTTCCAAGGATGGAAAATCACCTCCAAATGCTTACAGATGCTACAGAAAGGCAGACCATTCCAAATAGGTGAAGAGGAATACTACGAAGAGAACATGATCAGTCCTAAACCCATGAACGAACGGAAAATGTTACCGTCCATGATGTTATTACTAATCACCTTCACGAATAATCCAAACAGGCCCACGTCTTCCCAAGTTCAGGCAAAAGGTTGGTCCAAAAGTACAATTCAGGGCCGGCCCTGTGGTGGAGCAGGTAAGTGCCCACATTCCGCTTGGGCGGCCCGGGCCTCACTGTTTCACATTACGAGTGCATATCACATTAGTAGTGTTAGGAAATATAGATTTCATGGTATGGTGCGGGCAGAGATCATAAATAAGCAGCAATTGTGAGGATACGTTATCAATACGCACAAGAAAAGGAACCATAAGAATATTACAATCTATGGAAGTATCTGGTACACTTCCCAAAGGCAGAAGGAAGGAAATCTTGTGACCTGCCAAGGTGGAATTGGCAGAGTGCCACGAGATGACACCATCATCGTGCATCAGAACATTCCCTGGGCAACTTCAACTTGTGAGGGAGTCCAGGACTTTTTCTGGGTAAGGTCCACCCATTTTGCCATCTACCCAAGATATAAGAGATAAAACCCAGGATAATCTTACAGGAGTGACACCAGTGTCTAGAGAGAATGTAGGAGCCCTTTCGAAGTTCAAGGAGAAAGATAGAAACTGACAACAATTGCAGAAAAAGGAAAACTATCCTACCTAGACAGGGTGAGGAGTCAGACTGGTCTGAGATGGCTGTGAAACTCTGTGTGCACGGAGGTTGTCAGGACAACTTCGAATTTTGAGGTCGCTTATGACATCACGGTGAACATGTCCCCCAGGGTGGCCGCATGGTTACAGTCTGAGGATTGGCCTAGGCTAGGCTATTAAAGGGACAGATACCCAGAAACAGGTTTGGCAAACAGAAAGCAGGCACAGAAACTAGAAGAGATAAAACAGAGTCTGATGCAAGGGATAAGAAAGGAACCCTAGGCCACAAGTGAGAATAGAGGGACAGGCACGGAGAGGAGAACATTGTCATCTATTCAAGTCTATGGGGAGGTCATGCTGATTCAAGCTTGCAACTTCATTGGAAACAAGTGGCCGGACTTGGCGTTCATCACACCTACAGTGCCCTCGTGCCTTAAGCATAATGCAAAGTCAAGAAAGATGTCTTGAGGACATTGAAGAGAAGAATCGATGCCTCCTTTCCAAGGCCCATAGCATTCTTTGAAGGTCAGTCTCTTTTTCCGAAGCTCTGGTGTCACGTGGGCCCACTGGGCACATGGTAATGTGTCCCAAGAGATGTCTTGGAAGCCTTGAAGGAATGGAGCCCTGTCACGCTTGGGGTATGTCTCTTTGTTTGGAAGTGCTCTACAAGGGTGCTGAAAAGCACCCTCTTCCACAGGGCTTCGTTCCTTCGTGAAGGCTGCCCTCCCAGGCTAGTGTGCTCTGTTTGCCTCCATCGAAATTCTCTCCCCCTACCTCTTGCCGTAGAAGGATTATTGATTATGTGTTTTGACACCATATGTAAGGAAGTTGCACGAAAATTAGAACTTTACAGTTGTGTTTCAAGAAAAATAAACAGGCCAGGGTAGAGGATGTAGGGCAAACAAATGGCACACCCTATAAAAATTAAGTAAGCCCGTATCTGGACGGAATCTAGGGGAACGTTCAAGGATCAGGGGTCAAGTTCGAAACTTCCCAAATCCGGAAAAGAGACAGAAAAATATCTTTCCTGGAGAGTGGAATTCATCCGATTTGTCTAAGTTGTCTTGGAAACATTGTGTCCGTGAAGGGGGTTGCCAGGACCACCTCGAATTTGGAGTTTCTGATCTCAGGATGTCAAACCAACCCACATGACCACGTGTTCTCAGTGCTTAGTTTGACCTTGGCTAGGGTAGCCAAGAGTCCTACAAGTGACCGGTGCAAATTCAAGGACAACAACCAAGAGTCACGAAAGCACTCACACCTCACCCTAGAGAACATACAGCGATTAACGAAATATAAACTAATCCCTTGGAATGAAGGAGAACGGACTGATAAGCATGTCTAAGGGAGATAGCTGAGAAAGACCATGACGAGTATACTATGGAAAAGAAAAAGAGGACCCAGAAAATGGAAGGTGAACAGAAATCACACCTGAATTATCCACAATGAAAGATGATGTCCGTCTTTAGACAGACTGTGCTGGAACGTTTGAAAGTCAGAGAAATTCACAAGCCAAAAAACGGCAGCGAAGGTCAAGCATGGGCTAACTGGGAAGGGTGAGTTATGAGACTGCTCCAAGCAGGCTCTGAAACCTGTATCCAGGAAGCATGCTGGACCTCAGAGACACAATTATGACAAATCCTCTGACATCACAATGGACCCGAAAAACAACCTAGCCTCATCTACACAGTGCTAGAGTTGGGCTCACTAGTATATTTAACTCCCATTGCACTCAACTGCACGTTGCCACTGAACATGTAAGTGGCCGGCCGGTGGTGCAGTGGTGAGGTCCGCACCTTCTGGGTCTGTGGCCCAGTATGGGCTGGGTGGAATCCTCGGTTTGGGCCTCCTCACCACTGCTTCAGTTGTTCTGGTGCAGGCGTCCGAGGTAGAGTAGAGGCAGATGGGAAGGGACGTTGGACAGGGCCAGACTTCCACAGCAAATACAGGAGCATTGCCAGCAGATGTGAGCACAGCAATGCACTTGTGCCAAAACAAAACCAATTAAAAGTTGCAAAGAATAGAAAAACTGAAGCTAAGGAAAAAAAAAACAAAAAAACAGGAGCTTGCCATTACGAAGAATAGGATCTCTGTGAATACCCTTAGCAAAACAGGTGAATTCTATGTTAATTCAAAAACTAGCAAACCTTTGGGGAAAGAAACTCAAGAAGACACAAGAAAAAAAAAGATATCGAGGGATCTAGGAATGGAAGGATTAACACACTTGAAAGGTTCATACCGCAGTAAGGAATCTCTGGATTCCATGCAATCCCAGTCAAAGTTGCAGCAGTATTTGCCACAGAGAAGAAGAGAGAATCCTGAAGTTTCTAGCCAGCAACACGAGACCCTGACTAGGCAAAGGAATCCTCAGGAAAACGAACAAAGCAGCACGTGTCACAATTTCTGATTTCAACATAGAGGACGAAGCGCTAGGTACCGAAACGGCACAGTCTGGGCCCCAAAACAGGCATGAAGACCCATGCAAAACAATTGAGAGCCCAGAGCCCAACTCAAACTTACATGGACAGCCCATTTTGGACCAGGGAGCCAAGTGGAGACAGCGGAGAAAGGAGAGTCTCTACAATAAACGGTGCTGGGAAGCCTGCACAGCCACATGGAACACAACGAGAGTACGCCATGATGTTACACCTGGCACACACACCACCTGAAATGGATTAAAGCCTTGAATGGCAGACTTGAAACCGTGAACCTTGTAGGAGAAGACCTAGGCAGAGTGCTCTTTGCCATCTGTCTGAGCCGCCTATTTGGAAGAAGCATGTCTGACTGGGCAAGGGCAACAAAGGAAACAAGAAACAAACGGGACCACATCAAATGCACACACTTCTGCCCACTCAAGGAAACCATCAACTGAATACTAAGACACCACAACAATTGGGAGAGGATGTTTGCAAATCACACATCGGACAAGGGGTGAAAAGCCCAAAGATACAATCAACTCGCACGTCTCCACAAGAAAAAAAACAAGCCAATGAAAACCTGGTCAAAAGATGGAAGCAGAGATTTCTCCGAAGAAGACAGAAAGAGGGCCAGTAGGTGCACGAAAACTTGTTCACCATCATGAAGTCTCAGGAAAATGCAAATCCAAACTGCAAGGCCATGGCAGCTCACTGTGGTCAGCATGGCTAGAAGGAAGCAGACAGGAAATAACAAGTGTCAGAGAGGAGGTGGAGAGAAGGGAAGCCTCCTGCACTGCTGGTGGGAGTGTAACCCGGTGCAGCCACGATGCCAAAGGTGTGGAACTGCCTCAGAAATTTAAGTATCCATGTCCCGTATGACCCAGCTATTAATCTGCCGCTTGCTTATCCAAAACAGTCAGAAAGACTACCGCATAAAGACATGTGCATGGCTGTGTTCACCACAGTCTTACTCCTGATATCCAAGACTTGGAAAGCACCCTGGTGTCCAGCAAGGGATGATTGGAGAAGGAAGATGGGCTATAGCCACACAATGGTATACCACTCAGCCGGAACAAATGATGCAATCCAGCCATTTGTGACCACCAGAATGGCTGTGAGGGTTTTAGGGGAAGTGTAACAAGCCCCAGTGAGAAATTCAAATACCATAGAATCTCACTTACAAGGCGAAGAAAAAGCAAGCACTAACCAACAGGTGGCACTGAACATTTGTATGCGGGCTCCCAGAGGCAAAGAGGGGCGGTGACGGAGGGTGAAAGAGAAGATTAGGCACAAGTGTGTGGTGAGGGCCTGTGATTAGTCTTACACTGGTGAAGATGATGTAAGCTACACAGAAGTCTAAAGCAATGAGGATGTGAATCTGGAAGTTATAGTACGTTCTAATGCAGGGTCATGGCTATAAATTCACCTCAAATCAAAAATCCAAAAAGGGGTCCAGAATGATGTCATAAAGCTTTGGGGGCGGAAAGAGTTTACGGAAGGTGAACTTCCAAGGATGGAAAATCACCTCCAAATGCTTACAGATGCTACAGAAAGGCAGACCATTCCAAATAGGTGAAGAGGAATACTACGAAGAGAACATGATCAGTCCTAAACCCATGAACGAACGGAAAATGTTACCGTCCATGATGTTATTACTAATCACCTTCACGAATAATCCAAACAGGCCCACGTCTTCCCAAGTTCAGGCAAAAGGTTGGTCCAAAAGTACAATTCAGGGCCGGCCCTGTGGTGGAGCAGGTAAGTGCCCACATTCCGCTTGGGCGGCCCGGGCCTCACTGTTTCACATTACGAGTGCATATCACATTAGTAGTGTTAGGAAATATAGATTTCATGGTATGGTGCGGGCAGAGATCATAAATAAGCAGCAATTGTGAGGATACGTTATCAATACGCACAAGAAAAGGAACCATAAGAATATTACAATCTATGGAAGTATCTGGTACACTTCCCAAAGGCAGAAGGAAGGAAATCTTGTGACCTGCCAAGGTGGAATTGGCAGAGTGCCACGAGATGACACCATCATTGTGCATCAGAACATTCCCTGGGCAACTTCAACTTGTGAGGGAGTCCAGGACTTTTTCTGGGTAAGGTCCACCCATTTTGCCATCTACCCAAGATATAAGAGATAAAACCCAGGATAATCTTACAGGAGTGACACCAGTGTCTAGAGAGAATGTAGGAGCCCTTTCGAAGTTCAAGGAGAAAGATAGAAACTGACAACAATTGCAGAAAAAGGAAAACTATCCTACCTAGACAGGGTGAGGAGTCAGACTGGTCTGAGATGGCTGTGAAACTCTGTGTGCACGGAGGTTGTCAGGACAACTTCGAATTTTGAGGTCGCTTATGACATCACGGTGAACATGTCCCCCAGGGTGGCCGCATGGTTACAGTCTGAGGATTGGCCTAGGCTAGGCTATTAAAGGGACAGATACCCAGAAACAGGTTTGGCAAACAGAAAGCAGGCACAGAAACTAGAAGAGATAAAACAGAGTCTGATGCAAGGGATAAGAAAGGAACCCTAGGCCACAAGTGAGAATAGAGGGACAGGCACGGAGAGGAGAACATTGTCATCTATTCAAGTCTATGGGGAGGTCATGCTGATTCAAGCTTGCAACTTCATTGGAAACAAGTGGCCGGACTTGGCGTTCATCACACCTACAGTGCCCTTGTGCCTTAAGCATAATGCAAAGTCAAGAAAGATGTCTTGAGGACATTGAAGAGAAGAATCGATGCCTCCTTTCCAAGGCCCATAGCATTCTTTGAAGGTCAGTCTCTTTTTCCGAAGCTCTGGTGTCACGTGGGCCCACTGGGCACATGGTAATGTGTCCCAAGAGATGTCTTGGAAGCCTTGAAGGAATGGAGCCCTGTCACGCTTGGGGTATGTCTCTTTGTTTGGAAGTGCTCTACAAGGGTGCTGAAAAGCACCCTCTTCCACAGGGCTTCGTTCCTTCGTGAAGGCTGCCCTCCCAGGCTAGTGTGCTCTGTTTGCCTCCATCGAAATTCTCTCCCCCTACCTCTTGCCGTAGAAGGATTATTGATTATGTGTTTTGACACCATATGTAAGGAAGTTGCACGAAAATTAGAACTTTACAGTTGTGTTTCAAGAAAAATAAACAGGCCAGGGTAGAGGATGTAGGGCAAACAAATGGCACACCCTATAAAAAGTAAGTAAGCCCGTATCTGGACGGAATCTAGGGGAACGTTCAAGGATCAGGGGTCAAGTTCGAAACTTCCCAAATCCGGAAAAGAGACAGAAAAATATCTTTCCTGGAGAGTGGAATTCATCCGATTTGTCTAAGTTGTCTTGGAAACATTGTGTCCGTGAAGGGGGTTGCCAGGACCACCTCGAATTTGGAGTTTCTGATATCTCAGGATGTCAAACCAACCCACATGACCACGTGTTCTCAGTGCTTAGTTTGACCTAGGCTAGGATAGCCAAGAGTCCTACAAGTGACCGGTGCAAATTCAAGGACAACAACCAAGAGTCACGAAAGCACTCACACCTCACCCTAGAGAACATACAGCGATTAAAGAAATACAAACTAATCCCTTGGAATGAAGGAGAACGGACTGATAAGCATGTCTAAGGGAGATAGCTGAGAAAGACCATGACGAGTATACTATGGAAAAGAAAAAGAGGACCCAGAAAATGGAAGGTGAACAGAAATCACACCTGAATTATCCACAATGAAAGATGATGTCCGTCTTTAGACAGACTCTGCTGGAACGTTTGAAAGTCAGAGAAATTCACAAGCCAAAAAACGGCAGCGAAGGTCAAGCATGGGCTAACTGGGAAGGGTGAGTTATGAGACTGCTCCAAGCAGGCTCTGAAACCTGTATCCAGGAAGCATGCTGGACCTCAGAGACACAATTATGACAAATCCTCTGACATCACAATGGACCCGAAAAACAACCTAGCCTCATCTACACAGTGCTAGAGTTGGGCTCACTAGTATATTTAACTCCCATTGCACTCAACTGCACGTTGCCACTGAACATGTAAGTGGCCGGCCGGTGGTGCAGTGGTGAGGTCCGCACCTTCTGGGTCTGTGGCCCAGTATGGTCTGGGTGGAATCCTCGGTTTGGGCCTCCTCACCACTGCTTCAGTTGTTCTGGTGCAGGCGTCCGAGGTAGAGTAGAGGCAGATGGGAAGGGACGTTGGACAGGGCCAGACTTCCACAGCAAATACAGGAGCATTGCCAGCAGATGTGAGCACAGCAATGCACTTGTGCCAAAACAAAACCAATTAAAAGTTGCAAAGAATAGAAAAACTGAAGCTAAGGAAAAAAAAAAAAAAAAAAACAGGAGCTTGCCATTACGAAGAATAGGATCTCTGTGAATAACCTTAGCAAAACAGGTGAATTCTATGTTAATTCAAAAACTAGCAAACCTTTGGGGAAAGAAACTCAAGAAGACACAAGAAAAAAAAAGATACCGAGGGATCTAGGAATGGAAGGATTAACACACTTGAAAGGTTCATACCGCAGTAAGGAATCTCTGGATTCCATGCAATCCCAGTCAAAGTTGCAGCAGTATTTGCCACAGAGAAGAAGAGAGAATCCTAAAGTTTCTAGCCAGCAACACGAGACCCTGACTAGGCAAAGGAATCCTCAGGAAAACGAACAAAGCGGCACGTGTCACAATTTCTGATTTCAACATAGAGGACGAAGCGCTAGGTACCGAAACGGCACAGTCTGGGCCCCAAAACAGGCATGAAGACCCATGCAAAACAATTGAGAGCCCAGAGCCCAACTCAAACTTACATGGACAGCCCATTTTGGACCAGGGAGCCAAGTGGAGACAGCGGAGAAAGGAGAGTCTCTACAATAAACGGTGCTGGGAAGCCTGCACAGCCACATGGAACACAACGAGAGTACACCATGATGTTACACCTGGCACACACACCACCTGAAGTGGATTAAAGCCTTGAATGGCAGACTTGAAACCGTGAACCTTGTAGGAGAAGACCTAGGCAGAGTGCTCTTTGCCATCTGTCTGAGCCGCCTATTTGGAAGAAGCATGTCTGACTGGGCAAGGGCAACAAAGGAAACAAGAAACAAACGGGACCACATCAAATGCACACACTTCTGCCCACTCAAGGAAACCATCAACTGAATACTAAGACACCACAACAATTGGGAGAGGATGTTTGCAAACCACACATCGGACAAGGGGTGAAAAGCCCAAAGATACAATCAACTCGCACGTCTCCACAAGAAAAAAAACAAGCCAATGAAAACCTGGTCAAAAGATGGAAGCAGAGATTTCTCCGAAGAAGACAGAAAGAGGGCCAGTAGGTGCACGAAAACTTGTTCACCATCATTAAGTCTCAGGAAAATGCAAATCCAAACTGCAAGGCCATGGCAGCTCACTGTGGTCAGCATGGCTAGAAGGAAGCAGACAGGAAATAACAAGTGTCAGAGAGGAGGTGCAGAGAAGGGAAGCCTCCTGCACTGCCGGTGAGAGTGTAACCCGGTGCAGCCACGATGCCAAAGGTGTGGAACTGCCTCAGAAGTTTAAGTATCCATGTCCCGTATGACCCAGCTATTAATCTGCCGCTTGTTTATCCAAAAAAGTCAGAAAGACTACCGCATAAAGACATGTGCATGGCTGTGTTCACCACAGTCTTACTCCTGATATCCAAGACTTGGAAAGCACCCTGGTGTCCAGCAAGGGATGATTGGAGAAGGAAGATGGGCTATAGCCACACAATGGTATACCACTCAGCCGGAACAAATGATGCAATCCAGCCATTTGTGACCACCAGAATGGCTGTGAGGGTTTTAGGGGAAGTGTAACAAGCCCCAGTGAGAAATTCAAATACCATAGAATCTCACTTACAAGGCGAAGAAAAAGCAAGCACTAACCATCAGGTGGCACTGAACATTTGTATGCGGGCTCCCAGAGGCAAAGAGGGGCGGTGACGGAGGGTGAAAGAGAAGATTAGGCACAAGTGTGTGGTGAGGGCCTGTGATTAGTCTTACACTGGTGAAGATGATGTAAGCTACACAGAAGTCTAAAGCAATGAGGATGTGAATCTGGAAGTTATAGTACGTTCTAATGCAGGGTCATGGCTATAAATTCACCTCAAATCAAAAATCCAAAAAGGGGTCCAGAATGATGTCATAAAGCTTTGGGGGCGGAAAGAGTTTACGGAAGGTGAACTTCCAAGGATGGAAAATCACCTCCAAATGCTTACAGATGCTACAGAAAGGCAGACCATTCCAAATAGGTGAAGAG
The DNA here is from genome assembly GCF_041296235.1 of Equus asinus. Classification (NCBI taxonomy): domain Eukaryota; kingdom Metazoa; phylum Chordata; class Mammalia; order Perissodactyla; family Equidae; genus Equus; species Equus asinus. Next base: position 9,705,377 of record NC_091813.1, on the reverse strand, counting down.
GAATACTACGAAGAGAACATGATCAGTCCTAAACCCATGAACGAACGGAAAATGTTACCGTCCATGATGTTATTACTAATCACCTTCACGAATAATCCAAACAGGCCCACGTCTTCCCAAGTTCAGGCAAAAGGTTGGTCCAAAAGTACAATTCAGGGCCGGCCCTGTGGTGGAGCAGGTAAGTGCCCACATTCCGCTTGGGCGGCCCGGGCCTCACTGTTTCACATTACGAGTGCATATCACATTAGTAGTGTTAGGAAATATAGATTTCATGGTATGGTGCGGGCAGAGATCATAAATAAGCAGCAATTGTGAGGATACGCTATCAATACGCACAAGAAAAGGAACCATAAGAATATTACAATCTATGGAAGTATCTGGTACACTTCCCAAAGGCAGAAGGAAGGAAAACTTGTGACCTGCCAAGGTGGAATTGGCAGAGTGCCACGAGATGACACCATCATTGTGCATCAGAACATTCCCTGGGCAACTTCAACTTGTGAGGGAGTCCAGGACTTTTTCTGGGTAAGGTCCACCCATTTTGCCATCTACCCAAGATATAAGAGATAAAACCCAGGATAATCTTACAGGAGTGACACCAGTGTCTAGAGAGAATGTAGGAGCCCTTTCGAAGTTCAAGGAGAAAGATAGAAACTGACAACAATTGCAGAAAAAGGAAAACTATCCTACCTAGACAGGGTGAGGAGTCAGACTGGTCTGAGATGGCTGTGAAACTCTGTGTGCACGGAGGTTGTCAGGACAACTTCGAATTTTGAGGTCGCTTATGACATCACGGTGAACATGTCCCCCAGGGTGGCCGCATGGTTACAGTCTGAGGATTGGCCTAGGCTAGGCTATTAAAGGGACAGATACCCAGAAACAGGTTTGGCAAACAGAAAGCAGGCACAGAAACTAGAAGAGATAAAACAGAGTCTGATGCAAGGGATAAGAAAGGAACCCTAGGCCACAAGTGAGAATAGAGGGACAGGCACGGAGAGGAGAACATTGTCATCTATTCAAGTCTATGGGGAGGTCATGCTGATTCAAGCTTGCAACTTCATTGGAAACAAGTGGCCGGACTTGGCGTTCATCACACCTACAGTGCCCTTGTGCCTTAAGCATAATGCAAAGTCAAGAAAGATGTCTTGAGGACATTGAAGAGAAGAATCGATGCCTCCTTTCCAAGGCCCATAGCATTCTTTGAAGGTCAGTCTCTTTTTCCGAAGCTCTGGTGTCACGTGGGCCCACTGGGCACATGGTAATGTGTCCCAAGAGATGTCTTGGAAGCCTTGAAGGAATGGAGCCCTGTCACGCTTGGGGTATGTCTCTTTGTTTGGAAGTGCTCTACAAGGGTGCTGAAAAGCACCCTCTTCCACAGGGCTTCGTTCCTTCGTGAAGGCTGCCCTCCCAGGCTAGTGTGCTCTGTTTGCCTCCATCGAAATTCTCTCCCCCTACCTCTTGCCGTAGAAGGATTATTGATTCTGTGTTTTGACACCATATGTAAGGAAGTTGCACGAAAATTAGAACTTTACAGTTGTGTTTCAAGAAAAATAAACAGGCCAGGGTAGAGGATGTAGGGCAAACAAATGGCACACCCTATAAAAATTAAGTAAGCCCGTATCTGGACGGAATCTAGGGGAACGTTCAAGGATCAGGGGTCAAGTTCGAAACTTCCCAAATCCGGAAAAGAGACAGAAAAATATCTTTCCTGGAGAGTGGAATTCATCCGATTTGTCTAAGTTGTCTTGGAAACATTGTGTCCGTGAAGGGGGTTGCCAGGACCACCTCGAATTTGGAGTTTCTGATCTCAGGATGTCAAACCAACCCACATGACCACGTGTTCTCAGTGCTTAGTTTGACCTTGGCTAGGGTAGCCAAGAGTCCTACAAGTGACCGGTGCAAATTCAAGGACAACAACCAAGAGTCACGAAAGCACTCACACCTCACCCTAGAGAACATACAGCGATTAACGAAATATAAACTAATCCCTTGGAATGAAGGAGAACGGACTGATAAGCATGTCTAAGGGAGATAGCTGAGAAAGACCATGACGAGTATACTATGGAAAAGAAAAAGAGGACCCAGAAAATGGAAGGTGAACAGAAATCACACCTGAATTATCCACAATGAAAGATGATGTCCGTCTTTAGACAGACTCTGCTGGAACGTTTGAAAGTCAGAGAAATTCACAAGCCAAAAAACGGCAGCGAAGGTCAAGCATGGGCTAACTGGGAAGGGTGAGTTATGAGACTGCTCCAAGCAGGCTCTGAAACCTGTATCCAGGAAGCATGCTGGACCTCAGAGACACAATTATGACAAATCCTCTGACATCACAATGGACCCGAAAAACAACCTAGCCTCATCTACACAGTGCTAGAGTTGGGCTCACTAGTATATTTAACTCCCGTTGCACTCAACTGCACGTTGCCACTGAACATGTAAGTGGCCGGCCGGTGGTGCAGTGGTGAGGTCCGCACCTTCTGGGTCTGTGGCCCAGTATGGGCTGGGTGGAATCCTCGGTTTGGGCCTCCTCACCACTGCTTCAGTTGTTCTGGTGCAGGCGTCCGAGGTAGAGTAGAGGCAGATGGGAAGGGACGTTGGACAGGGCCAGACTTCCACAGCAAATACAGGAGCATTGCCAGCAGATGTGAGCACAGCAATGCACTTGTGCCAAAACAAAACCAATTAAAAGTTGCAAAGAATAGAAAAACTGAAGCTAAGGAAAAAAAAAACAAAAAAACAGGAGCTTGCCATTACGAAGAATAGGATCTCTGTGAATACCCTTAGCAAAACAGGTGAATTCTATGTTAATTCAAAAACTAGCAAACCTTTGGGGAAAGAAACTCAAGAAGACACAAGAAAAAAAAAGATATCGAGGGATCTAGGAATGGAAGGATTAACACACTTGAAAGGTTCATACCGCAGTAAGGAATCTCTGGATTCCATGCAATCCCAGTCAAAGTTGCAGCAGTATTTGCCACAGAGAAGAAGAGAGAATCCTGAAGTTTCTAGCCAGCAACACGAGACCCTGACTAGGCAAAGGAATCCTCAGGAAAACGAACAAAGCAGCACGTGTCACAATTTCTGATTTCAACATAGAGGACGAAGCGCTAGGTACCGAAACGGCACAGTCTGGGCCCCAAAACAGGCATGAAGACCCATGCAAAACAATTGAGAGCCCAGAGCCCAACTCAAACTTACATGGACAGCCCATTTTGGACCAGGGAGCCAAGTGGAGACAGCGGAGAAAGGAGAGTCTCTACAATAAACGGTGCTGGGAAGCCTGCACAGCCACATGGAACACAACGAGAGTACGCCATGATGTTACACCTGGCACACACACCACCTGAAATGGATTAAAGCCTTGAATGGCAGACTTGAAACCGTGAACCTTGTAGGAGAAGACCTAGGCAGAGTGCTCTTTGCCATCTGTCTGAGCCGCCTATTTGGAAGAAGCATGTCTGACTGGGCAAGGGCAACAAAGGAAACAAGAAACAAACGGGACCACATCAAATGCACACACATCTGCCCACTCAAGGAAACCATCAACTGAATACTAAGACACCACAACAATTGGGAGAGGATGTTTGCAAATCACACATCGGACAAGGGGTGAAAAGCCCAAAGATACAATCAACTCGCACGTCTCCACAAGAAAAAAAACAAGCCAATGAAAACCTGGTCAAAAGATGGAAGCAGAGATTTCTCCGAAGAAGACAGAAAGAGGGCGAGTAGGTGCATGAAAACTTGTTCACCATCATGAAGTCTCAGGAAAATGCAAATCCAAACTGCAAGGCCATGGCAGCTCACTGTGGTCAGCATGGCTAGAAGGAAGCAGACAGGAAATAACAAGTGTCAGAGAGGAGGTGGAGAGAAGGGAAGCCTCCTGCACTGCTGGTGGGAGTGTAACCCGGTGCAGCCACGATGCCAAAGGTGTGGAACTGCCTCAGAAGTTTAAGTATCCATGTCCCGTATGACCCAGCTATTAATCTGCCGCTTGTTTATCCAAAAAAGTCAGAAAGACTACCGCATAAAGACATGTGCATGGCTGTGTTCACCACAGTCTTACTCCTGATATCCAAGACTTGGAAAGCACCCTGGTGTCCAGCAAGGGATGATTGGAGAAGGAAGATGGGCTATAGCCACACAATGGTATACCACTCAGCCGGAACAAATGATGCAATCCAGCCATTTGTGACCACCAGAATGGCTGTGAGGGTTTTAGGGGAAGTGTAACAAGCCCCAGTGAGAAATTCAAATACCATAGAATCTCACTTACAAGGCGAAGAAAAAGCAAGCACTAACCATCAGGTGGCACTGAACATTTGTATGCGGGCTCCCAGAGGCAAAGAGGGGCGGTGACGGAGGGTGAAAGAGAAGATTAGGCACAAGTGTGTGGTGAGGGCCTGTGATTAGTCTTACACTGGTGAAGATGATGTAAGCTACACAGAAGTCTAAAGCAATGAGGATGTGAATCTGGAAGTTATAGTACGTTCTAATGCAGGGTCATGGCTATAAATTCACCTCAAATCAAAAATCCAAAAAGGGGTCCAGAATGATGTCATAAAGCTTTGGGGGCGGAAAGAGTTTACGGAAGGTGAACTTCCAAGGATGGAAAATCACCTCCAAATGCTTACAGATGCTACAGAAAGGCAGACCATTCCAAATAGGTGAAGAGGAATACTACGAAGAGAACATGATCAGTCCTAAACCCATGAACGAACGGAAAATGTTACCGTCCATGATGTTATTACTAATCACCTTCACGAATAATCCAAACAGGCCCACGTCTTCCCAAGTTCAGGCAAAAGGTTGGTCCAAAAGTACAATTCAGGGCCGGCCCTGTGGTGGAGCAGGTAAGTGCCCACATTCCGCTTGGGCGGCCCGGGCCTCACTGTTTCACATTACGAGTGCATATCACATTAGTAGTGTTAGGAAATATAGATTTCATGGTATGGTGCGGGCAGAGATCATAAATAAGCAGCAATTGTGAGGATACGCTATCAATACGCACAAGAAAAGGAACCATAAGAATATTACAATCTATGGAAGTATCTGGTACACTTCCCAAAGGCAGAAGGAAGGAAAACTTGTGACCTGCCAAGGTGGAATTGGCAGAGTGCCACGAGATGACACCATCATTGTGCATCAGAACATTCCCTGGGCAACTTCAACTTGTGAGGGAGTCCAGGACTTTTTCTGGGTAAGGTCCACCCATTTTGCCATCTACCCAAGATATAAGAGATAAAACCCAGGATAATCTTACAGGAGTGACACCAGTGTCTAGAGAGAATGTAGGAGCCCTTTCGAAGTTCAAGGAGAAAGATAGAAACTGACAACAATTGCAGAAAAAGGAAAACTATCCTACCTAGACAGGGTGAGGAGTCAGACTGGTCTGAGATGGCTGTGAAACTCTGTGTGCACGGAGGTTGTCAGGACAACTTCGAATTTTGAGGTCGCTTATGACATCACGGTGAACATGTCCCCCAGGGTGGCCGCATGGTTACAGTCTGAGGATTGGCCTAGGCTAGGCTATTAAAGGGACAGATACCCAGAAACAGGTTTGGCAAACAGAAAGCAGGCACAGAAACTAGAAGAGATAAAACAGAGTCTGATGCAAGGGATAAGAAAGGAACCCTAGGCCACAAGTGAGAATAGAGGGACAGGCACGGAGAGGAGAACATTGTCATCTATTCAAGTCTATGGGGAGGTCATGCTGATTCAAGCTTGCAACTTCATTGGAAACAAGTGGCCGGACTTGGCGTTCATCACACCTACAGTGCCCTTGTGCCTTAAGCATAATGCAAAGTCAAGAAAGATGTCTTGAGGACATTGAAGAGAAGAATCGATGCCTCCTTTCCAAGGCCCATAGCATTCTTTGAAGGTCAGTCTCTTTTTCCGAAGCTCTGGTGTCACGTGGGCCCACTGGGCACATGGTAATGTGTCCCAAGAGATGTCTTGGAAGCCTTGAAGGAATGGAGCCCTGTCACGCTTGGGGTATGTCTCTTTGTTTGGAAGTGCTCTACAAGGGTGCTGAAAAGCACCCTCTTCCACAGGGCTTCGTTCCTTCGTGAAGGCTGCCCTCCCAGGCTAGTGTGCTCTGTTTGCCTCCATCGAAATTCTCTCCCCCTACCTCTTGCCGTAGAAGGATTATTGATTATGTGTTTTGACACCACATGTAAGGAAGTTGCACGAAAATTAGAACTTTACAGTTGTGTTTCAAGAAAAATAAACAGGCCAGGGTAGAGGATGTAGGGCAAACAAATGGCACACCCTATAAAAATTAAGTAAGCCCGTATCTGGACGGAATCTAGGGGAACGTTCAAGGATCAGGGGTCAAGTTCGAAACTTCCCAAATCCGGAAAAGAGACAGAAAAATATCTTTCCTGGAGAGTGGAATTCATCCGATTTGTCTAAGTTGTCTTGGAAACATTGTGTCCGTGAAGGGGTTTGCCAGGACCACCTCGAATTTGGAGTTTCTGATCTCAGGATGTCAAACCAACCCACATGACCACGTGTTCTCAGTGCTTAGTTTGACCTAGGCTAGGATAGCCAAGAGTCCTACAAGTGACCGGTGCAAATTCAAGGACAACAACCAAGAGTCACGAAAGCACTCACACCTCACCCTAGAGAACATACAGCGATTAAAGAAATACAAACTAATCCCTCGGAATGAAGGAGAACGGACTGATAAGCATGTCTAAGGGAGATAGCTGAGAAAGACCATGACGAGTATACTATGGAAAAGAAAAAGAGGACCCAGAAAATGGAAGGTGAACAGAAATCACACCTGAATTATCCACAATGAAAGATGATGTCCGTCTTTAGACAGACTCTGCTGGAACGTTTGAAAGTCAGAGAAATTCACAAGCCAAAAAACGGCAGCGAAGGTCAAGCATGGGCTAACTGGGAAGGGTGAGTTATGAGACTGCTCCAAGCAGGCTCTGAAACCTGTATCCAGGAAGCATGCTGGACCTCAGAGACACAATTATGACAAATCCTCTGACATCACAATGGACCCGACAAACAACCTAGCCTCATCTACACAGTGCTAGAGTTGGGCTCACTAGTATATTTAACTCCCATTGCACTCAACTGCACGTTGCCACTGAACATGTAAGTGGCCGGCCGGTGGTGCAGTGGTGAGGTCCGCACCTTCTGGGTCTGTGGCCCAGTATGGGCTGGGTGGAATCCTCGGTTTGGGCCTCCTCACCACTGCTTCAGTTGTTCTGGTGCAGGCGTCCGAGGTAGAGTAGAGGCAGATGGGAAGGGACGTTGGACAGGGCCAGACTTCCACAGCAAATACAGGAGCATTGCCAGCAGATGTGAGCACAGCAATGCACTTGTGCCAAAACAAAACCAATTAAAAGTTGCAAAGAATAGAAAAACTGAAGCTAAGGGAAAAAAAAACAAAAAAACAGGAGCTTGCCATTACGAAGAATAGGATCTCTGTGAATACCCTTAGCAAAACAGGTGAATTCTATGTTAATTCAAAAACTAGCAAACCTTTGGGGAAAGAAACTCAAGAAGACACAAGAAAAAAAAAGATATCGAGGGATCTAGGAATGGAAGGATTAACACACTTGAAAGGTTCATACCGCAGTAAGGAATCTCTGGATTCCATGCAATCCCAGTCAAAGTTGCAGCAGTATTTGCCACAGAGAAGAAGAGAGAATCCTGAAGTTTCTAGCCAGCAACACGAGACCCTGACTAGGCAAAGGAATCCTCAGGAAAACGAACAAAGCAGCACGTGTCACAATTTCTGATTTCAACATAGAGGACGAAGCGCTAGGTACCGAAACGGCACAGTCTGGGCCCCAAAACAGGCATGAAGACCCATGCAAAACAATTGAGAGCCCAGAGCCCAACTCAAACTTACATGGACAGCCCATTTTGGACCAGGGAGCCAAGTGGAGACAGCGGAGAAAGGAGAGTCTCTACAATAAACGGTGCTGGGAAGCCTGCACAGCCACATGGAACACAACGAGAGTACACCATGATGTTACACCTGGCACACACACCACCTGAAATGGATTAAAGCCTTGAATGGCAGACTTGAAACCGTGAACCTTGTAGGAGAAGACCTAGGCAGAGTGCTCTTTGCCATCTGTCTGAGCCGCCTATTTGGAAGAAGCATGTCTGACTGGGCAAGGGCAACAAAGGAAACAAGAAACAAACGGGACCACATCAAATGCACACACTTCTGCCCACTCAAGGAAACCATCAACTGAATACTAAGACACCACAACAATTGGGAGAGGATGTTTGCAAACCACACATCGGACAAGGGGTGAAAAGCCCAAAGATACAATCAACTCGCACGTCTCCACAAGAAAAAAAACAAGCCAATGAAAACCTGGTCAAAAGATGGAAGCAGAGATTTCTCCGAAGAAGACAGAAAGAGGGCCAGTAGGTGCATGAAAACTTGTTCACCATCATGAAGTCTCAGGAAAATGCAAATCCAAACTGCAAGGCCATGGCAGCTCACTGTGGTCAGCATGGCTAGAAGGAAGCAGACAGGAAATAACAAGTGTCAGAGAGGAGGTGGAGAGAAGGGAAGCCTCCTGCACTGCTGGTGGGAGTGTAACCCGGTGCAGCCACGATGCCAAAGGTGTGGAACTGCCTCAGAAGTTTAAGTATCCATGTCCCGTATGACCCAGCTATTAATCTGCCGCTTGTTTATCCAAAAAAGTCAGAAAGACTACCGCATAAAGACATGTGCATGGCTGTGTTCACCACAGTCTTACTCCTGATATCCAAGACTTGGAAAGCACCCTGGTGTCCAGCAAGGGATGATTGGAGAAGGAAGATGGGCTATAGCCACACAATGGTATACCACTCAGCCGGAACAAATGATGCAATCCAGCCATTTGTGACCACCAAAATGGCTGTGAGGGTTTTAGGGGAAGTGTAACAAGCCCCAGTGAGAAATTCAAATACCATAGAATCTCACTTACAAGGAGAAGAGAAAGCAAGCACTAACCAACAGGTGGCACTGAACATTTGTATGCGGGCTCCCAGAGGCAAAGAGGGGCGGTGACGGAGGGTGAAAGAGAAGATTAGGCACAAGTGTGTGGTGAGGGCCTGTGATTAGTCTTACACTGGTGAAGATGATGTAAGCTACACAGAAGTCTAAAGCAATGAGGATGTGAATCTGGAAGTTATAGTACGTTCTAATGCAGGGTCATGGCTATAAATTCACCTCAAATCAAAAATCCAAAAAGGGGTCCAGAATGATGTCATAAAGCTTTGGGGGCGGAAAGAGTTTACAGAAGGTGAACTTCCAAGTTTGGAAAATCACCTCCAAATGCTTACAGATGCTACAGAAAGGCAGACCATTCCAAATAGGTGAAGAGGAATACTACGAAGAGAACATGATCAGTCCTAAACCCATGAACGAACGGAAAATGTTACCGTCCATGATGTTATTACTAATCACCTTCACGAATAATCCAAACAGGCCCACGTCTTCCCAAGTTCAGGCAAAAGGTTGGTCCAAAAGTACAATTCAGGGCCGGCCCTGTGGTGGAGCAGGTAAGTGCCCACATTCCGCTTGGGCGGCCCGGGCCTCACTGTTTCACATTACGAGTGCATATCACATTAGTAGTGTTAGGAAATATAGATTTCATGGTATGGTGCGGGCAGAGATCATAAATAAGCAGCAATTGTGAGGATACGTTATCAATACGCACAAGAAAAGGAACCATAAGAATATTACAATCTATGGAAGTATCTGGTACACTTCCCAAAGGCAGAAGGAAGGAAATCTTGTGACCTGCCAAGGTGGAATTGGCAGAGTGCCACGAGATGACACCATCATTGTGCATCAGAACATTCCCTGGGCAACTTCAACTTGTGAGGGAGTCCAGGACTTTTTCTGGGTAAGGTCCACCCATTTTGCCATCTACCCAAGATATAAGAGATAAAACCCAGGATAATCTTACAGGAGTGAAACCAGTGTCTAGAGAGAATGTAGGAGCCCTTTCGAAGTTCAAGGAGAAAGATAGAAACTGACAACAATTGCAGAAAAAGGAAAACTATCCTACCTAGACAGGGTGAGGAGTCAGACTGGTCTGAGATGGCTGTGAAACTCTGTGTGCACGGAGGTTGTCAGGACAACTTCGAATTTTGAGGTCGCTTATGACATCACGGTGAACATGTCCCCCAGGGTGGCCGCATGGTTACAGTCTGAGGATTGGCCTAGGCTAGGCTATTAAAGGGACAGATACCCAGAAACAGGTTTGGCAAACAGAAAGCAGGCACAGAAACTAGAAGAGATAAAACAGAGTCTGATGCAAGGGATAAGAAAGGAACCCTAGGCCACAAGTGAGAATAGAGGGACAGGCACGGAGAGGAGAACATTGTCATCTATTCAAGTCTATGGGGAGGTCATGCTGATTCAAGCTTGCAACTTCATTGGAAACAAGTGGCCGGACTTGGGGTTCATCACACCTACAGTGCCCTTGTGCCTTAAGCATAATGCAAAGTCAAGAAAGATGTCTTGAGGACATTGAAGAGAAGAATCGATGCCTCCTTTCCAAGGCCCATAGCATTCTTTGAAGGTCAGTCTCTTTTTCCGAAGCTCTGGTGTCACGTGGGCCCACTGGGCACATGGTAATGTGTCCCAAGAGATGTCTTGGAAGCCTTGAAGGAATGGAGCCCTGTCACGCTTGGGGTATGTCTCTTTGTTTGGAAGTGCTCTACAAGGGTGCTGAAAAGCACCCTCTTCCACAGGGCTTCGTTCCTTCGTGAAGGCTGCCCTCCCAGGCTAGTGTGCTCTGTTTGCCTCCATCGAAATTCTCTCCCCCTACCTCTTGCCGTAGAAGGATTATTGATTATGTGTTTTGACACCATATGTAAGGAAGTTGCACGAAAATTAGAACTTTACAGTTGTGTTTCAAGAAAAATAAACAGGCCAGGGTAGAGGATGTAGGGCAAACAAATGGCACACCCTATAAAAATTAAGTAAGCCCGTATCTGGACGGAATCTAGGGGAATGTTCAAGGATCAGGGGTCAAGTTCGAAACTTCCCAAATCCGGAAAAGAGACAGAAAAATATCTTTCCTGGAGAGTGGAATTCATCCGATTTGTCTAAGTTGTCTTGGAAACATTGTGTCCGTGAAGGGGGTTGCCAGGACCACCTCGAATTTGGAGTTTCTGATCTCAGGATGTCAAACCAACCCACATGACCACGTGTTCTCAGTGCTTAGTTTGACCTAGGCTAGGGTAGCCAAGAGTCCTACAAGTGACCGGTGCAAATTCAAGGACAACAACCAAGAGTCACAAAAGCACTCACACCTCACCCTAGAGAACATACAGCGATTAAAGAAATACAAACTAATCCCTCGGAATGAAGGAGAACGGACTGATAAGCATGTCTAAGGGAGATAGCTGAGAAAGACCATGACGAGTATACTATGGAAAAGAAAAAGAGGACCCAGAAAATGGAAGGTGAACAGAAATCACACCTGAATTATCCACAATGAAAGATGATGTCCGTCTTTAGACAGACTCTGCTGGAACGTTTGAAAGTCAGAGAAATTCACAAGCCAAAAAACGGCAGCGAAGGTCAAGCATGGGCTAACTGGGAAGGGTGAGTTATGAGACTGCTCCAAGCAGGCTCTGAAACCTGTATCCAGGAAGCATGCTGGACCTCAGAGACACAATTATGACAAATCCTCTGACATCACAATGGACCCGACAAACAACCTAGCCTCATCTACACAGTGCTAGAGTTGGGCTCACTAGTATATTTAACTCCCATTGCACTCAACTGCACGTTGCCACTGAACATGTAAGTGGCCGGCCGGTGGTGCAGTGGTGAGGTCCGCACCTTCTGGGTCTGTGGCCCAGTATGGGCTGGGTGGAATCCTCGGTTTGGGCCTCCTCACCACTGCTTCAGTTGTTCTGGTGCAGGCGTCCGAGGTAGAGTAGAGGCAGATGGGAAGGGACGTTGGACAGGGCCAGACTTCCACAGCAAATACAGGAGCATTGCCAGCAGATGTGAGCACAGCAATGCACTTGTGCCAAAACAAAACCAATTAAAAGTTGCAAAGAATAGAAAAACTGAAGCTAAGGAAAAAAAAAACAAAAAAACAGGAGCTTGCCATTACGAAGAATAGGATCTCTGTGAATAACCTTAGCAAAACAGGTGAATTCTATGTTAATTCAAAAACTAGCAAACCTTTGGGGAAAGAAACTCAAGAAGACACAAGAAAAAAAAAGATATCGAGGGATCTAGGAATGGAAGGATTAACACACTTGAAAGGTTCATACCGCAGTAAGGAATCTCTGGATTCCATGCAATCCCAGTCAAAGTTGCAGCAGTATTTGCCACAGAGAAGAAGAGAGAATCCTGAAGTTTCTAGCCAGCAACACGAGACCCTGACTAGGCAAAGGAATCCTCAGGAAAACGAACAAAGCAGCACGTGTCACAATTTCTGATTTCAACATAGAGGACGAAGCGCTAGGTACCGAAACGGCACAGTCTGGGCCCCAAAACAGGCATGAAGACCCATGCAAAACAATTGAGAGCCCAGAGCCCAACTCAAACTTACATGGACAGCCCATTTTGGACCAGGGAGCCAAGTGGAGACAGCGGAGAAAGGAGAGTCTCTACAATAAACGGTGCTGGGAAGCCTGCACAGCCACATGGAACACAACGAGAGTACACCATGATGTTACACCTGGCACACACACCACCTGAAATGGATTAAAGCCTTGAATGGCAGACTTGAAACCGTGAACCTTGTAGGAGAAGACCTAGGCAGAGTGCTCTTTGCCATCTGTCTGAGCCGCCTATTTGGAAGAAGCATGTCTGACTGGGCAAGGGCAACAAAGGAAACAAGAAACAAACGGGACCACATCAAATGCACACACTTCTGCCCACTCAAGGAAACCATCAACTGAATACTAAGACACCACAACAATTGGGAGAGGATGTTTGCAAACCACACATCGGACAAGGGGTGAAAAGCCCAAAGATACAATCAACTCGCACGTCTCCACAAGAAAAAAAACAAGCCAATGAAAACCTGGTCAAAAGATGGAAGCAGAGATTTCTCCGAAGAAGACAGAAAGAGGGCCAGTAGGTGCATGAAAACTTGTTCACCATCATGAAGTCTCAGGAAAATGCAAATCCAAACTGCAAGGCCATGGCAGCTCACTGTGGTCAGCATGGCTAGAAGGAAGCAGACAGGAAATAACAAGTGTCAGAGAGGAGGTGGAGAGAAGGGAAGCCTCCTGCACTGCTGGTGGGAGTGTAACCCGGTGCAGCCACGATGCCAAAGGTGTGGAACTGCCTCAGAAGTTTAAGTATCCATGTCCCGTATGACCCAGCTATTAATCTGCCGCTTGCTTATCCAAAACAGTCAGAAAGACTACCGCATAAAGACATGTGCATGGCTGTGTTCACCACAGTCTTACTCCTGATATCCAAGACTTGGAAAGCACCCTGGTGTCCAGCAAGGGATGATTGGAGAAGGAAGATGGGCTATAGCCACACAATGGTATACCACTCAGCCGGAACAAATGATGCAATCCAGCCATTTGTGACCACCAGAATGGCTGTGAGGGTTTTAGGGGAAGTGTAACAAGCCCCAGTGAGAAATTCAAATACCATAGAATCTCACTTACAAGGAGAAGAAAAAGCAAGCACTAACCAACAGGTGGCACTGAACATTTGTATGCGGGCTCCCAGAGGCAAAGAGGGGCGGTGACGGAGGGTGAAAGAGAAGATTAGGCACAAGTGTGTGGTGAGGGCCTGTGATTAGTCTTACACTGGTGAAGATGATGTAAGCTACACAGAAGTCTAAAGCAATGAGGATGTGAATCTGGAAGTTATAGTACGTTCTAATGCAGGGTCATGGCTATAAATTCACCTCAAATCAAAAATCCAAAAAGGGGTCCAGAATGATGTCATAAAGCTTTGGGGGCGGAAAGAGTTTACAGAAGGTGAACTTCCAAGGATGGAAAATCACCTCCAAATGCTTACAGATGCTACAGAAAGGCAGACCATTCCAAATAGGTGAAGAGGAATACTACGAAGAGAACATGATCAGTCCTAAACCCATGAACGAACGGAAAATGTTACCGTCCATGATGTTATTACTAATCACCTTCACGAATAATCCAAACAGGCCCACGTCTTCCCAAGTTCAGGCAAAAGGTTGGTCCAAAAGTACAATTCAGGGCCGGCCCTGTGGTGGAGCAGGTAAGTGCCCACATTCCGCTTGGGCGGCCCGGGCCTCACTGTTTCACATTACGAGTGCATATCACATTAGTAGTGTTAGGAAATATAGATTTCATGGTATGGTGCGGGCAGAGATCATAAATAAGCAGCAATTGTGAGGATACGTTATCAATACGCACAAGAAAAGGAACCATAAGAATATTACAATCTATGGAAGTATCTGGTACACTTCCCAAAGGCAGAAGGAAGGAAATCTTGTGACCTGCCAAGGTGGAATTGGCAGAGTGCCACGAGATGACACCATCATTGTGCATCAGAACATTCCCTGGGCAACTTCAACTTGTGAGGGAGTCCAGGACTTTTTCTGGGTAAGGTCCACCCATTTTGCCATCTACCCAAGATATAAGAGATAAAACCCAGGATAATCTTACAGGAGTGAAACCAGTGTCTAGAGAGAATGTAGGAGCCCTTTCGAAGTTCAAGGAGAAAGATAGAAACTGACAACAATTGCAGAAAAAGGAAAACTATCCTACCTAGACAGGGTGAGGAGTCAGACTGGTCTGAGATGGCTGTGAAACTCTGTGTGCACGGAGGTTGTCAGGACAACTTCGAATTTTGAGGTCGCTTATGACATCACGGTGAACATGTCCCCCAGGGTGGCCGCATGGTTACAGTCTGAGGATTGGCCTAGGCTAGGCTATTAAAGGGACAGATACCCAGAAACAGGTTTGGCAAACAGAAAGCAGGCACAGAAACTAGAAGAGATAAAACAGAGTCTGATGCAAGGGATAAGAAAGGAACCCTAGGCCACAAGTGAGAATAGAGGGACAGGCACGGAGAGGAGAACATTGTCATCTATTCAAGTCTATGGGGAGGTCATGCTGATTCAAGCTTGCAACTTCATTGGAAACAAGTGGCCGGACTTGGCGTTCATCACACCTACAGTGCCCTTGTGCCTTAAGCATAATGCAAAGTCAAGAAAGATGTCTTGAGGACATTGAAGAGAAGAATCGATGCCTCCTTTCCAAGGCCCATAGCATTCTTTGAAGGTCAGTCTCTTTTTCCGAAGCTCTGGTGTCACGTGGGCCCACTGGGCACATGGTAATGTGTCCCAAGAGATGTCTTGGAAGCCTTGAAGGAATGGAGCCCTGTCACGCTTGGGGTATGTCTCTTTGTTTGGAAGTGCTCTACAAGGGTGCTGAAAAGCACCCTCTTCCACAGGGCTTCGTTCCTTCGTGAAGGCTGCCCTCCCAGGCTAGTGTGCTCTGTTTGCCTCCATCGAAATTCTCTCCCCCTACCTCTTGCCGTAGAAGGATTATTGATTATGTGTTTTGACACCACATGTAAGGAAGTTGCACGAAAATTAGAACTTTACAGTTGTGTTTCAAGAAAAATAAACAGGCCAGGGTAGAGGATGTAGGGCAAACAAATGGCACACCCTATAAAAATTAAGTAAGCCCGTATCTGGACGGAATCTAGGGGAACGTTCAAGGATCAGGGGTCAAGTTCGAAACTTCCCAAATCCAGAAAAGAGACAGAAAAATATCTTTCCTGGAGAGTGGAATTCATCCGATTTGTCTAAGTTGTCTTGGAAACATTGTGTCCGTGAAGGGGGTTGCCAGGACCACCTCGAATTTGGAGTTTCTGATCTCAGGATGTCAAACCAACCCACATGACCACGTGTTCTCAGTGCTTAGTTTGACCTAGGCTAGGGTAGCCAAGAGTCCTACAAGTGACCGGTGCAAATTCAAGGACAACAACCAAGAGTCACGAAAGCACTCACACCTCACCCTAGAGAACATACAGCGATTAAAGAAATACAAACTAATCCCTTGGAATGAAGGAGAACGGACTGATAAGCATGTCTAAGGGAGATAGCTGAGAAAGACCATGACGAGTATACTATGGAAAAGAAAAAGAGGACCCAGAAAATGGAAGGTGAACAGAAATCACACCTGAATTATCCACAATGAAAGATGATGTCCGTCTTTAGACAGACTCTGCTGGAACGTTTGAAAGTCAGAGAAATTCACAAGCCAAAAAACGGCAGCGAAGGTCAAGCATGGGCTAACTGGGAAGGGTGAGTTATGAGACTGCTCCAAGCAGGCTCTGAAACCTGTATCCAGGAAGCATGCTGGACCTCAGAGACACAATTATGACAAATCCTCTGACATCACAATGGACCCGAAAAACAACCTAGCCTCATCTACACAGTGCTAGAGTTGGGCTCACTAGTATATTTAACTCCCATTGCACTCAACTGCACGTTGCCACTGAACATGTAAGTGGCCGGCCGGTGGTGCAGTGGTGAGGTCCGCACCTTCTGGGTCTGTGGCCCAGTATGGGCTGGGTGGAATCCTCGGTTTGGGCCTCCTCACCACTGCTTCAGTTGTTCTGGTGCAGGCGTCCGAGGTAGAGTAGAGGCAGATGGGAAGGGACGTTGGACAGGGCCAGACTTCCACAGCAAATACAGGAGCATTGCCAGCAGATGTGAGCACAGCAATGCACTTGTGCCAAAACAAAACCAATTAAAAGTTGCAAAGAATAGAAAAACTGAAGCTAAGGAAAAAAAAAAAAAAAAAACAGGAGCTTGCCATTACGAAGAATAGGATCTCTGTGAATACCCTTAGCAAAACAGGTGAATTCTATGTTAATTCAAAAACTAGCAAACCTTTGGGGAAAGAAACTCAAGAAGACACAAGAAAAAAAAAGATATCGAGGGATCTAGGAATGGAAGGATTAACACACTTGAAAGGTTCATACCGCAGTAAGGAATCTCTGGATTCCATGCAATCCCAGTCAAAGTTGCAGCAGTATTTGCCACAGAGAAGAAGAGAGAATCCTGAAGTTTCTAGCCAGCAACACGAGACCCTGACTAGGCAAAGGAATCCTCAGGAAAACGAACAAAGCAGCACGTGTCACAATTTCTGATTTCAACATAGAGGACGAAGCGCTAGGTACCGAAACGGCACAGTCTGGGCCCCAAAACAGGCATGAAGACCCATGCAAAACAATTGAGAGCCCAGAGCCCAACTCAAACTTACATGGACAGCCCATTTTGGACCAGGGAGCCAAGTGGAGACAGCGGAGAAAGGAGAGTCTCTACAATAAACGGTGCTGGGAAGCCTGCACAGCCACATGGAACACAACGAGAGTACACCATGATGTTACACCTGGCACACACACCACCTGAAATGGATTAAAGCCTTGAATGGCAGACTTGAAACCGTGAACCTTGTAGGAGAAGACCTAGGCAGAGTGCTCTTTGCCATCTGTCTGAGCCGCCTATTTGGAAGAAGCATGTCTGACTGGGCAAGGGCAACAAAGGAAACAAGAAACAAACGGGACCACATCAAATGCACACACTTCTGCCCACTCAAGGAAACCATCAACTGAATACTAAGACACCACAACAATTGGGAGAGGATGTTTGCAAACCACACATCGGACAAGGGGTGAAAAGCCCAAAGATACAATCAACTCGCACGTCTCCACAAGAAAAAAAACAAGCCAATGAAAACCTGGTCAAAAGATGGAAGCAGAGATTTCTCCGAAGAAGACAGAAAGAGGGCCAGTAGGTGCATGAAAACTTGTTCACCATCATGAAGTCTCAGGAAAATGCAAATCCAAACTGCAAGGCCATGGCAGCTCACTGTGGTCAGCATGGCTAGAAGGAAGCAGACAGGAAATAACAAGTGTCAGAGAGGAGGTGGAGAGAAGGGAAGCCTCCTGCACTGCTGGTGGGAGTGTAACCCGGTGCAGCCACGATGCCAAAGGTGTGGAACTGCCTCAGAAGTTTAAGTATCCATGTCCCGTATGACCCAGCTATTAATCTGCCGCTTGCTTATCCAAAACAGTCAGAAAGACTACCGCATAAAGACATGTGCATGGCTGTGTTCACCACAGTCTTACTCCTGATATCCAAGACTTGGAAAGCACCCTGGTGTCCAGCAAGGGATGATTGGAGAAGGAAGATGGGCTATAGCCACACAATGGTATACCACTCAGCCGGAACAAATGATGCAATCCAGCCATTTGTGACCACCAGAATGGCTGTGAGGGTTTTAGGGGAAGTGTAACAAGCCCCAGTGAGAAATTCAAATACCATAGAATCTCACTTACAAGGAGAAGAAAAAGCAAGCACTAACCAACAGGTGGCACTGAACATTTGTATGCGGGCTCCCAGAGGCAAAGAGGGGCGGTGACGGAGGGTGAAAGAGAAGATTAGGCACAAGTGTGTGGTGAGGGCCTGTGATTAGTCTTACACTGGTGAAGATGATGTAAGCTACACAGAAGTCTAAAGCAATGAGGATGTGAATCTGGAAGTTATAGTACGTTCTAATGCAGGGTCATGGCTATAAATTCACCTCAAATCAAAAATCCAAAAAGGGGTCCAGAATGATGTCATAAAGCTTTGGGGGCGGAAAGAGTTTACAGAAGGTGAACTTCCAAGGATGGAAAATCACCTCCAAATGCTTACAGATGCTACAGAAAGGCAGACCATTCCAAATAGGTGAAGAGGAATACTACGAAGAGAACATGATCAGTCCTAAACCCATGAACGAACGGAAAATGTTACCGTCCATGATGTTATTACTAATCACCTTCACGAATAATCCAAACAGGCCCACGTCTTCCCAAGTTCAGGCAAAAGGTTGGTCCAAAAGTACAATTCAGGGCCGGCCCTGTGGTGGAGCAGGTAAGTGCCCACATTCCGCTTGGGCGGCCCGGGCCTCACTGTTTCACATTACGAGTGCATATCACATTAGTAGTGTTAGGAAATATAGATTTCATGGTATGGTGCGGGCAGAGATCATAAATAAGCAGCAATTGTGAGGATACGTTATCAATACGCACAAGAAAAGGAACCATAAGAATATTACAATCTATGGAAGTATCTGGTACACTTCCCAAAGGCAGAAGGAAGGAAATCTTGTGACCTGCCAAGGTGGAATTGGCAGAGTGCCACGAGATGACACCATCATCGTGCATCAGAACATTCCCTGGGCAACTTCAACTTGTGAGGGAGTCCAGGACTTTTTCTGGGTAAGGTCCACCCATTTTGCCATCTACCCAAGATATAAGAGATAAAACCCAGGATAATCTTACAGGAGTGAAACCAGTGTCTAGAGAGAATGTAGGAGCCCTTTCGAAGTTCAAGGAGAAAGATAGAAACTGACAACAATTGCAGAAAAAGGAAAACTATCCTACCTAGACAGGGTGAGGAGTCAGACTGGTCTGAGATGGCTGTGAAACTCTGTGTGCACGGAGGTTGTCAGGACAACTTCGAATTTTGAGGTCGCTTATGACATCACGGTGAACATGTCCCCCAGGGTGGCCGCATGGTTACAGTCTGAGGATTGGCCTAGGCTAGGCTATTAAAGGGACAGATACCCAGAAACAGGTTTGGCAAACAGAAAGCAGGCACAGAAACTAGAAGAGATAAAACAGAGTCTGATGCAAGGGATAAGAAAGGAACCCTAGGCCACAAGTGAGAATAGAGGGACAGGCACGGAGAGGAGAACATTGTCATCTATTCAAGTCTATGGGGAGGTCATGCTGATTCAAGCTTGCAACTTCATTGGAAACAAGTGGCCGGACTTGGCGTTCATCACACCTACAGTGCCCTTGTGCCTTAAGCATAATGCAAAGTCAAGAAAGATGTCTTGAGGACATTGAAGAGAAGAATCGATGCCTCCTTTCCAAGGCCCATAGCATTCTTTGAAGGTCAGTCTCTTTTTCCGAAGCTCTGGTGTCACGTGGGCCCACTGGGCACATGGTAATGTGTCCCAAGAGATGTCTTGGAAGCCTTGAAGGAATGGAGCCCTGTCACGCTTGGGGTATGTCTCTTTGTTTGGAAGTGCTCTACAAGGGTGCTGAAAAGCACCCTCTTCCACAGGGCTTCGTTCCTTCGTGAAGGCTGCCCTCCCAGGCTAGTGTGCTCTGTTTGCCTCCATCGAAATTCTCTCCCCCTACCTCTTGCCGTAGAAGGATTATTGATTATGTGTTTTGACACCATATGTAAGGAAGTTGCACGAAAATTAGAACTTTACAGTTGTGTTTCAAGAAAAATAAACAGGCCAGGGTAGAGGATGTAGGGCAAACAAATGGCACACCCTATAAAAATTAAGTAAGCCCGTATCTGGACGGAATCTAGGGGAACGTTCAAGGATCAGGGGTCAAGTTCGAAACTTCCCAAATCCGGAAAAGAGACAGAAAAATATCTTTCCTGGAGAGTGGAATTCATCCGATTTGTCTAAGTTGTCTTGGAAACATTGTGTCCGTGAAGGGGGTTGCCAGGACCACCTCGAATTTGGAGTTTCTGATCTCAGGATGTCAAACCAACCCACATGACCACGTGTTCTCAGTGCTTAGTTTGACCTAGGCTAGGGTAGCCAAGAGTCCTACAAGTGACCGGTGCAAATTCAAGGACAACAACCAAGAGTCACGAAAGCACTCACACCTCACCCTAGAGAACATACAGCGATTAAAGAAATACAAACTAATCCCTTGGAATGAAGGAGAACGGACTGATAAGCATGTCTAAGGGAGATAGCTGAGAAAGACCATGACGAGTATACTATGGAAAAGAAAAAGAGGACCCAGAAAATGGAAGGTGAACAGAAATCACACCTGAATTATCCACAATGAAAGATGATGTCCGTCTTTAGACAGACTCTGCTGGAACGTTTGAAAGTCAGAGAAATTCACAAGCCAAAAAACGGCAGCGAAGGTCAAGCATGGGCTAACTGGGAAGGGTGAGTTATGAGACTGCTCCAAGCAGGCTCTGAAACCTGTATCCAGGAAGCATGCTGGACCTCAGAGACACAATTATGACAAATCCTCTGACATCACAATGGACCCGAAAAACAACCTAGCCTCATCTACACAGTGCTAGAGTTGGGCTCACTAGTATATTTAACTCCCATTGCACTCAACTGCACGTTGCCACTGAACATGTAAGTGGCCGGCCGGTGGTGCAGTGGTGAGGTCCGCACCTTCTGGGTCTGTGGCCCAGTATGGGCTGGGTGGAATCCTCGGTTTGGGCCTCCTCACCACTGCTTCAGTTGTTCTGGTGCAGGCGTCCGAGGTAGAGTAGAGGCAGATGGGAAGGGACGTTGGACAGGGCCACACTTCCACAGCAAATACAGGAGCATTGCCAGCAGATGTGAGCACAGCAATGCACTTGTGCCAAAACAAAACCAATTAAAAGTTGCAAAGAATAGAAAAACTGAAGCTAAGGAAAAAAAAAAAAAAAAAACAGGAGCTTGCCATTACGAAGAATAGGATCTCTGTGAATACCCTTAGCAAAACAGGTGAATTCTATGTTAATTCAAAAACTAGCAAACCTTTGGGGAAAGAAACTCAAGAAGACACAAGAAAAAAAAAGATATCGAGGGATCTAGGAATGGAAGGATTAACACACTTGAAAGGTTCATACCGCAGTAAGGAATCTCTGGATTCCATGCAATCCCAGTCAAAGTTGCAGCAGTATTTGCCACAGAGAAGAAGAGAGAATCCTGAAGTTTCTAGCCAGCAACACGAGACCCTGACTAGGCAAAGGAATCCTCAGGAAAACGAACAAAGCAGCACGTGTCACAATTTCTGATTTCAACATAGAGGACGAAGCGCTAGGTACCGAAACGGCACAGTCTGGGCCCCAAAACAGGCATGAAGACCCATGCAAAACAATTGAGAGCCCAGAGCCCAACTCAAACTTACATGGACAGCCCATTTTGGACCAGGGAGCCAAGTGGAGACAGCGGAGAAAGGAGAGTCTCTACAATAAACGGTGCTGGGAAGCCTGCACAGCCACATGGAACACAACGAGAGTACACCATGATGTTACACCTGGCACACACACCACCTGAAATGGATTAAAGCCTTGAATGGCAGACTTGAAACCGTGAACCTTGTAGGAGAAGACCTAGGCAGAGTGCTCTTTGCCATCTGTCTGAGCCGCCTATTTGGAAGAAGCATGTCTGACTGGGCAAGGGCAACAAAGGAAACAAGAAACAAACGGGACCACATCAAATGCACACACTTCTGCCCACTCAAGGAAACCATCAACTGAATACTAAGACACCACAACAATTGGGAGAGGATGTTTGCAAACCACACATCGGACAAGGGGTGAAAAGCCCAAAGATACAATCAACTCGCACGTCTCCACAAGAAAAAAAACAAGCCAATGAAAACCTGGTCAAAAGATGGAAGCAGAGATTTCTCCGAAGAAGACAGAAAGAGGGCCAGTAGGTGCATGAAAACTTGTTCACCATCATGAAGTCTCAGGAAAATGCAAATCCAAACTGCAAGGCCATGGCAGCTCACTGTGGTCAGCATGGCTAGAAGGAAGCAGACAGGAAATAACAAGTGTCAGAGAGGAGGTGGAGAGAAGGGAAGCCTCCTGCACTGCTGGTGGGAGTGTAACCCGGTGCAGCCACGATGCCAAAGGTGTGGAACTGCCTCAGAAGTTTAAGTATCCATGTCCCGTATGACCCAGCTATTAATCTGCCGCTTGTTTATCCAAAAAAGTCAGAAAGACTACCGCATAAAGACATGTGCATGGCTGTGTTCACCACAGTCTTACTCCTGATATCCAAGACTTGGAAAGCACCCTGGTGTCCAGCAAGGGATGATTGGAGAAGGAAGATGGGCTATAGCCACACAATGGTATACCACTCAGCCGGAACAAATGATGCAATCCAGCCATTTGTGACCACCAGAATGGCTGTGAGGGTTTTAGGGGAAGTGTAACAAGCCCCAGTGAGAAATTCAAATACCATAGAATCTCACTTACAAGGAGAAGAGAAAGCAAGCACTAACCAACAGGTGGCACTGAACATTTGTATGCGGGCTCCCAGAGGCAAAGAGGGGCGGTGACGGAGGGTGAAAGAGAAGATTAGGCACAAGTGTGTGGTGAGGGCCTGTGATTAGTCTTACACTGGTGAAGATGATGTAAGCTACACAGAAGTCTAAAGCAATGAGGATGTGAATCTGGAAGTTATAGTACGTTCTAATGCAGGGTCATGGCTATAAATTCACCTCAAATCAAAAATCCAAAAAGGGGTCCAGAATGATGTCATAAAGCTTTGGGGGCGGAAAGAGTTTACAGAAGGTGAACTTCCAAGGATGGAAAATCACCTCCAAATGCTTACAGATGCTACAGAAAGGCAGACCATTCCAAATAGGTGAAGAGGAATACTACGAAGAGAACATGATCAGTCCTAAACCCATGAACGAACGGAAAATGTTACCGTCCATGATGTTATTACTAATCACCTTCACGAATAATCCAAACAGGCCCACGTCTTCCCAAGTTCAGGCAAAAGGTTGGTCCAAAAGTACAATTCAGGGCCGGCCCTGTGGTGGAGCAGGTAAGTGCCCACATTCCGCTTGGGCGGCCCGGGCCTCACTGTTTCACATTACGAGTGCATATCACATTAGTAGTGTTAGGAAATATAGATTTCATGGTATGGTGCGGGCAGAGATCATAAATAAGCAGCAATTGTGAGGATACGTTATCAATACGCACAAGAAAAGGAACCATAAGAATATTACAATCTATGGAAGTATCTGGTACACTTCCCAAAGGCAGAAGGAAGGAAATCTTGTGACCTGCCAAGGTGGAATTGGCAGAGTGCCACGAGATGACACCATCATCGTGCATCAGAACATTCCCTGGGCAACTTCAACTTGTGAGGGAGTCCAGGACTTTTTCTGGGTAAGGTCCACCCATTTTGCCATCTACCCAAGATATAAGAGATAAAACCCAGGATAATCTTACAGGAGTGAAACCAGTGTCTAGAGAGAATGTAGGAGCCCTTTCGAAGTTCAAGGAGAAAGATAGAAACTGACAACAATTGCAGAAAAAGGAAAACTATCCTACCTAGACAGGGTGAGGAGTCAGACTGGTCTGAGATGGCTGTGAAACTCTGTGTGCACGGAGGTTGTCAGGACAACTTCGAATTTTGAGGTCGCTTATGACATCACGGTGAACATGTCCCCCAGGGTGGCCGCATGGTTACAGTCTGAGGATTGGCCTAGGCTAGGCTATTAAAGGGACAGATACCCAGAAACAGGTTTGGCAAACAGAAAGCAGGCACAGAAACTAGAAGAGATAAAACAGAGTCTGATGCAAGGGATAAGAAAGGAACCCTAGGCCACAAGTGAGAATAGAGGGACAGGCACGGAGAGGAGAACATTGTCATCTATTCAAGTCTATGGGGAGGTCATGCTGATTCAAGCTTGCAACTTCATTGGAAACAAGTGGCCGGACTTGGGGTTCATCACACCTACAGTGCCCTTGTGCCTTAAGCATAATGCAAAGTCAAGAAAGATGTCTTGAGGACATTGAAGAGAAGAATCGATGCCTCCTTTCCAAGGCCCATAGCATTCTTTGAAGGTCAGTCTCTTTTTCCGAAGCTCTGGTGTCACGTGGGCCCACTGGGCACATGGTAATGTGTCCCAAGAGATGTCTTGGAAGCCTTGAAGCAATGGAGCCCTGTCACGCTTGGGGTATGTCTCTTTGTTTGGAAGTGCTCTACAAGGGTGCTGAAAAGCACCCTCTTCCACAGGGCTTCGTTCCTTCGTGAAGGCTGCCTTCCCAGGCTAGTGTGCTCTGTTTGCCTCCATCGAAATTCTCTCCCCCTACCTCTTGCCGTAGAAGGATTATTGATTATGTGTTTTGACACCATATGTAAGGAAGTTGCACGAAAATTAGAACTTTACAGTTGTGTTTCAAGAAAAATAAACAGGCCAGGGTAGAGGATGTAGGGCAAACAAATGGCACACCCTATAAAAATCAAGTAAGCCCGTATCTGGACGGAATCTAGGGGAACGTTCAAGGATCAGGGGTCAAGTTCGAAACTTCCCAAATCCGGAAAAGAGACAGAAAAATATCTTTCCTGGAGAGTGGAATTCATCCGATTTGTCTAAGTTGTCTTGGAAACATTGTGTCCGTGAAGGGGGTTGCCAGGACCACCTCGAATTTGGAGTTTCTGATCTCAGGATGTCAAACCAACCCACATGACCACGTGTTCTCAGTGCTTAGTTTGACCTAGGCTAGGGTAGCCAAGAGTCCTACAAGTGACCGGTGCATATTCAAGGACAACAACCAAGAGTCACGAAAGCACTCACACCTCACCCTAGAGAACATACAGCGATTAACGAAATACAAACTAATCCCTTGGAATGAAGGAGAACGGACTGATAAGCATGTCTAAGGGAGATAGCTGAGAAAGACCATGACGAGTATACTATGGAAAAGAAAAAGAGGACCCAGAAAATGGAAGGTGAACAGAAATCACTCCTGAATTATCCACAATGAAAGATGATGTCCGTCTTTAGACAGACTCTGCTGGAACGTTTGAAAGTCAGAGAAATTCACAAGCCAAAAAACGGCAGCGAAGGTCAAGCATGGGCTAACTGGGAAGGGTGAGTTATGAGACTGCTCCAAGCAGGCTCTGAAACCTGTATCCAGGAAGCATGCTGGACCTCAGAGACACAATTATGACAAATCCTCTGACATCACAATGGACCCGAAAAACAACCTAGCCTCATCTACACAGTGCTAGAGTTGGGCTCACTAGTATATTTAACTCCCATTGCACTCAACTGCACGTTGCCACTGAACATGTAAGTGGCCGGCCGGTGGTGCAGTGGTGAGGTCCGCACCTTCTGGGTCTGTGGCCCAGTATGGGCTGGGTGGAATCCTCGGTTTGGGCCTCCTCACCACTGCTTCAGTTGTTCTGGTGCAGGCGTCCGAGGTAGAGTAGAGGCAGATGGGAAGGGACGTTGGACAGGGCCAGACTTCCACAGCAAATACAGGAGCATTGCCAGCAGATGTGAGCACAGCAATGCACTTGTGCCAAAACAAAACCAATTAAAAGTTGCAAAGAATAGAAAAACTGAAGCTAAGGAAAAAAAAAAACAAAAAAACAGGAGCTTGCCATTACGAAGAATAGGATCTCTGTGAATACCCTTAGCAAAACAGGTGAATTCTATGTTAATTCAAAAACTAGCAAACCTTTGGGGAAAGAAACTCAAGAAGACACAAGAAAAAAAAAGATATCGAGGGATCTAGGAATGGAAGGATTAACACACTTGAAAGGTTCATACCGCAGTAAGGAATCTCTGGATTCCATGCAATCCCAGTCAAAGTTGCAGCAGTATTTGCCACAGAGAAGAAGAGAGAATCCTGAAGTTTCTAGCCAGCAACACGAGACCCTGACTAGGCAAAGGAATCCTCAGGAAAACGAACAAAGCAGCACGTGTCACAATTTCTGATTTCAACATAGAGGACGAAGCGCTAGGTACCGAAACGGCACAGTCTGGGCCCCAAAACAGGCATGAAGACCCATGCAAAACAATTGAGAGCCCAGAGCCCAACTCAAACTTACATGGACAGCCCATTTTGGACCAGGGAGCCAAGTGGAGACAGCGGAGAAAGGAGAGTCTCTACAATAAACGGTGCTGGGAAGCCTGCACAGCCACATGGAACACAACGAGAGTACGCCATGATGTTACACCTGGCACACACACCACCTGAAATGGATTAAAGCCTTGAATGGCAGACTTGAAACCGTGAACCTTGTAGGAGAAGACCTAGGCAGAGTGCTCTTTGCCATCTGTCTGAGCCGCCTATTTGGAAGAAGCATGTCTGACTGGGCAAGGGCAACAAAGGAAACAAGAAACAAACGGGACCACATCAAATGCACACACTTCTGCCCACTCAAGGAAACCATCAACTGAATACTAAGACACCACAACAATTGGGAGAGGATGTTTGCAAACCACACATCGGACAAGGGGTGAAAAGCCCAAAGATACAATCAACTCGCACGTCTCCACAAGAAAAAAAACAAGCCAATGAAAACCTGGTCAAAAGATGGAAGCAGAGATTTCTCCGAAGAAGACAGAAAGAGGGCCAGTAGGTGCATGAAAACTTGTTCACCATCATGAAGTCTCAGGAAAATGCAAATCCAAACTGCAAGGCCATGGCAGCTCACTGTGGTCAGCATGGCTAGAAGGAAGCAGACAGGAAATAACAAGTGTCAGAGAGGAGGTGGAGAGAAGGGAAGCCTCCTGCACTGCTGGTGGGAGTGTAACCCGGTGCAGCCACGATGCCAAAGGTGTGGAACTGCCTCAGAAGTTTAAGTATCCATGTCCCGTATGACCCAGCTATTAATCTGCCGCTTGCTTATCCAAAACAGTCAGAAAGACTACCGCATAAAGACATGTGCATGGCTGTGTTCACCACAGTCTTACTCCTGATATCCAAGACTTGGAAAGCACCCTGGTGTCCAGCAAGGGATGATTGGAGAAGGAAGATGGGCTATAGCCACACAATGGTATACCACTCAGCCGGAACAAATGATGCAATCCAGCCATTTGTGACCACCAGAATGGCTGTGAGGGTTTTAGGGGAAGTGTAACAAGCCCCAGTGAGAAATTCAAATACCATAGAATCTCACTTACAAGGAGAAGAAAAAGCAAGCACTAACCAACAGGTGGCACTGAACATTTGTATGCGGGCTCCCAGAGGCAAAGAGGGGCGGTGACGGAGGGTGAAAGAGAAGATTAGGCACAAGTGTGTGGTGAGGGCCTGTGATTAGTCTTACACTGGTGAAGATGATGTAAGCTACACAGAAGTCTAAAGCAATGAGGATGTGAATCTGGAAGTTATAGTACGTTCTAATGCAGGGTCATGGCTATAAATTCACCTCAAATCAAAAATCCAAAAAGGGGTCCAGAATGATGTCATAAAGCTTTGGGGGCGGAAAGAGTTTACAGAAGGTGAACTTCCAAGGATGGAAAATCACCTCCAAATGCTTACAGATGCTACAGAAAGGCAGACCATTCCAAATAGGTGAAGAGGAATACTACGAAGAGAACATGATCAGTCCTAAACCCATGAACGAACGGAAAATGTTACCGTCCATGATGTTATTACTAATCACCTTCACGAATAATCCAAACAGGCCCACGTCTTCCCAAGTTCAGGCAAAAGGTTGGTCCAAAAGTACAATTCAGGGCCGGCCCTGTGGTGGAGCAGGTAAGTGCCCACATTCCGCTTGGGCGGCCCGGGCCTCACTGTTTCACCTTACGAGTGCATATCACATTAGTAGTGTTAGGAAATATAGATTTCATGGTATGGTGCGGGCAGAGATCATAAATAAGCAGCAATTGTGAGGATACGTTATCAATACGCACAAGAAAAGGAACCATAAGAATATTACAATCTATGGAAGTATCTGGTACACTTCCCAAAGGCAGAAGGAAGGAAATCTTGTGACCTGCCAAGGTGGAATTGGCAGAGTGCCACGAGATGACACCATCATTGTGCATCAGAACATTCCCTGGGCAACTTCAACTTGTGAGGGAGTCCAGGACTTTTTCTGGGTAAGGTCCACCCATTTTGCCATCTACCCAAGATATAAGAGATAAAACCCAGGATAATCTTACAGGAGTGAAACCAGTGTCTAGAGAGAATGTAGGAGCCCTTTCGAAGTTCAAGGAGAAAGATAGAAACTGACAACAATTGCAGAAAAAGGAAAACTATCCTACCTAGACAGGGTGAGGAGTCAGACTGGTCTGAGATGGCTGTGAAACTCTGTGTGCACGGAGGTTGTCAGGACAACTTCGAATTTTGAGGTCGCTTATGACATCACGGTGAACATGTCCCCCAGGGTGGCCGCATGGTTACAGTCTGAGGATTGGCCTAGGCTAGGCTATTAAAGGGACAGATACCCAGAAACAGGTTTGGCAAACAGAAAGCAGGCACAGAAACTAGAAGAGATAAAACAGAGTCTGATGCAAGGGATAAGAAAGGAACCCTAGGCCACAAGTGAGAATAGAGGGACAGGCACGGAGAGGAGAACATTGTCATCTATTCAAGTCTATGGGGAGGTCATGCTGATTCAAGCTTGCAACTTCATTGGAAACAAGTGGCCGGACTTGGCGTTCATCACACCTACAGTGCCCTTGTGCCTTAAGCATAATGCAAAGTCAAGAAAGATGTCTTGAGGACATTGAAGAGAAGAATCGATGCCTCCTTTCCAAGGCCCATAGCATTCTTTGCAGGTCAGTCTCTTTTTCCGAAGCTCTGGTGTCACGTGGGCCCACTGGGCACATGGTAATGTGTCCCAAGAGATGTCTTGGAAGCCTTGAAGGAATGGAGCCCTGTCACGCTTGGGGTATGTCTCTTTGTTTGGAAGTGCTCTACAAGGGTGCTGAAAAGCACCCTCTTCCACAGGGCTTCGTTCCTTCGTGAAGGCTGCCCTCCCAGGCTAGTGTGCTCTGTTTGCCTCCATCGAAATTCTCTCCCCCTACCTCTTGCCGTAGAAGGATTATTGATTATGTGTTTTGACACCACATGTAAGGAAGTTGCACGAAAATTAGAACTTTACAGTTGTGTTTCAAGAAAAATAAACAGGCCAGGGTAGAGGATGTAGGGCAAACAAATGGCACACCCTATAAAAATTAAGTAAGCCCGTATCTGGACGGAATCTAGGGGAACGTTCAAGGATCAGGGGTCAAGTTCGAAACTTCCCAAATCCAGAAAAGAGACAGAAAAATATCTTTCCTGGAGAGTGGAATTCATCCGATTTGTCTAAGTTGTCTTGGAAACATTGTGTCCGTGAAGGGGGTTGCCAGGACCACCTCGAATTTGGAGTTTCTGATCTCAGGATGTCAAACCAACCCACATGACCACGTGTTCTCAGTGCTTAGTTTGACCTAGGCTAGGGTAGCCAAGAGTCCTACAAGTGACCGGTGCAAATTCAAGGACAACAACCAAGAGTCACGAAAGCACTCACACCTCACCCTAGAGAACATACAGCGATTAAAGAAATACAAACTAATCCCTCGGAATGAAGGAGAACGGACTGATAAGCATGTCTAAGGGAGATAGCTGAGAAAGACCATGACGAGTATACTATGGAAAAGAAAAAGAGGACCCAGAAAATGGAAGGTGAACAGAAATCACACCTGAATTATCCACAATGAAAGATGATGTCCGTCTTTAGACAGACTCTGCTGGAACGTTTGAAAGTCAGAGAAATTCACAAGCCAAAAAACGGCAGCGAAGGTCAAGCATGGGCTAACTGGGAAGGGTGAGTTATGAGACTGCTCCAAGCAGGCTCTGAAACCTGTATCCAGGAAGCATGCTGGACCTCAGAGACACAATTATGACAAATCCTCTGACATCACGATGGACCCGAAAAACAACCTAGCCTCATCTACACAGTGCTAGAGTTGGGCTCACTAGTATATTTAACTCCCATTGCACTCAACTGCACGTTGCCACTGAACATGTAAGTGGCCGGCCGGTGGTGCAGTGGTGAGGTCCGCACCTTCTGGGTCTGTGGCCCAGTATGGGCTGGGTGGAATCCTCGGTTTGGGCCTCCTCACCACTGCTTCAGTTGTTCTGGTGCAGGCGTCCGAGGTAGAGTAGAGGCAGATGGGAAGGGACGTTGGACAGGGCCAGACTTCCACAGCAAATACAGGAGCATTGCCAGCAGATGTGAGCACAGCAATGCACTTGTGCCAAAACAAAACCAATTAAAAGTTGCAAAGAATAGAAAAACTGAAGCTAAGGAAAAAAAAAAACAAAAAAACAGGAGCTTGCCATTACGAAGAATAGGATCTCTGTGAATACCCTTAGCAAAACAGGTGAATTCTATGTTAATTCAAAAACTAGCAAACCTTTGGGGAAAGAAACTCAAGAAGACACAAGAAAAAAAAAGATATCGAGGGATCTAGGAATGGAAGGATTAACACACTTGAAAGGTTCATACCGCAGTAAGGAATCTCTGGATTCCATGCAATCCCAGTCAAAGTTGCAGCAGTATTTGCCACAGAGAAGAAGAGAGAATCCTGAAGTTTCTAGCCAGCAACACGAGACCCTGACTAGGCAAAGGAATCCTCAGGAAAACGAACAAAGCAGCACGTGTCACAATTTCTGATTTCAACATAGAGGACGAAGCGCTAGGTACCGAAACGGCACAGTCTGGGCCCCAAAACAGGCATGAAGACCCATGCAAAACAATTGAGAGCCCAGAGCCCAACTCAAACTTACATGGACAGCCCATTTTGGACCAGGGAGCCAAGTGGAGACAGCGGAGAAAGGAGAGTCTCTACAATAAACGGTGCTGGGAAGCCTGCACAGCCACATGGAACACAACGAGAGTACACCATGATGTTACACCTGGCACACACACCACCTGAAATGGATTAAAGCCTTGAATGGCAGACTTGAAACCGTGAACCTTGTAGGAGAAGACCTAGGCAGAGTGCTCTTTGCCATCTGTCTGAGCCGCCTATTTGGAAGAAGCATGTCTGACTGGGCAAGGGCAACAAAGGAAACAAGAAACAAACGGGACCACATCAAATGCACACACTTCTGCCCACTCAAGGAAACCATCAACTGAATACTAAGACACCACAACAATTGGGAGAGGATGTTTGCAAACCACACATCGGACAAGGGGTGAAAAGCCCAAAGATACAATCAACTCGCACGTCTCCACAAGAAAAAAAACAAGCCAATGAAAACCTGGTCAAAAGATGGAAGCAGAGATTTCTCCGAAGAAGACAGAAAGAGGGCCAGTAGGTGCATGAAAACTTGTTCACCATCATGAAGTCTCAGGAAAATGCAAATCCAAACTGCAAGGCCATGGCAGCTCACTGTGGTCAGCATGGCTAGAAGGAAGCAGACAGGAAATAACAAGTGTCAGAGAGGAGGTGGAGAGAAGGGAAGCCTCCTGCACTGCTGGTGGGAGTGTAACCCGGTGCAGCCACGATGCCAAAGGTGTGGAACTGCCTCAGAAGTTTAAGTATCCATGTCCCGTATGACCCAGCTATTAATCTGCCGCTTGCTTATCCAAAACAGTCAGAAAGACTACCGCATAAAGACATGTGCATGGCTGTGTTCACCACAGTCTTACTCCTGATATCCAAGACTTGGAAAGCACCCTGGTGTCCAGCAAGGGATGATTGGAGAAGGAAGATGGGCTATAGCCACACAATGGTATACCACTCAGCCGGAACAAATGATGCAATCCAGCCATTTGTGACCACCAGAATGGCTGTGAGGGTTTTAGGGGAAGTGTAACAAGCCCCAGTGAGAAATTCAAATACCATAGAATCTCACTTACAAGGCGAAGAAAAAGCAAGCACTAACCAACAGGTGGCACTGAACATTTGTATGCGGGCTCCCAGAGGCAAAGAGGGGCGGTGACGGAGGGTGAAAGAGAAGATTAGGCACAAGTGTGTGGTGAGGGCCTGTGATTAGTCTTACACTGGTGAAGATGATGTAAGCTACACAGAAGTCTAAAGCAATGAGGATGTGAATCTGGAAGTTATAGTACGTTCTAATGCAGGGTCATGGCTATAAATTCACCTCAAATCAAAAATCCAAAAAGGGGTCCAGAATGATGTCATAAAGCTTTGGGGGCGGAAAGAGTTTACAGAAGGTGAACTTCCAAGGATGGAAAATCACCTCCAAATGCTTACAGATGCTACAGAAAGGCAGACCATTCCAAATAGGTGAAGAGGAATACTACGAAGAGAACATGATCAGTCCTAAACCCATGAACGAACGGAAAATGTTACCGTCCATGATGTTATTACTAATCACCTTCACGAATAATCCAAACAGGCCCACGTCTTCCCAAGTTCAGGCAAAAGGTTGGTCCAAAAGTACAATTCAGGGCCGGCCCTGTGGTGGAGCAGGTAAGTGCCCACATTCCGCTTGGGCGGCCCGGGCCTCACTGTTTCACATTACGAGTGCATATCACATTAGTAGTGTTAGGAAATATAGATTTCATGGTATGGTGCGGGCAGAGATCATAAATAAGCAGCAATTGTGAGGATACGTTATCAATACGCACAAGAAAAGGAACCATAAGAATATTACAATCTATGGAAGTATCTGGTACACTTCCCAAAGGCAGAAGGAAGGAAATCTTGTGACCTGCCAAGGTGGAATTGGCAGAGTGCCACGAGATGACACCATCATCGTGCATCAGAACATTCCCTGGGCAACTTCAACTTGTGAGGGAGTCCAGGACTTTTTCTGGGTAAGGTCCACCCATTTTGCCATCTACCCAAGATATAAGAGATAAAACCCAGGATAATCTTACAGGAGTGAAACCAGTGTCTAGAGAGAATGTAGGAGCCCTTTCGAAGTTCAAGGAGAAAGATAGAAACTGACAACAATTGCAGAAAAAGGAAAACTATCCTACCTAGACAGGGTGAGGAGTCAGACTGGTCTGAGATGGCTGTGAAACTCTGTGTGCACGGAGGTTGTCAGGACAACTTCGAATTTTGAGGTCGCTTATGACATCACGGTGAACATGTCCCCCAGGGTGGCCGCATGGTTACAGTCTGAGGATTGGCCTAGGCTAGGCTATTAAAGGGACAGATACCCAGAAACAGGTTTGGCAAACAGAAAGCAGGCACAGAAACTAGAAGAGATAAAACAGAGTCTGATGCAAGGGATAAGAAAGGAACCCTAGGCCACAAGTGAGAATAGAGGGACAGGCACGGAGAGGAGAACATTGTCATCTATTCAAGTCTATGGGGAGGTCATGCTGATTCAAGCTTGCAACTTCATTGGAAACAAGTGGCCGGACTTGGCGTTCATCACACCTACAGTGCCCTTGTGCCTTAAGCATAATGCAAAGTCAAGAAAGATGTCTTGAGGACATTGAAGAGAAGAATCGATGCCTCCTTTCCAAGGCCCATAGCATTCTTTGAAGGTCAGTCTCTTTTTCCGAAGCTCTGGTGTCACGTGGGCCCACTGGGCACATGGTAATGTGTCCCAAGAGATGTCTTGGAAGCCTTGAAGGAATGGAGCCCTGTCACGCTTGGGGTATGTCTCTTTGTTTGGAAGTGCTCTACAAGGGTGCTGAAAAGCACCCTCTTCCACAGGGCTTCGTTCCTTCGTGAAGGCTGCCCTCCCAGGCTAGTGTGCTCTGTTTGCCTCCATCGAAATTCTCTCCCCCTACCTCTTGCCGTAGAAGGATTATTGATTATGTGTTTTGACACCACATGTAAGGAAGTTGCACGAAAATTAGAACTTTACAGTTGTGTTTCAAGAAAAATAAACAGGCCAGGGTAGAGGATGTAGGGCAAACAAATGGCACACCCTATAAAAATTAAGTAAGCCCGTATCTGGACGGAATCTAGGGGAACGTTCAAGGATCAGGGGTCAAGTTCGAAACTTCCCAAATCCGGAAAAGAGACAGAAAAATATCTTTCCTGGAGAGTGGAATTCATCCGATTTGTCTAAGTTGTCTTGGAAACATTGTGTCCGTGAAGGGGGTTGCCAGGACCACCTCGAATTTGGAGTTTCTGATCTCAGGATGTCAAACCAACCCACATGACCACGTGTTCTCAGTGCTTAGTTTGACCTAGGCTAAGGTAGCCAAGAGTCCTACAAGTGACCGGTGCAAATTCAAGGACAACAACCAAGAGTCACGAAAGCACTCACACCTCACCCTAGAGAACATACAGCGATTAAAGAAATACAAACTAATCCCTTGGAATGAAGGAGAACGGACTGATAAGCATGTCTAAGGGAGATAGCTGAGAAAGACCATGACGAGTATACTATGGAAAAGAAAAAGAGGACCCAGAAAATGGAAGGTGAACAGAAATCACACCTGAATTATCCACAATGAAAGATGATGTCCGTCTTTAGACAGACTCTGCTGGAACGTTTGAAAGTCAGAGAAATTCACAAGCCAAAAAACGGCAGCGAAGGTCAAGCATGGGCTAACTGGGAAGGGTGAGTTATGAGACTGCTCCAAGCAGGCTCTGAAACCTGTATCCAGGAAGCATGCTGGACCTCAGAGACACAATTATGACAAATCCTCTGACATCACAATGGACCCGAAAAACAACCTAGCCTCATCTACACAGTGCTAGAGTTGGGCTCACTAGTATATTTAACTCCCATTGCACTCAACTGCACGTTGCCACTGAACATGTAAGTGGCCGGCCGGTGGTGCAGTGGTGAGGTCCGCACCTTCTGGGTCTGTGGCCCAGTATGGGCTGGGTGGAATCCTCGGTTTGGGCCTCCTCACCACTGCTTCAGTTGTTCTGGTGCAGGCGTCCGAGGTAGAGTAGAGGCAGATGGGAAGGGACGTTGGACAGGGCCAGACTTCCACAGCAAATACAGGAGCATTGCCAGCAGATGTGAGCACAGCAATGCACTTGTGCCAAAACAAAACCAATTAAAAGTTGCAAAGAATAGAAAAACTGAAGCTAAGGAAAAAAAAAAACAAAAAAACAGGAGCTTGCCATTACGAAGAATAGGATCTCTGTGAATACCCTTAGCAAAACAGGTGAATTCTATGTTAATTCAAAAACTAGCAAACCTTTGGGGAAAGAAACTCAAGAAGACACAAGAAAAAAAAAGATATCGAGGGATCTAGGAATGGAAGGATTAACACACTTGAAAGGTTCATACCGCAGTAAGGAATCTCTGGATTCCATGCAATCCCAGTCAAAGTTGCAGCAGTATTTGCCACAGAGAAGAAGAGAGAATCCTGAAGTTTCTAGCCAGCAACACGAGACCCTGACTAGGCAAAGGAATCCTCAGGAAAACGAACAAAGCAGCACGTGTCACAATTTCTGATTTCAACATAGAGGACGAAGCGCTAGGTACCGAAACGGCACAGTCTGGGCCCCAAAACAGGCATGAAGACCCATGCAAAACAATTGAGAGCCCAGAGCCCAACTCAAACTTACATGGACAGCCCATTTTGGACCAGGGAGCCAAGTGGAGACAGCGGAGAAAGGAGAGTCTCTACAATAAACGGTGCTGGGAAGCCTGCACAGCCACATGGAACACAACGAGAGTACACCATGATGTTACACCTGGCACACACACCACCTGAAATGGATTAAAGCCTTGAATGGCAGACTTGAAACCGTGAACCTTGTAGGAGAAGACCTAGGCAGAGTGCTCTTTGCCATCTGTCTGAGCCGCCTATTTGGAAGAAGCATGTCTGACTGGGCAAGGGCAACAAAGGAAACAAGAAACAAACGGGACCACATCAAATGCACACACTTCTGCCCACTCAAGGAAACCATCAACTGAATACTAAGACACCACAACAATTGGGAGAGGATGTTTGCAAACCACACATCGGACAAGGGGTGAAAAGCCCAAAGATACAATCAACTCGCACGTCTCCACAAGAAAAAAAACAAGCCAATGAAAACCTGGTCAAAAGATGGAAGCAGAGATTTCTCCGAAGAAGACAGAAAGAGGGCCAGTAGGTGCATGAAAACTTGTTCACCATCATGAAGTCTCAGGAAAATGCAAATCCAAACTGCAAGGCCATGGCAGCTCACTGTGGTCAGCATGGCTAGAAGGAAGCAGACAGGAAATAACAAGTGTCAGAGAGGAGGTGGAGAGAAGGGAAGCCTCCTGCACTGCTGGTGGGAGTGTAACCCGGTGCAGCCACGATGCCAAAGGTGTGGAACTGCCTCAGAAGTTTAAGTATCCATGTCCCGTATGACCCAGCTATTAATCTGCCGCTTGCTTATCCAAAACAGTCAGAAAGACTACCGCATAAAGACATGTGCATGGCTGTGTTCACCACAGTCTTACTCCTGATATCCAAGACTTGGAAAGCACCCTGGTGTCCAGCAAGGGATGATTGGAGAAGGAAGATGGGCTATAGCCACACAATGGTATACCACTCAGCCGGAACAAATGATGCAATCCAGCCATTTGTGACCACCAGAATGGCTGTGAGGGTTTTAGGGGAAGTGTAACAAGCCCCAGTGAGAAATTCAAATACCATAGAATCTCACTTACAAGGCGAAGAAAAAGCAAGCACTAACCAACAGGTGGCACTGAACA
The DNA here is from genome assembly GCF_041296235.1 of Equus asinus. Classification (NCBI taxonomy): domain Eukaryota; kingdom Metazoa; phylum Chordata; class Mammalia; order Perissodactyla; family Equidae; genus Equus; species Equus asinus. The sequence continues at coordinate 9,668,304 of NC_091813.1, read as the reverse complement.
TTTGTATGCGGGCTCCCAGAGGCAAAGAGGGGCGGTGACGGAGGGTGAAAGAGAAGATTAGGCACAAGTGTGTGGTGAGGGCCTGTGATTAGTCTTACACTGGTGAAGATGATGTAAGCTACACAGAAGTCTAAAGCAATGAGGATGTGAATCTGGAAGTTATAGTACGTTCTAATGCAGGGTCATGGCTATAAATTCACCTCAAATCAAAAATCCAAAAAGGGGTCCAGAATGATGTCATAAAGCTTTGGGGGCGGAAAGAGTTTACAGAAGGTGAACTTCCAAGGATGGAAAATCACCTCCAAATGCTTACAGATGCTACAGAAAGGCAGACCATTCCAAATAGGTGAAGAGGAATACTACGAAGAGAACATGATCAGTCCTAAACCCATGAACGAACGGAAAATGTTACCGTCCATGATGTTATTACTAATCACCTTCACGAATAATCCAAACAGGCCCACGTCTTCCCAAGTTCAGGCAAAAGGTTGGTCCAAAAGTACAATTCAGGGCCGGCCCTGTGGTGGAGCAGGTAAGTGCCCACATTCCGCTTGGGCGGCCCGGGCCTCACTGTTTCACATTACGAGTGCATATCACATTAGTAGTGTTAGGAAATATAGATTTCATGGTATGGTGCGGGCAGAGATCATAAATAAGCAGCAATTGTGAGGATACGTTATCAATACGCACAAGAAAAGGAACCATAAGAATATTACAATCTATGGAAGTATCTGGTACACTTCCCAAAGGCAGAAGGAAGGAAATCTTGTGACCTGCCAAGGTGGAATTGGCAGAGTGCCACGAGATGACACCATCATCGTGCATCAGAACATTCCCTGGGCAACTTCAACTTGTGAGGGAGTCCAGGACTTTTTCTGGGTAAGGTCCACCCATTTTGCCATCTACCCAAGATATAAGAGATAAAACCCAGGATAATCTTACAGGAGTGAAACCAGTGTCTAGAGAGAATGTAGGAGCCCTTTCGAAGTTCAAGGAGAAAGATAGAAACTGACAACAATTGCAGAAAAAGGAAAACTATCCTACCTAGACAGGGTGAGGAGTCAGACTGGTCTGAGATGGCTGTGAAACTCTGTGTGCACGGAGGTTGTCAGGACAACTTCGAATTTTGAGGTCGCTTATGACATCACGGTGAACATGTCCCCCAGGGTGGCCGCATGGTTACAGTCTGAGGATTGGCCTAGGCTAGGCTATTAAAGGGACAGATACCCAGAAACAGGTTTGGCAAACAGAAAGCAGGCACAGAAACTAGAAGAGATAAAACAGAGTCTGATGCAAGGGATAAGAAAGGAACCCTAGGCCACAAGTGAGAATAGAGGGACAGGCACGGAGAGGAGAACATTGTCATCTATTCAAGTCTATGGGGAGGTCATGCTGATTCAAGCTTGCAACTTCATTGGAAACAAGTGGCCGGACTTGGCGTTCATCACACCTACAGTGCCCTTGTGCCTTAAGCATAATGCAAAGTCAAGAAAGATGTCTTGAGGACATTGAAGAGAAGAATCGATGCCTCCTTTCCAAGGCCCATAGCATTCTTTGCAGGTCAGTCTCTTTTTCCGAAGCTCTGGTGTCACGTGGGCCCACTGGGCACATGGTAATGTGTCCCAAGAGATGTCTTGGAAGCCTTGAAGGAATGGAGCCCTGTCACGCTTGGGGTATGTCTCTTTGTTTGGAAGTGCTCTACAAGGGTGCTGAAAAGCACCCTCTTCCACAGGGCTTCGTTCCTTCGTGAAGGCTGCCCTCCCAGGCTAGTGTGCTCTGTTTGCCTCCATCGAAATTCTCTCCCCCTACCTCTTGCCGTAGAAGGATTATTGATTATGTGTTTTGACACCACATGTAAGGAAGTTGCACGAAAATTAGAACTTTACAGTTGTGTTTCAAGAAAAATAAACAGGCCAGGGTAGAGGATGTAGGGCAAACAAATGGCACACCCTATAAAAATTAAGTAAGCCCGTATCTGGACGGAATCTAGGGGAACGTTCAAGGATCAGGGGTCAAGTTCGAAACTTCCCAAATCCGGAAAAGAGACAGAAAAATATCTTTCCTGGAGAGTGGAATTCATCCGATTTGTCTAAGTTGTCTTGGAAACATTGTGTCCGTGAAGGGGGTTGCCAGGACCACCTCGAATTTGGAGTTTCTGATCTCAGGATGTCAAACCAACCCACATGACCACGTGTTCTCAGTGCTTAGTTTGACCTAGGCTAGGGTAGCCAAGAGTCCTACAAGTGACCGGTGCAAATTCAAGGACAACAACCAAGAGTCACGAAAGCACTCACACCTCACCCTAGAGAACATACAGCGATTAAAGAAATACAAACTAATCCCTCGGAATGAAGGAGAACGGACTGATAAGCATGTCTAAGGGAGATAGCTGAGAAAGACCATGACGAGTATACTATGGAAAAGAAAAAGAGGACCCAGAAAATGGAAGGTGAACAGAAATCACACCTGAATTATCCACAATGAAAGATGATGTCCGTCTTTAGACAGACTCTGCTGGAACGTTTGAAAGTCAGAGAAATTCACAAGCCAAAAAACGGCAGCGAAGGTCAAGCATGGGCTAACTGGGAAGGGTGAGTTATGAGACTGCTCCAAGCAGGCTCTGAAACCTGTATCCAGGAAGCATGCTGGACCTCAGAGACACAATTATGACAAATCCTCTGACATCACAATGGACCCGAAAAACAACCTAGCCTCATCTACACAGTGCTAGAGTTGGGCTCACTAGTATATTTAACTCCCATTGCACTCAACTGCACGTTGCCACTGAACATGTAAGTGGCCGGCCGGTGGTGCAGTGGTGAGGTCCGCACCTTCTGGGTCTGTGGCCCAGTATGGGCTGGGTGGAATCCTCGGTTTGGGCCTCCTCACCACTGCTTCAGTTGTTCTGGTGCAGGCGTCCGAGGTAGAGTAGAGGCAGATGGGAAGGGACGTTGGACAGGGCCAGACTTCCACAGCAAATACAGGAGCATTGCCAGCAGATGTGAGCACAGCAATGCACTTGTGCCAAAACAAAACCAATTAAAAGTTGCAAAGAATAGAAAAACTGAAGCTAAGGAAAAAAAAAACAAAAAAACAGGAGCTTGCCATTACGAAGAATAGGATCTCTGTGAATAACCTTAGCAAAACAGGTGAATTCTATGTTAATTCAAAAACTAGCAAACCTTTGGGGAAAGAAACTCAAGAAGACACAAGAAAAAAAAAGATATCGAGGGATCTAGGAATGGAAGGATTAACACACTTGAAAGGTTCATACCGCAGTAAGGAATCTCTGGATTCCATGCAATCCCAGTCAAAGTTGCAGCAGTATTTGCCACAGAGAAGAAGAGAGAATCCTGAAGTTTCTAGCCAGCAACACGAGACCCTGACTAGGCAAAGGAATCCTCAGGAAAACGAACAAAGCAGCACGTGTCACAATTTCTGATTTCAACATAGAGGACGAAGCGCTAGGTACCGAAACGGCACAGTCTGGGCCCCAAAACAGGCATGAAGACCCATGCAAAACAATTGAGAGCCCAGAGCCCAACTCAAACTTACATGGACAGCCCATTTTGGACCAGGGAGCCAAGTGGAGACAGCGGAGAAAGGAGAGTCTCTACAATAAACGGTGCTGGGAAGCCTGCACAGCCACATGGAACACAACGAGAGTACACCATGATGTTACACCTGGCACACACACCACCTGAAATGGATTAAAGCCTTGAATGGCAGACTTGAAACCGTGAACCTTGTAGGAGAAGACCTAGGCAGAGTGCTCTTTGCCATCTGTCTGAGCCGCCTATTTGGAAGAAGCATGTCTGACTGGGCAAGGGCAACAAAGGAAACAAGAAACAAACGGGACCACATCAAATGCACACACTTCTGCCCACTCAAGGAAACCATCAACTGAATACTAAGACACCACAACAATTGGGAGAGGATGTTTGCAAACCACACATCGGACAAGGGGTGAAAAGCCCAAAGATACAATCAACTCGCACGTCTCCACAAGAAAAAAAACAAGCCAATGAAAACCTGGTCAAAAGATGGAAGCAGAGATTTCTCCGAAGAAGACAGAAAGAGGGCCAGTAGGTGCATGAAAACTTGTTCACCATCATGAAGTCTCAGGAAAATGCAAATCCAAACTGCAAGGCCATGGCAGCTCACTGTGGTCAGCATGGCTAGAAGGAAGCAGACAGGAAATAACAAGTGTCAGAGAGGAGGTGGAGAGAAGGGAAGCCTCCTGCACTGCTGGTGGGAGTGTAACCCGGTGCAGCCACGATGCCAAAGGTGTGGAACTGCCTCAGAAGTTTAAGTATCCATGTCCCGTATGACCCAGCTATTAATCTGCCGCTTGCTTATCCAAAACAGTCAGAAAGACTACCGCATAAAGACATGTGCATGGCTGTGTTCACCACAGTCTTACTCCTGATATCCAAGACTTGGAAAGCACCCTGGTGTCCAGCAAGGGATGATTGGAGAAGGAAGATGGGCTATAGCCACACAATGGTATACCACTCAGCCGGAACAAATGATGCAATCCAGCCATTTGTGACCACCAGAATGGCTGTGAGGGTTTTAGGGGAAGTGTAACAAGCCCCAGTGAGAAATTCAAATACCATAGAATCTCACTTACAAGGAGAAGAAAAAGCAAGCACTAACCAACAGGTGGCACTGAACATTTGTATGCGGGCTCCCAGAGGCAAAGAGGGGCGGTGACGGAGGGTGAAAGAGAAGATTAGGCACAAGTGTGTGGTGAGGGCCTGTGATTAGTCTTACACTGGTGAAGATGATGTAAGCTACACAGAAGTCTAAAGCAATGAGGATGTGAATCTGGAAGTTATAGTACGTTCTAATGCAGGGTCATGGCTATAAATTCACCTCAAATCAAAAATCCAAAAAGGGGTCCAGAATGATGTCATAAAGCTTTGGGGGCGGAAAGAGTTTACGGAAGGTGAACTTCCAAGGATGGAAAATCACCTCCAAATGCTTACAGATGCTACAGAAAGGCAGACCATTCCAAATAGGTGAAGAGGAATACTACGAAGAGAACATGATCAGTCCTAAACCCATGAACGAACGGAAAATGTTACCGTCCATGATGTTATTACTAATCACCTTCACGAATAATCCAAACAGGCCCACGTCTTCCCAAGTTCAGGCAAAAGGTTGGTCCAAAAGTACAATTCAGGGCCGGCCCTGTGGTGGAGCAGGTAAGTGCCCACATTCCGCTTGGGCGGCCCGGGCCTCACTGTTTCACATTACGAGTGCATATCACATTAGTAGTGTTAGGAAATATAGATTTCATGGTATGGTGCGGGCAGAGATCATAAATAAGCAGCAATTGTGAGGATACGTTATCAATACGCACAAGAAAAGGAACCATAAGAATATTACAATCTATGGAAGTATCTGGTACACTTCCCAAAGGCAGAAGGAAGGAAATCTTGTGACCTGCCAAGGTGGAATTGGCAGAGTGCCACGAGATGACACCATCATCGTGCATCAGAACATTCCCTGGGCAACTTCAACTTGTGAGGGAGTCCAGGACTTTTTCTGGGTAAGGTCCACCCATTTTGCCATCTACCCAAGATATAAGAGATAAAACCCAGGATAATCTTACAGGAGTGACACCAGTGTCTAGAGAGAATGTAGGAGCCCTTTCGAAGTTCAAGGAGAAAGATAGAAACTGACAACAATTGCAGAAAAAGGAAAACTATCCTACCTAGACAGGGTGAGGAGTCAGACTGGTCTGAGATGGCTGTGAAACTCTGTGTGCACGGAGGTTGTCAGGACAACTTCGAATTTTGAGGTCGCTTATGACATCACGGTGAACATGTCCCCCAGGGTGGCCGCATGGTTACAGTCTGAGGATTGGCCTAGGCTAGGCTATTAAAGGGACAGATACCCAGAAACAGGTTTGGCAAACAGAAAGCAGGCACAGAAACTAGAAGAGATAAAACAGAGTCTGATGCAAGGGATAAGAAAGGAACCCTAGGCCACAAGTGAGAATAGAGGGACAGGCACGGAGAGGAGAACATTGTCATCTATTCAAGTCTATGGGGAGGTCATGCTGATTCAAGCTTGCAACTTCATTGGAAACAAGTGGCCGGACTTGGGGTTCATCACACCTACAGTGCCCTTGTGCCTTAAGCATAATGCAAAGTCAAGAAAGATGTCTTGAGGACATTGAAGAGAAGAATCGATGCCTCCTTTCCAAGGCCCATAGCATTCTTTGAAGGTCAGTCTCTTTTTCCGAAGCTCTGGTGTCACGTGGGCCCACTGGGCACATGGTAATGTGTCCCAAGAGATGTCTTGGAAGCCTTGAAGGAATGGAGCCCTGTCACGCTTGGGGTATGTCTCTTTGTTTGGAAGTGCTCTACAAGGGTGCTGAAAAGCACCCTCTTCCACAGGGCTTCGTTCCTTCGTGAAGGCTGCCCTCCCAGGCTAGTGTGCTCTGTTTGCCTCCATCGAAATTCTCTCCCCCTACCTCTTGCCGTAGAAGGATTATTGATTATGTGTTTTGACACCATATGTAAGGAAGTTGCACGAAAATTAGAACTTTACAGTTGTGTTTCAAGAAAAATAAACAGGCCAGGGTAGAGGATGTAGGGCAAACAAATGGCACACCCTATAAAAAGTAAGTAAGCCCGTATCTGGACGGAATCTAGGGGAACGTTCAAGGATCAGGGGTCAAGTTCGAAACTTCCCAAATCCGGAAAAGAGACAGAAAAATATCTTTCCTGGAGAGTGGAATTCATCCGATTTGTCTAAGTTGTCTTGGAAACATTGTGTCCGTGAAGGGGGTTGCCAGGACCACCTCGAATTTGGAGTTTCTGATCTCAGGATGTCAAACCAACCCACATGACCACGTGTTCTCAGTGCTTAGTTTGACCTAGGCTAGGGTAGCCAAGAGTCCTACAAGTGACCGGTGCAAATTCAAGGACAACAACCAAGAGTCACGAAAGCACTCACACCTCACCCTAGAGAACATACAGCGATTAACGAAATACAAACTAATCCCTTGGAATGAAGGAGAACGGACTGATAAGCATGTCTAAGGGAGATAGCTGAGAAAGACCATGACGAGTATACTATGGAAAAGAAAAAGAGGACCCAGAAAATGGAAGGTGAACAGAAATCACACCTGAATTATCCACAATGAAAGATGATGTCCGTCTTTAGACAGACTCTGCTGGAACGTTTGAAAGTCAGAGAAATTCACAAGCCAAAAAACGGCAGCGAAGGTCAAGCATGGGCTAACTGGGAAGGGTGAGTTATGAGACTGCTCCAAGCAGGCTCTGAAACCTGTATCCAGGAAGCATGCTGGACCTCAGAGACACAATTATGACAAATCCTCTGACATCACAATGGACCCGAAAAACAACCTAGCCTCATCTACACAGTGCTAGAGTTGGGCTCACTAGTATATTTAACTCCCATTGCACTCAACTGCACGTTGCCACTGAACATGTAAGTGGCCGGCCGGTGGTGCAGTGGTGAGGTCCGCACCTTCTGGGTCTGTGGCCAAGTATGGGCTGGGTGGAATCCTCGGTTTGGGCCTCCTCACCACTGCTTCAGTTGTTCTGGTGCAGGCGTCCGAGGTAGAGTAGAGGCAGATGGGAAGGGACGTTGGACAGGGCCAGACTTCCACAGCAAATACAGGAGCATTGCCAGCAGATGTGAGCACAGCAATGCACTTGTGCCAAAACAAAACCAATTAAAAGTTGCAAAGAACAGAAAAACTGAAGCTAAGGAAAAAAACAACAAAAAAACAGGAGCTTGCCATTACGAAGAATAGGATCTCTGTGAATAACCTTAGCAAAACAGGTGAATTCTATGTTAATTCAAAAACTAGCAAACCTTTGGGGAAAGAAACTCAAGAAGACACAAGAAAAAAAAAAGATACCGAGGGATCTAGGAATGGAAGGATTAACACACTTGAAAGGTTCATACCGCAGTAAGGAATCTCTGGATTCCATGCAATCCCAGTCAAAGTTGCAGCAGTATTTGCCACAGAGAAGAAGAGAGAATCCTGAAGTTTCTAGCCAGCAACACGAGACCCTGACTAGGCAAAGGAATCCTCAGGAAAACGAACAAAGCAGCACGTGTCACAATTTCTGATTTCAACATAGAGGACGAAGCGCTAGGTACCGAAACGGCACAGTCTGGGCCCCAAAACAGGCATGAAGACCCATGCAAAACAATTGAGAGCCCAGAGCCCAACTCAAACTTACATGGACAGCCCATTTTGGACCAGGGAGCCAAGTGGAGACAGCGGAGAAAGGAGAGTCTCTACAATAAACGGTGCTGGGAAGCCTGCACAGCCACATGGAACACAACGAGAGTACGCCATGATGTTACACCTGGCACACACACCACCTGAAATGGATTAAAGCCTTGAATGGCAGACTTGAAACCGTGAACCTTGTAGGAGAAGACCTAGGCAGAGTGCTCTTTGCCATCTGTCTGAGCCGCCTATTTGGAAGAAGCATGTCTGACTGGGCAAGGGCAACAAAGGAAACAAGAAACAAACGGGACCACATCAGATGCACACACTTCTGCCCACTCAAGGAAACCATCAACTGAATACTAAGACACCACAACAATTGGGAGAGGATGTTTGCAAACCACACATCGGACAAGGGGTGAAAAGCCCAAAGATACAATCAACTCGCACGTCTCCACAAGAAAAAAAACAAGCCAATGAAAACCTGGTCAAAAGATGGAAGCAGAGATTTCTCCGAAGAAGACAGAAAGAGGGCCAGTAGGTGCATGAAAACTTGTTCACCATCATGAAGTCTCAGGAAAATGCAAATCCAAACTGCAAGGCCATGGCAGCTCACTGTGGTCAGCATGGCTAGAAGGAAGCAGACAGGAAATAACAAGTGTCAGAGAGGAGGTGGAGAGAAGGGAAGCCTCCTGCACTGCTGGTGGGAGTGTAACCCGGTGCAGCCACGATGCCAAAGGTGTGGAACTGCCTCAGAAGTTTAAGTATCCATGTCCCGTATGACCCAGCTATTAATCTGCCGCTTGCTTATCCAAAACAGTCAGAAAGACTACCGCATAAAGACATGTGCATGGCTGTGTTCACCACAGTCTTACTCCTGATATCCAAGACTTGGAAAGCACCCTGGTGTCCAGCAAGGGATGATTGGAGAAGGAAGATGGGCTATAGCCACACAATGGTATACCACTCAGCCGGAACAAATGATGCAATCCAGCCATTTGTGACCACCAGAATGGCTGTGAGGGTTTTAGGGGAAGTGTAACAAGCCCCAGTGAGAAATTCAAATACCATAGAATCTCACTTACAAGGAGAAGAAAAAGCAAGCACTAACCAACAGGTGGCACTGAACATTTGTATGCGGGCTCCCAGAGGCAAAGAGGGGCGGTGACGGAGGGTGAAAGAGAAGATTAGGCACAAGTGTGTGGTGAGGGCCTGTGATTAGTCTTACACTGGTGAAGATGATGTAAGCTACACAGAAGTCTAAAGCAATGAGGATGTGAATCTGGAAGTTATAGTACGTTCTAATGCAGGGTCATGGCTATAAATTCACCTCAAATCAAAAATCCAAAAAGGGGTCCAGAATGATGTCATAAAGCTTTGGGGGCGGAAAGAGTTTACGGAAGGTGAACTTCCAAGGATGGAAAATCACCTCCAAATGCTTACAGATGCTACAGAAAGGCAGACCATTCCAAATAGGTGAAGAGGAATACTACGAAGAGAACATGATCAGTCCTAAACCCATGAACGAACGGAAAATGTTACCGTCCATGATGTTATTACTAATCACCTTCACGAATAATCCAAACAGGCCCACGTCTTCCCAAGTTCAGGCAAAAGGTTGGTCCAAAAGTACAATTCAGGGCCGGCCCTGTGGTGGAGCAGGTAAGTGCCCACATTCCGCTTGGGCGGCCCGGGCCTCACTGTTTCACATTACGAGTGCATATCACATTAGTAGTGTTAGGAAATATAGATTTCATGGTATGGTGCGGGCAGAGATCATAAATAAGCAGCAATTGTGAGGATACGTTATCAATACGCACAAGAAAAGGAACCATAAGAATATTACAATCTATGGAAGTATCTGGTACACTTCCCAAAGGCAGAAGGAAGGAAATCTTGTGACCTGCCAAGGTGGAATTGGCAGAGTGCCACGAGATGACACCATCATCGTGCATCAGAACATTCCCTGGGCAACTTCAACTTGTGAGGGAGTCCAGGACTTTTTCTGGGTAAGGTCCACCCATTTTGCCATCTACCCAAGATATAAGAGATAAAACCCAGGATAATCTTACAGGAGTGAAACCAGTGTCTAGAGAGAATGTAGGAGCCCTTTCGAAGTTCAAGGAGAAAGATAGAAACTGACAACAATTGCAGAAAAAGGAAAACTATCCTACCTAGACAGGGTGAGGAGTCAGACTGGTCTGAGATGGCTGTGAAACTCTGTGTGCACGGAGGTTGTCAGGACAACTTCGAATTTTGAGGTCGCTTATGACATCACGGTGAACATGTCTCCCAGGGTGGCCGCATGGTTACAGTCTGAGGATTGGCCTAGGCTAGGCTATTAAAGGGACAGATACCCAGAAACAGGTTTGGCAAACAGAAAGCAGGCACAGAAACTAGAAGAGATAAAACAGAGTCTGATGCAAGGGATAAGAAAGGAACCCTAGGCCACAAGTGAGAATAGAGGGACAGGCACGGAGAGGAGAACATTGTCATCTATTCAAGTCTATGGGGAGGTCATGCTGATTCAAGCTTGCAACTTCATTGGAAACAAGTGGCCGGACTTGGCGTTCATCACACCTACAGTGCCCTTGTGCCTTAAGCATAATGCAAAGTCAAGAAAGATGTCTTGAGGACATTGAAGAGAAGAATCGATGCCTCCTTTCCAAGGCCCATAGCATTCTTTGAAGGTCAGTCTCTTTTTCCGAAGCTCTGGTGTCACGTGGGCCCACTGGGCACATGGTAATGTGTCCCAAGAGATGTCTTGGAAGCCTTGAAGGAATGGAGCCCTGTCACGCTTGGGGTATGTCTCTTTGTTTGGAAGTGCTCTACAAGGGTGCTGAAAAGCACCCTCTTCCACAGGGCTTCGTTCCTTCGTGAAGGCTGCCCTCCCAGGCTAGTGTGCTCTGTTTGCCTCCATCGAAATTCTCTCCCCCTACCTCTTGCCGTAGAAGGATTATTGATTATGTGTTTTGACACCACATGTAAGGAAGTTGCACGAAAATTAGAACTTTACAGTTGTGTTTCAAGAAAAATAAACAGGCCAGGGTAGAGGATGTAGGGCAAACAAATGGCACACCCTATAAAAATTAAGTAAGCCCGTATCTGGACGGAATCTAGGGGAACGTTCAAGGATCAGGGGTCAAGTTCGAAACTTCCCAAATCCAGAAAAGAGACAGAAAAATATCTTTCCTGGAGAGTGGAATTCATCCGATTTGTCTAAGTTGTCTTGGAAACATTGTGTCCGTGAAGGGGGTTGCCAGGACCACCTCGAATTTGGAGTTTCTGATCTCAGGATGTCAAACCAACCCACATGACCACGTGTTCTCAGTGCTTAGTTTGACCTAGGCTAGGGTAGCCAAGAGTCCTACAAGTGACCGGTGCAAATTCAAGGACAACAACCAAGAGTCACGAAAGCACTCACACCTCACCCTAGAGAACATACAGCGATTAAAGAAATACAAACTAATCCCTCGGAATGAAGGAGAACGGACTGATAAGCATGTCTAAGGGAGATAGCTGAGAAAGACCATGACGAGTATACTATGGAAAAGAAAAAGAGGACCCAGAAAATGGAAGGTGAACAGAAATCACACCTGAATTATCCACAATGAAAGATGATGTCCGTCTTTAGACAGACTCTGCTGGAACGTTTGAAAGTCAGAGAAATTCACAAGCCAAAAAACGGCAGCGAAGGTCAAGCATGGGCTAACTGGGAAGGGTGAGTTATGAGACTGCTCCAAGCAGGCTCTGAAACCTGTATCCAGGAAGCATGCTGGACCTCAGAGACACAATTATGACAAATCCTCTGACATCACAATGGACCCGAAAAACAACCTAGCCTCATCTACACAGTGCTAGAGTTGGGCTCACTAGTATATTTAACTCCCATTGCACTCAACTGCACGTTGCCACTGAACATGTAAGTGGCCGGCCGGTGGTGCAGTGGTGAGGTCCGCACCTTCTGGGTCTGTGGCCCAGTATGGGCTGGGTGGAATCCTCGGTTTGGGCCTCCTCACCACTGCTTCAGTTGTTCTGGTGCAGGCGTCCGAGGTAGAGTAGAGGCAGATGGGAAGGGACGTTGGACAGGGCCACACTTCCACAGCAAATACAGGAGCATTGCCAGCAGATGTGAGCACAGCAATGCACTTGTGCCAAAACAAAACCAATTAAAAGTTGCAAAGAATAGAAAAACTGAAGCTAAGGAAAAAAAAAAACAAAAAAACAGGAGCTTGCCATTACGAAGAATAGGATCTCTGTGAATACCCTTAGCAAAACAGGTGAATTCTATGTTAATTCAAAAACTAGCAAACCTTTGGGGAAAGAAACTCAAGAAGACACAAGAAAAAAAAAGATATCGAGGGATCTAGGAATGGAAGGATTAACACACTTGAAAGGTTCATACCGCAGTAAGGAATCTCTGGATTCCATGCAATCCCAGTCAAAGTTGCAGCAGTATTTGCCACAGAGAAGAAGAGAGAATCCTGAAGTTTCTAGCCAGCAACACGAGACCCTGACTAGGCAAAGGAATCCTCAGGAAAACGAACAAAGCAGCACGTGTCACAATTTCTGATTTCAACATAGAGGACGAAGCGCTAGGTACCGAAACGGCACAGTCTGGGCCCCAAAACAGGCATGAAGACCCATGCAAAACAATTGAGAGCCCAGAGCCCAACTCAAACTTACATGGACAGCCCATTTTGGACCAGGGAGCCAAGTGGAGACAGCGGAGAAAGGAGAGTCTCTACAATAAACGGTGCTGGGAAGCCTGCACAGCCACATGGAACACAACGAGAGTACACCATGATGTTACACCTGGCACACACACCACCTGAAGTGGATTAAAGCCTTGAATGGCAGACTTGAAACCGTGAACCTTGTAGGAGAAGACCTAGGCAGAGTGCTCTTTGCCATCTGTCTGAGCCGCCTATTTGGAAGAAGCATGTCTGACTGGGCAAGGGCAACAAAGGAAACAAGAAACAAACGGGACCACATCAAATGCACACACTTCTGCCCACTCAAGGAAACCATCAACTGAATACTAAGACACCACAACAATTGGGAGAGGATGTTTGCAAACCACACATCGGACAAGGGGTGAAAAGCCCAAAGATACAATCAACTCGCACGTCTCCACAAGAAAAAAAACAAGCCAATGAAAACCTGGTCAAAAGATGGAAGCAGAGATTTCTCCGAAGAAGACAGAAAGAGGGCCAGTAGGTGCATGAAAACTTGTTCACCATCATGAAGTCTCAGGAAAATGCAAATCCAAACTGCAAGGCCATGGCAGCTCACTGTGGTCAGCATGGCTAGAAGGAAGCAGACAGGAAATAACAAGTGTCAGAGAGGAGGTGGAGAGAAGGGAAGCCTCCTGCACTGCTGGTGGGAGTGTAACCCGGTGCAGCCACGATGCCAAAGGTGTGGAACTGCCTCAGAAGTTTAAGTATCCATGTCCCGTATGACCCAGCTATTAATCTGCCGCTTGCTTATCCAAAACAGTCAGAAAGACTACCGCATAAAGACATGTGCATGGCTGTGTTCACCACAGTCTTACTCCTGATATCCAAGACTTGGAAAGCACCCTGGTGTCCAGCAAGGGATGATTGGAGAAGGAAGATGGGCTATAGCCACACAATGGTATACCACTCAGCCGGAACAAATGATGCAATCCAGCCATTTGTGACCACCAGAATGGCTGTGAGGGTTTTAGGGGAAGTGTAACAAGCCCCAGTGAGAAATTCAAATACCATAGAATCTCACTTACAAGGAGAAGAAAAAGCAAGCACTAACCAACAGGTGGCACTGAACATTTGTATGCGGGCTCCCAGAGGCAAAGAGGGGCGGTGACGGAGGGTGAAAGAGAAGATTAGGCACAAGTGTGTGGTGAGGGCCTGTGATTAGTCTTACACTGGTGAAGATGATGTAAGCTACACAGAAGTCTAAAGCAATGAGGATGTGAATCTGGAAGTTATAGTACGTTCTAATGCAGGGTCATGGCTATAAATTCACCTCAAATCAAAAATCCAAAAAGGGGTCCAGAATGATGTCATAAAGCTTTGGGGGCGGAAAGAGTTTACGGAAGGTGAACTTCCAAGGATGGAAAATCACCTCCAAATGCTTACAGATGCTACAGAAAGGCAGACCATTCCAAATAGGTGAAGAGGAATACTACGAAGAGAACATGATCAGTCCTAAACCCATGAACGAACGGAAAATGTTACCGTCCATGATGTTATTACTAATCACCTTCACGAATAATCCAAACAGGCCCACGTCTTCCCAAGTTCAGGCAAAAGGTTGGTCCAAAAGTACAATTCAGGGCCGGCCCTGTGGTGGAGCAGGTAAGTGCCCACATTCCGCTTGGGCGGCCCGGGCCTCACTGTTTCACATTACGAGTGCATATCACATTAGTAGTGTTAGGAAATATAGATTTCATGGTATGGTGCGGGCAGAGATCATAAATAAGCAGCAATTGTGAGGATACGTTATCAATACGCACAAGAAAAGGAACCATAAGAATATTACAATCTATGGAAGTATCTGGTACACTTCCCAAAGGCAGAAGGAAGGAAATCTTGTGACCTGCCAAGGTGGAATTGGCAGAGTGCCACGAGATGACACCATCATCGTGCATCAGAACATTCCCTGGGCAACTTCAACTTGTGAGGGAGTCCAGGACTTTTTCTGGGTAAGGTCCACCCATTTTGCCATCTACCCAAGATATAAGAGATAAAACCCAGGATAATCTTACAGGAGTGAAACCAGTGTCTAGAGAGAATGTAGGAGCCCTTTCGAAGTTCAAAGAGAAAGATAGAAACTGACAACAATTGCAGAAAAAGGAAAACTATCTTACCTAGACAGGGTGAGGAGTCAGACGGGTCTGAGATGGCTGTGAAACTCTGTGTGCACGGAGGTTGTCAGGACAACTTCGAATTTTGAGGTCGCTTATGACATCACGGTGAACATGTCCCCCAGGGTGGCCGCATGGTTACAGTCTGAGGATTGGCCTAGGCTAGGCTATTAAAGGGACAGATACCCAGAAACAGGTTTGGCAAACAGAAAGCAGGCACAGAAACTAGAAGAGATAAAACAGAGTCTGATGCAAGGGATAAGAAAGGAACCCTAGGCCACAAGTGAGAATAGAGGGACAGGCACGGAGAGGAGAACATTGTCATCTATTCAAGTCTATGGGGAGGTCATGCTGATTCAAGCTTGCAACTTCATTGGAAACAAGTGGCCGGACTTGGCGTTCATCACACCTACAGTGCCCTTGTGCCTTAAGCATAATGCAAAGTCAAGAAAGATGTCTTGAGGACATTGAAGAGAAGAATCGATGCCTCCTTTCCAAGGCCCATAGCATTCTTTGCAGGTCAGTCTCTTTTTCCGAAGCTCTGGTGTCACGTGGGCCCACTGGGCACATGGTAATGTGTCCCAAGAGATGTCTTGGAAGCCTTGAAGGAATGGAGCCCTGTCACGCTTGGGGTATGTCTCTTTGTTTGGAAGTGCTCTACAAGGGTGCTGAAAAGCACCCTCTTCCACAGGGCTTCGTTCCTTCGTGAAGGCTGCCCTCCCAGGCTAGTGTGCTCTGTTTGCCTCCATCGAAATTCTCTCCCCTTACCTCTTGCCGTAGAAGGATTATTGATTATGTGTTTTGACACCACATGTAAGGAAGTTGCACGAAAATTAGAACTTTACAGTTGTGTTTCAAGAAAAATAAACAGGCCAGGGTAGAGGATGTAGGGCAAACAAATGGCACACCCTATAAAAATTAAGTAAGCCCGTATCTGGACGGAATCTAGGGGAACGTTCAAGGATCAGGGGTCAAGTTCGAAACTTCCCAAATCCGGAAAAGAGACAGAAAAATATCTTTCCTGGAGAGTGGAATTCATCCGATTTGTCTAAGTTGTCTTGGAAACATTGTGTCCGTGAAGGGGGTTGCCAGGACCACCTCGAATTTGGAGTTTCTGATCTCAGGATGTCAAACCAACCCACATGACCACGTGTTCTCAGTGCTTAGTTTGACCTAGGCTAGGGTAGCCAAGAGTCCTACAAGTGACCGGTGCAAATTCAAGGACAACAACCAAGAGTCACGAAAGCACTCACACCTCACCCTAGAGAACATACAGCGATTAAAGAAATACAAACTAATCCCTCGGAATGAAGGAGAACGGACTGATAAGCATGTCTAAGGGAGATAGCTGAGAAAGACCATGACGAGTATACTATGGAAAAGAAAAAGAGGACCCAGAAAATGGAAGGTGAACAGAAATCACACCTGAATTATCCACAATGAAAGATGATGTCCGTCTTTAGACAGACTCTGCTGGAACGTTTGAAAGTCAGAGAAATTCACAAGCCAAAAAACGGCAGCGAAGGTCAAGCATGGGCTAACTGGGAAGGGTGAGTTATGAGACTGCTCCAAGCAGGCTCTGAAACCTGTATCCAGGAAGCATGCTGGACCTCAGAGACACAATTATGACAAATCCTCTGACATCACAATGGACCCGAAAAACAACCTAGCCTCATCTACACAGTGCTAGAGTTGGGCTCACTAGTATATTTAACTCCCGTTGCACTCAACTGCACGTTGCCACTGAACATGTAAGTGGCCGGCCGGTGGTGCAGTGGTGAGGTCCGCACCTTCTGGGTCTGTGGCCCAGTATGGGCTGGGTGGAATCCTCGGTTTGGGCCTCCTCACCACTGCTTCAGTTGTTCTGGTGCAGGCGTCCGAGGTAGAGTAGAGGCAGATGGGAAGGGACGTTGGACAGGGCCAGACTTCCACAGCAAATACAGGAGCATTGCCAGCAGATGTGAGCACAGCAATGCACTTGTGCCAAAACAAAACCAATTAAAAGTTGCAAAGAATAGAAAAACTGAAGCTAAGGAAAAAAAAAAACAAAAAAACAGGAGCTTGCCATTACGAAGAATAGGATCTCTGTGAATAACCTTAGCAAAACAGGTGAATTCTATGTTAATTCAAAAACTAGCAAACCTTTGGGGAAAGAAACTCAAGAAGACACAAGAAAAAAAAAGATATCGAGGGATCTAGGAATGGAAGGATTAACACACTTGAAAGGTTCATACCGCAGTAAGGAATCTCTGGATTCCATGCAATCCCAGTCAAAGTTGCAGCAGTATTTGCCACAGAGAAGAAGAGAGAATCCTAAAGTTTCTAGCCAGCAACGCGAGACCCTGACTAGGCAAAGGAATCCTCAGGAAAACGAACAAAGCAGCACGTGTCACAATTTCTGATTTCAACATAGAGGACGAAGCGCTAGGTACCGAAACGGCACAGTCTGGGCCCCAAAACAGGCATGAAGACCCATGCAAAACAATTGAGAGCCCAGAGCCCAACTCAAACTTACATGGACAGCCCATTTTGGACCAGGGAGCCAAGTGGAGACAGCGGAGAAAGGAGAGTCTCTACAATAAACGGTGCTGGGAAGCCTGCACAGCCACATGGAACACAACGAGAGTACACCATGATGTTACACCTGGCACACACACCACCTGAAATGGATTAAAGCCTTGAATGGCAGACTTGAAACCGTGAACCTTGTAGGAGAAGACCTAGGCAGAGTGCTCTTTGCCATCTGTCTGAGCCGCCTATTTGGAAGAAGCATGTCTGACTGGGCAAGGGCAACAAAGGAAACAAGAAACAAACGGGACCACATCAAATGCACACACTTCTGCCCACTCAAGGAAACCATCAACTGAATACTAAGACACCACAACAATTGGGAGAGGATGTTTGCAAACCACACATCGGACAAGGGGTGAAAAGCCCAAAGATACAATCAACTCGCACGTCTCCACAAGAAAAAAAAACAAGCCAATGAAAACCTGGTCAAAAGATGGAAGCAGAGATTTCTCCGAAGAAGACAGAAAGAGGGCCAGTAGGTGCATGAAAACTTGTTCACCATCATGAAGTCTCAGGAAAATGCAAATCCAAACTGCAAGGCCATGGCAGCTCACTGTGGTCAGCATGGCTAGAAGGAAGCAGACAGGAAATAACAAGTGTCAGAGAGGAGGTGGAGAGAAGGGAAGCCTCCTGCACTGCTGGTGGGAGTGTAACCCGGTGCAGCCACGATGCCAAAGGTGTGGAACTGCCTCAGAAGTTTAAGTATCCATGTCCCGTATGACCCAGCTATTAATCTGCCGCTTGCTTATCCAAAAAAGTCAGAAAGACTACCGCATAAAGACATGTGCATGGCTGTGTTCACCACAGTCTTACTCCGGATATCCAAGACTTGGAAAGCACCCTGGTGTCCAGCAAGGGATGATTGGAGAAGGAAGATGGGCTATAGCCACACAATGGTATACCACTCAGCCGGAACAAATGATGCAATCCAGCCATTTGTGACCACCAGAATGGCTGTGAGGGTTTTAGGGGAAGTGTAACAAGCCCCAGTGAGAAATTCAAATACCATAGAATCTCACTTACAAGGAGAAGAAAAAGCAAGCACTAACCAACAGGTGGCACTGAACATTTGTATGCGGGCTCCCAGAGGCAAAGAGGGGCGGTGACGGAGGGTGAAAGAGAAGATTAGGCACAAGTGTGTGGTGAGGGCCTGTGATTAGTCTTACACTGGTGAAGATGATGTAAGCTACACAGAAGTCTAAAGCAATGAGGATGTGAATCTGGAAGTTATAGTACGTTCTAATGCAGGGTCATGGCTATAAATTCACCTCAAATCAAAAATCCAAAAAGGGGTCCAGAATGATGTCATAAAGCTTTGGGGGCGGAAAGAGTTTACAGAAGGTGAACTTCCAAGGATGGAAAATCACCTCCAAATGCTTACAGATGCTACAGAAAGGCAGACCATTCCAAATAGGTGAAGAGGAATACTACGAAGAGAACATGATCAGTCCTAAACCCATGAACGAACGGAAAATGTTACCGTCCATGATGTTATTACTAATCACCTTCACGAATAATCCAAACAGGCCCACGTCTTCCCAAGTTCAGGCAAAAGGTTGGTCCAAAAGTACAATTCAGGGCCGGCCCTGTGGTGGAGCAGGTAAGTGCCCACATTCCGCTTGGGCGGCCCGGGCCTCACTGTTTCACATTACGAGTGCATATCACATTAGTAGTGTTAGGAAATATAGATTTCATGGTATGGTGCGGGCAGAGATCATAAATAAGCAGCAATTGTGAGGATACGTTATCAATACGCACAAGAAAAGGAACCATAAGAATATTACAATCTATGGAAGTATCTGGTACACTTCCCAAAGGCAGAAGGAAGGAAAACTTGTGACCTGCCAAGGTGGAATTGGCAGAGTGCCACGAGATGACACCATCATCGTGCATCAGAACATTCCCTGGGCAACTTCAACTTGTGAGGGAGTCCAGGACTTTTTCTGGGTAAGGTCCACCCATTTTGCCATCTACCCAAGATATAAGAGATAAAACCCAGGATAGTCTTACAGGAGTGAAACCAGTGTCTAGAGAGAATGTAGGAGCCCTTTCGAAGTTCAAGGAGAAAGATAGAAACTGACAACAATTGCAGAAAAAGGAAAACTATCCTACCTAGACAGGGTGAGGAGTCAGACGGGTCTGAGATGGCTGTGAAACTCTGTGTGCACGGAGGTTGTCAGGACAACTTCGAATTTTGAGGTCGCTTATGACATCACGGTGAACATGTCCCCCAGGGTGGCCGCATGGTTACAGTCTGAGGATTGGCCTAGGCTAGGCTATTAAAGGGACAGATACCCAGAAACAGGTTTGGCAAACAGAAAGCAGGCACAGAAACTAGAAGAGATAAAACAGAGTCTGATGCAAGGGATAAGAAAGGAACCCTAGGCCACAAGTGAGAATAGAGGGACAGGCACGGAGAGGAGAACATTGTCATCTATTCAAGTCTATGGGGAGGTCATGCTGATTCAAGCTTGCAACTTCATTGGAAACAAGTGGCCGGACTTGGCGTTCATCACACCTACAGTGCCCTTGTGCCTTAAGCATAATGCAAAGTCAAGAAAGATGTCTTGAGGACATTGAAGAGAAGAATCGATGCCTCCTTTCCAAGGCCCATAGCATTCTTTGCAGGTCAGTCTCTTTTTCCGAAGCTCTGGTGTCACGTGGGCCCACTGGGCACATGGTAATGTGTCCCAAGAGATGTCTTGGAAGCCTTGAAGGAATGGAGCCCTGTCACGCTTGGGGTATGTCTCTTTGTTTGGAAGTGCTCTACAAGGGTGCTGAAAAGCACCCTCTTCCACAGGGCTTCGTTCCTTCGTGAAGGCTGCCCTCCCAGGCTAGTGTGCTCTGTTTGCCTCCATCGAAATTCTCTCCCCCTACCTCTTGCCGTAGAAGGATTATTGATTATGTGTTTTGACACCATATGTAAGGAAGTTGCACGAAAATTAGAACTTTACAGTTGTGTTTCAAGAAAAATAAACAGGCCAGGGTAGAGGATGTAGGGCAAACAAATGGCACACCCTATAAAAATTAAGTAAGCCCGTATCTGGACGGAATCTAGGGGAACGTTCAAGGATCAGGGGTCAAGTTCGAAACTTCCCAAATCCGGAAAAGAGACAGAAAAATATCTTTCCTGGAGAGTGGAATTCATCCGATTTGTCTAAGTTGTCTTGGAAACATTGTGTCCGTGAAGGGGGTTGCCAGGACCACCTCGAATTTGGAGTTTCTGATCTCAGGATGTCAAACCAACCCACATGACCACGTGTTCTCAGTGCTTAGTTTGACCTAGGCTAGGATAGCCAAGAGTCCTACAAGTGACCGGTGCAAATTCAAGGACAACAACCAAGAGTCACGAAAGCACTCACACCTCACCCTAGAGAACATACAGCGATTAAAGAAATACAAACTAATCCCTTGGAATGAAGGAGAACGGACTGATAAGCATGTCTAAGGGAGATAGCTGAGAAAGACCATGACGAGTATACTATGGAAAAGAAAAAGAGGACCCAGAAAATGGAAGGTGAACAGAAATCACACCTGAATTATCCACAATGAAAGATGATGTCCGTCTTTAGACAGACTCTGCTGGAACGTTTGAAAGTCAGAGAAATTCACAAGCCAAAAAACGGCAGCGAAGGTCAAGCATGGGCTAACTGGGAAGGGTGAGTTATGAGACTGCTCCAAGCAGGCTCTGAAACCTGTATCCAGGAAGCATGCTGGACCTCAGAGACACAATTATGACAAATCCTCTGACATCACAATGGACCCGAAAAACAACCTAGCCTCATCTACACAGTGCTAGAGTTGGGCTCACTAGTATATTTAACTCCCATTGCACTCAACTGCACGTTGCCACTGAACATGTAAGTGGCCGGCCGGTGGTGCAGTGGTGAGGTCCGCACCTTCTGGGTCTGTGGCCCAGTATGGGCTGGGTGGAATCCTCGGTTTGGGCCTCCTCACCACTGCTTCAGTTGTTCTGGTGCAGGCGTCCGAGGTAGAGTAGAGGCAGATGGGAAGGGACGTTGGACAGGGCCAGACTTCCACAGCAAATACAGGAGCATTGCCAGCAGATGTGAGCACAGCAATGCACTTGTGCCAAAACAAAACCAATTAAAAGTTGCAAAGAACAGAAAAACTGAAGCTAAGGAAAAAAAAAACAAAAAAACAGGAGCTTCCCATTACGAAGAATAGGATCTCTGTGAATAACCTTAGCAAAACAGGTGAATTCTATGTTAATTCAAAAACTAGCAAACCTTTGGGGAAAGAAGCTCAAGAAGACACAAGAAAAAAAAAGATATCGAGGGATCTAGGAATGGAAGGATTAACACACTTGAAAGGTTCATACCGCAGTAAGGAATCTCTGGATTCCATGCAATCCCAGTCAAAGTTGCAGCAGTATTTGCCACAGAGAAGAAGAGAGAATCCTGAAGTTTCCAGCCAGCAACACGAGACCCTGACTAGGCAAAGGAATCCTCAGGAAAACGAACAAAGCAGCACGTGTCACAATTTCTGATTTCAACATAGAGGACGAAGCGCTAGGTACCGAAACGGCACAGTCTGGGCCCCAAAACAGGCATGAAGACCCGTGCAAAACAATTGAGAGCCCAGAGCCCAACTCAAACTTACATGGACAGCCCATTTTGGACCAGGGAGCCAAGTGGAGACAGCGGAGAAAGGAGAGTCTCTACAATAAACGGTGCTGGGAAGCCTGCACAGCCACATGGAACACAACGAGAGTACACCATGATGTTACACCTGGCACACACACCACCTGAAGTGGATTAAAGCCTTGAATGGCAGACTTGAAACCGTGAACCTTGTAGGAGAAGACCTAGGCAGAGTGCTCTTTGCCATCTGTCTGAGCCGCCTATTTGGAAGAAGCATGTCTGACTGGGCAAGGGCAACAAAGGAAACAAGAAACAAACGGGACCACATCAAATGCACACACTTCTGCCCACTCAAGGAAACCATCAACTGAATACTAAGACACCACAACAATTGGGAGAGGATGTTTGCAAACCACACATCGGACAAGGGGTGAAAAGCCCAAAGATACAATCAACTCGCACGTCTCCACAAGAAAAAAAACAAGCCAATGAAAACCTGGTCAAAAGATGGAAGCAGAGATTTCTCCGAAGAAGACAGAAAGAGGGCCAGTAGGTGCATGAAAACTTGTTCACCATCATGAAGTCTCAGGAAAATGCAAATCCAAACTGCAAGGCCATGGCAGCTCACTGTGGTCAGCATGGCTAGAAGGAAGCAGACAGGAAATAACAAGTGTCAGAGAGGAGGTGGAGAGAAGGGAAGCCTCCTGCACTGCTGGTGGGAGTGTAACCCGGTGCAGCCACGATGCCAAAGGTGTGGAACTGCCTCAGAAGTTTAAGTATCCATGTCCCGTATGACCCAGCTATTAATCTGCCGCTTGCTTATCCAAAAAAGTCAGAAAGACTACCGCATAAAGACATGTGCATGGCTGTGTTCACCACAGTCTTACTCCGGATATCCAAGACTTGGAAAGCACCCTGGTGTCCAGCAAGGGATGATTGGAGAAGGAAGATGGGCTATAGCCACACAATGGTATACCACTCAGCCGGAACAAATGATGCAATCCAGCCATTTGTGACCACCAGAATGGCTGTGAGGGTTTTAGGGGAAGTGTAACAAGCCCCAGTGAGAAATTCAAATACCATAGAATCTCACTTACAAGGCGAAGAAAAAGCAAGCACTAACCATCAGGTGGCACTGAACATTTGTATGCGGGCTCCCAGAGGCAAAGAGGGGCGGTGACGGAGGGTGAAAGAGAAGATTAGGCACAAGTGTGTGGTGAGGGCCTGTGATTAGTCTTACACTGGTGAAGATGATGTAAGCTACACAGAAGTCTAAAGCAATGAGGATGTGAATCTGGAAGTTATAGTACGTTCTAATGCAGGGTCATGGCTATAAATTCACCTCAAATCAAAAATCCAAAAAGGGGTCCAGAATGATGTCATAAAGCTTTGGGGGCGGAAAGAGTTTACGGAAGGTGAACTTCCAAGGATGGAAAATCACCTCCAAATGCTTACAGATGCTACAGAAAGGCAGACCATTCCAAATAGGTGAAGAGGAATACTACGAAGAGAACATGATCAGTCCTAAACCCATGAACGAACGGAAAATGTTACCGTCCATGATGTTATTACTAATCACCTTCACGAATAATCCAAACAGGCCCACGTCTTCCCAAGTTCAGGCAAAAGGTTGGTCCAAAAGTACAATTCAGGGCCGGCCCTGTGGTGGAGCAGGTAAGTGCCCACATTCCGCTTGGGCGGCCCGGGCCTCACTGTTTCACATTACGAGTGCATATCACATTAGTAGTGTTAGGAAATATAGATTTCATGGTATGGTGCGGGCAGAGATCATAAATAAGCAGCAATTGTGAGGATACGTTATCAATACGCACAAGAAAAGGAACCATAAGAATATTACAATCTATGGAAGTATCTGGTACACTTCCCAAAGGCAGAAGGAAGGAAATCTTGTGACCTGCCAAGGTGGAATTGGCAGAGTGCCACGAGATGACACCATCATCGTGCATCAGAACATTCCCTGGGCAACTTCAACTTGTGAGGGAGTCCAGGACTTTTTCTGGGTAAGGTCCACCCATTTTGCCATCTACCCAAGATATAAGAGATAAAACCCAGGATAATCTTACAGGAGTGAAACCAGTGTCTAGAGAGAATGTAGGAGCCCTTTCGAAGTTCAAGGAGAAAGATAGAAACTGACAACAATTGCAGAAAAAGGAAAACTATCTTACCTAGACAGGGTGAGGAGTCAGACGGGTCTGAGATGGCTGTGAAACTCTGTGTGCACGGAGGTTGTCAGGACAACTTCGAATTTTGAGGTCGCTTATGACATCACGGTGAACATGTCCCCCAGGGTGGCCGCATGGTTACAGTCTGAGGATTGGCCTAGGCTAGGCTATTAAAGGGACAGATACCCAGAAACAGGTTTGGCAAACAGAAAGCAGGCACAGAAACTAGAAGAGATAAAACAGAGTCTGATGCAAGGGATAAGAAAGGAACCCTAGGCCACAAGTGAGAATAGAGGGACAGGCACGGAGAGGAGAACATTGTCATCTATTCAAGTCTATGGGGAGGTCATGCTGATTCAAGCTTGCAACTTCATTGGAAACAAGTGGCCGGACTTGGCGTTCATCACACCTACAGTGCCCTTGTGCCTTAAGCATAATGCAAAGTCAAGAAAGATGTCTTGAGGACATTGAAGAGAAGAATCGATGCCTCCTTTCCAAGGCCCATAGCATTCTTTGCAGGTCAGTCTCTTTTTCCGAAGCTCTGGTGTCACGTGGGCCCACTGGGCACATGGTAATGTGTCCCAAGAGATGTCTTGGAAGCCTTGAAGGAATGGAGCCCTGTCACGCTTGGGGTATGTCTCTTTGTTTGGAAGTGCTCTACAAGGGTGCTGAAAAGCACCCTCTTCCACAGGGCTTCGTTCCTTCGTGAAGGCTGCCCTCCCAGGCTAGTGTGCTCTGTTTGCCTCCATCGAAATTCTCTCCCCTTACCTCTTGCCGTAGAAGGATTATTGATTATGTGTTTTGACACCACATGTAAGGAAGTTGCACGAAAATTAGAACTTTACAGTTGTGTTTCAAGAAAAATAAACAGGCCAGGGTAGAGGATGTAGGGCAAACAAATGGCACACCCTATAAAAATTAAGTAAGCCCGTATCTGGACGGAATCTAGGGGAACGTTCAAGGATCAGGGGTCAAGTTCGAAACTTCCCAAATCCGGAAAAGAGACAGAAAAATATCTTTCCTGGAGAGTGGAATTCATCCGATTTGTCTAAGTTGTCTTGGAAACATTGTGTCCGTGAAGGGGGTTGCCAGGACCACCTCGAATTTGGAGTTTCTGATCTCAGGATGTCAAACCAACCCACATGACCACGTGTTCTCAGTGCTTAGTTTGACCTAGGCTAGGGTAGCCAAGAGTCCTACAAGTGACCGGTGCAAATTCAAGGACAACAACCAAGAGTCACGAAAGCACTCACACCTCACCCTAGAGAACATACAGCGATTAAAGAAATACAAACTAATCCCTCGGAATGAAGGAGAACGGACTGATAAGCATGTCTAAGGGAGATAGCTGAGAAAGACCATGACGAGTATACTATGGAAAAGAAAAAGAGGACCCAGAAAATGGAAGGTGAACAGAAATCACACCTGAATTATCCACAATGAAAGATGATGTCCGTCTTTAGACAGACTCTGCTGGAACGTTTGAAAGTCAGAGAAATTCACAAGCCAAAAAACGGCAGCGAAGGTCAAGCATGGGCTAACTGGGAAGGGTGAGTTATGAGACTGCTCCAAGCAGGCTCTGAAACCTGTATCCAGGAAGCATGCTGGACCTCAGAGACACAATTATGACAAATCCTCTGACATCACAATGGACCCGAAAAACAACCTAGCCTCATCTACACAGTGCTAGAGTTGGGCTCACTAGTATATTTAACTCCCGTTGCACTCAACTGCACGTTGCCACTGAACATGTAAGTGGCCGGCCGGTGGTGCAGTGGTGAGGTCCGCACCTTCTGGGTCTGTGGCCCAGTATGGGCTGGGTGGAATCCTCGGTTTGGGCCTCCTCACCACTGCTTCAGTTGTTCTGGTGCAGGCGTCCGAGGTAGAGTAGAGGCAGATGGGAAGGGACGTTGGACAGGGCCAGACTTCCACAGCAAATACAGGAGCATTGCCAGCAGATGTGAGCACAGCAATGCACTTGTGCCAAAACAAAACCAATTAAAAGTTGCAAAGAATAGAAAAACTGAAGCTAAGGAAAAAAAAAAACAAAAAAACAGGAGCTTGCCATTACGAAGAATAGGATCTCTGTGAATACCCTTAGCAAAACAGGTGAATTCTATGTTAATTCAAAAACTAGCAAACCTTTGGGGAAAGAAACTCAAGAAGACACAAGAAAAAAAAAGATATCGAGGGATCTAGGAATGGAAGGATTAACACACTTGAAAGGTTCATACCGCAGTAAGGAATCTCTGGATTCCATGCAATCCCAGTCAAAGTTGCAGCAGTATTTGCCACAGAGAAGAAGAGAGAATCCTAAAGTTTCTAGCCAGCAACGCGAGACCCTGACTAGGCAAAGGAATCCTCAGGAAAACGAACAAAGCAGCACGTGTCACAATTTCTGATTTCAACATAGAGGACGAAGCGCTAGGTACCGAAACGGCACAGTCTGGGCCCCAAAACAGGCATGAAGACCCATGCAAAACAATTGAGAGCCCAGAGCCCAACTCAAACTTACATGGACAGCCCATTTTGGACCAGGGAGCCAAGTGGAGACAGCGGAGAAAGGAGAGTCTCTACAATAAACGGTGCTGGGAAGCCTGCACAGCCACATGGAACACAACGAGAGTACACCATGATGTTACACCTGGCACACACACCACCTGAAATGGATTAAAGCCTTGAATGGCAGACTTGAAACCGTGAACCTTGTAGGAGAAGACCTAGGCAGAGTGCTCTTTGCCATCTGTCTGAGCCGCCTATTTGGAAGAAGCATGTCTGACTGGGCAAGGGCAACAAAGGAAACAAGAAACAAACGGGACCACATCAAATGCACACACTTCTGCCCACTCAAGGAAACCATCAACTGAATACTAAGACACCACAACAATTGGGAGAGGATGTTTGCAAACCACACATCGGACAAGGGGTGAAAAGCCCAAAGATACAATCAACTCGCACGTCTCCACAAGAAAAAAAAACAAGCCAATGAAAACCTGGTCAAAAGATGGAAGCAGAGATTTCTCCGAAGAAGACAGAAAGAGGGCCAGTAGGTGCATGAAAACTTGTTCACCATCATGAAGTCTCAGGAAAATGCAAATCCAAACTGCAAGGCCATGGCAGCTCACTGTGGTCAGCATGGCTAGAAGGAAGCAGACAGGAAATAACAAGTGTCAGAGAGGAGGTGGAGAGAAGGGAAGCCTCCTGCACTGCTGGTGGGAGTGTAACCCGGTGCAGCCACGATGCCAAAGGTGTGGAACTGCCTCAGAAGTTTAAGTATCCATGTCCCGTATGACCCAGCTATTAATCTGCCGCTTGCTTATCCAAAAAAGTCAGAAAGACTACCGCATAAAGACATGTGCATGGCTGTGTTCACCACAGTCTTACTCCGGATATCCAAGACTTGGAAAGCACCCTGGTGTCCAGCAAGGGATGATTGGAGAAGGAAGATGGGCTATAGCCACACAATGGTATACCACTCAGCCGGAACAAATGATGCAATCCAGCCATTTGTGACCACCAGAATGGCTGTGAGGGTTTTAGGGGAAGTGTAACAAGCCCCAGTGAGAAATTCAAATACCATAGAATCTCACTTACAAGGAGAAGAAAAAGCAAGCACTAACCAACAGGTGGCACTGAACATTTGTATGCGGGCTCCCAGAGGCAAAGAGGGGCGGTGACGGAGGGTGAAAGAGAAGATTAGGCACAAGTGTGTGGTGAGGGCCTGTGATTAGTCTTACACTGGTGAAGATGATGTAAGCTACACAGAAGTCTAAAGCAATGAGGATGTGAATCTGGAAGTTATAGTACGTTCTAATGCAGGGTCATGGCTATAAATTCACCTCAAATCAAAAATCCAAAAAGGGGTCCAGAATGATGTCATAAAGCTTTGGGGGCGGAAAGAGTTTACAGAAGGTGAACTTCCAAGGATGGAAAATCACCTCCAAATGCTTACAGATGCTACAGAAAGGCAGACCATTCCAAATAGGTGAAGAGGAATACTACGAAGAGAACATGATCAGTCCTAAACCCATGAACGAACGGAAAATGTTACCGTCCATGATGTTATTACTAATCACCTTCACGAATAATCCAAACAGGCCCACGTCTTCCCAAGTTCAGGCAAAAGGTTGGTCCAAAAGTACAATTCAGGGCCGGCCCTGTGGTGGAGCAGGTAAGTGCCCACATTCCGCTTGGGCGGCCCGGGCCTCACTGTTTCACATTACGAGTGCATATCACATTAGTAGTGTTAGGAAATATAGATTTCATGGTATGGTGCGGGCAGAGATCATAAATAAGCAGCAATTGTGAGGATACGTTATCAATACGCACAAGAAAAGGAACCATAAGAATATTACAATCTATGGAAGTATCTGGTACACTTCCCAAAGGCAGAAGGAAGGAAAACTTGTGACCTGCCAAGGTGGAATTGGCAGAGTGCCACGAGATGACACCATCATCGTGCATCAGAACATTCCCTGGGCAACTTCAACTTGTGAGGGAGTCCAGGACTTTTTCTGGGTAAGGTCCACCCATTTTGCCATCTACCCAAGATATAAGAGATAAAACCCAGGATAGTCTTACAGGAGTGAAACCAGTGTCTAGAGAGAATGTAGGAGCCCTTTCGAAGTTCAAGGAGAAAGATAGAAACTGACAACAATTGCAGAAAAAGGAAAACTATCCTACCTAGACAGGGTGAGGAGTCAGACGGGTCTGAGATGGCTGTGAAACTCTGTGTGCACGGAGGTTGTCAGGACAACTTCGAATTTTGAGGTCGCTTATGACATCACGGTGAACATGTCCCCCAGGGTGGCCGCATGGTTACAGTCTGAGGATTGGCCTAGGCTAGGCTATTAAAGGGACAGATACCCAGAAACAGGTTTGGCAAACAGAAAGCAGGCACAGAAACTAGAAGAGATAAAACAGAGTCTGATGCAAGGGATAAGAAAGGAACCCTAGGCCACAAGTGAGAATAGAGGGACAGGCACGGAGAGGAGAACATTGTCATCTATTCAAGTCTATGGGGAGGTCATGCTGATTCAAGCTTGCAACTTCATTGGAAACAAGTGGCCGGACTTGGCGTTCATCACACCTACAGTGCCCTTGTGCCTTAAGCATAATGCAAAGTCAAGAAAGATGTCTTGAGGACATTGAAGAGAAGAATCGATGCCTCCTTTCCAAGGCCCATAGCATTCTTTGCAGGTCAGTCTCTTTTTCCGAAGCTCTGGTGTCACGTGGGCCCACTGGGCACATGGTAATGTGTCCCAAGAGATGTCTTGGAAGCCTTGAAGGAATGGAGCCCTGTCACGCTTGGGGTATGTCTCTTTGTTTGGAAGTGCTCTACAAGGGTGCTGAAAAGCACCCTCTTCCACAGGGCTTCGTTCCTTCGTGAAGGCTGCCCTCCCAGGCTAGTGTGCTCTGTTTGCCTCCATCGAAATTCTCTCCCCCTACCTCTTGCCGTAGAAGGATTATTGATTATGTGTTTTGACACCATATGTAAGGAAGTTGCACGAAAATTAGAACTTTACAGTTGTGTTTCAAGAAAAATAAACAGGCCAGGGTAGAGGATGTAGGGCAAACAAATGGCACACCCTATAAAAATTAAGTAAGCCCGTATCTGGACGGAATCTAGGGGAACGTTCAAGGATCAGGGGTCAAGTTCGAAACTTCCCAAATCCGGAAAAGAGACAGAAAAATATCTTTCCTGGAGAGTGGAATTCATCCGATTTGTCTAAGTTGTCTTGGAAACATTGTGTCCGTGAAGGGGGTTGCCAGGACCACCTCGAATTTGGAGTTTCTGATCTCAGGATGTCAAACCAACCCACATGACCACGTGTTCTCAGTGCTTAGTTTGACCTAGGCTAGGATAGCCAAGAGTCCTACAAGTGACCGGTGCAAATTCAAGGACAACAACCAAGAGTCACGAAAGCACTCACACCTCACCCTAGAGAACATACAGCGATTAAAGAAATACAAACTAATCCCTTGGAATGAAGGAGAACGGACTGATAAGCATGTCTAAGGGAGATAGCTGAGAAAGACCATGACGAGTATACTATGGAAAAGAAAAAGAGGACCCAGAAAATGGAAGGTGAACAGAAATCACACCTGAATTATCCACAATGAAAGATGATGTCCGTCTTTAGACAGACTCTGCTGGAACGTTTGAAAGTCAGAGAAATTCACAAGCCAAAAAACGGCAGCGAAGGTCAAGCATGGGCTAACTGGGAAGGGTGAGTTATGAGACTGCTCCAAGCAGGCTCTGAAACCTGTATCCAGGAAGCATGCTGGACCTCAGAGACACAATTATGACAAATCCTCTGACATCACAATGGACCCGAAAAACAACCTAGCCTCATCTACACAGTGCTAGAGTTGGGCTCACTAGTATATTTAACTCCCATTGCACTCAACTGCACGTTGCCACTGAACATGTAAGTGGCCGGCCGGTGGTGCAGTGGTGAGGTCCGCACCTTCTGGGTCTGTGGCCCAGTATGGGCTGGGTGGAATCCTCGGTTTGGGCCTCCTCACCACTGCTTCAGTTGTTCTGGTGCAGGCGTCCGAGGTAGAGTAGAGGCAGATGGGAAGGGACGTTGGACAGGGCCAGACTTCCACAGCAAATACAGGAGCATTGCCAGCAGATGTGAGCACAGCAATGCACTTGTGCCAAAACAAAACCAATTAAAAGTTGCAAAGAACAGAAAAACTGAAGCTAAGGAAAAAAAAAACAAAAAAACAGGAGCTTCCCATTACGAAGAATAGGATCTCTGTGAATAACCTTAGCAAAACAGGTGAATTCTATGTTAATTCAAAAACTAGCAAACCTTTGGGGAAAGAAGCTCAAGAAGACACAAGAAAAAAAAAGATATCGAGGGATCTAGGAATGGAAGGATTAACACACTTGAAAGGTTCATACCGCAGTAAGGAATCTCTGGATTCCATGCAATCCCAGTCAAAGTTGCAGCAGTATTTGCCACAGAGAAGAAGAGAGAATCCTGAAGTTTCCAGCCAGCAACACGAGACCCTGACTAGGCAAAGGAATCCTCAGGAAAACGAACAAAGCAGCACGTGTCACAATTTCTGATTTCAACATAGAGGACGAAGCGCTAGGTACCGAAACGGCACAGTCTGGGCCCCAAAACAGGCATGAAGACCCGTGCAAAACAATTGAGAGCCCAGAGCCCAACTCAAACTTACATGGACAGCCCATTTTGGACCAGGGAGCCAAGTGGAGACAGCGGAGAAAGGAGAGTCTCTACAATAAACGGTGCTGGGAAGCCTGCACAGCCACATGGAACACAACGAGAGTACACCATGATGTTACACCTGGCACACACACCACCTGAAGTGGATTAAAGCCTTGAATGGCAGACTTGAAACCGTGAACCTTGTAGGAGAAGACCTAGGCAGAGTGCTCTTTGCCATCTGTCTGAGCCGCCTATTTGGAAGAAGCATGTCTGACTGGGCAAGGGCAACAAAGGAAACAAGAAACAAACGGGACCACATCAAATGCACACACTTCTGCCCACTCAAGGAAACCATCAACTGAATACTAAGACACCACAACAATTGGGAGAGGATGTTTGCAAACCACACATCGGACAAGGGGTGAAAAGCCCAAAGATACAATCAACTCGCACGTCTCCACAAGAAAAAAAACAAGCCAATGAAAACCTGGTCAAAAGATGGAAGCAGAGATTTCTCCGAAGAAGACAGAAAGAGGGCCAGTAGGTGCATGAAAACTTGTTCACCATCATGAAGTCTCAGGAAAATGCAAATCCAAACTGCAAGGCCATGGCAGCTCACTGTGGTCAGCATGGCTAGAAGGAAGCAGACAGGAAATAACAAGTGTCAGAGAGGAGGTGGAGAGAAGGGAAGCCTCCTGCACTGCTGGTGGGAGTGTAACCCGGTGCAGCCACGATGCCAAAGGTGTGGAACTGCCTCAGAAGTTTAAGTATCCATGTCCCGTATGACCCAGCTATTAATCTGCCGCTTGCTTATCCAAAAAAGTCAGAAAGACTACCGCATAAAGACATGTGCATGGCTGTGTTCACCACAGTCTTACTCCAGATATCCAAGACTTGGAAAGCACCCTGGTGTCCAGCAAGGGATGATTGGAGAAGGAAGATGGGCTATAGCCACACAATGGTATACCACTCAGCCGGAACAAATGATGCAATCCAGCCATTTGTGACCACCAGAATGGCTGTGAGGGTTTTAGGGGAAGTGTAACAAGCCCCAGTGAGAAATTCAAATACCATAGAATCTCACTTACAAGGCGAAGAAAAAGCAAGCACTAACCATCAGGTGGCACTGAACATTTGTATGCGGGCTCCCAGAGGCAAAGAGGGGCGGTGACGGAGGGTGAAAGAGAAGATTAGGCACAAGTGTGTGGTGAGGGCCTGTGATTAGTCTTACACTGGTGAAGATGATGTAAGCTACACAGAAGTCTAAAGCAATGAGGATGTGAATCTGGAAGTTATAGTACGTTCTAATGCAGGGTCATGGCTATAAATTCACCTCAAATCAAAAATCCAAAAAGGGGTCCAGAATGATGTCATAAAGCTTTGGGGGCGGAAAGAGTTTACGGAAGGTGAACTTCCAAGGATGGAAAATCACCTCCAAATGCTTACAGATGCTACAGAAAGGCAGACCATTCCAAATAGGTGAAGAGGAATACTACGAAGAGAACATGATCAGTCCTAAACCCATGAACGAACGGAAAATGTTACCGTCCATGATGTTATTACTAATCACCTTCACGAATAATCCAAACAGGCCCACGTCTTCCCAAGTTCAGGCAAAAGGTTGGTCCAAAAGTACAATTCAGGGCCGGCCCTGTGGTGGAGCAGGTAAGTGCCCACATTCCGCTTGGGCGGCCCGGGCCTCACTTTTCACATTACGAGTGCATATCACATTAGTAGTGTTAGGAAATATAGATTTCATGGTATGGTGCGGGCAGAGATCATAAATAAGCAGCAATTGTGAGGATACGTTATCAATACGCACAAGAAAAGGAACCATAAGAATATTACAATCTATGGAAGTATCTGGTACACTTCCCAAAGGCAGAAGGAAGGAAATCTTGTGACCTGCCAAGGTGGAATTGGCAGAGTGCCACGAGATGACACCATCATCGTGCATCAGAACATTCCCTGGGCAACTTCAACTTGTGAGGGAGTCCAGGACTTTTTCTGGGTAAGGTCCACCCATTTTGCCATCTACCCAAGATATAAGAGATAAAACCCAGGATAATCTTACAGGAGTGAAACCAGTGTCTAGAGAGAATGTAGGAGCCCTTTCGAAGTTCAAGGAGAAAGATAGAAACTGACAACAATTGCAGAAAAAGGAAAACTATCTTACCTAGACAGGGTGAGGAGTCAGACGGGTCTGAGATGGCTGTGAAACTCTGTGTGCACGGAGGTTGTCAGGACAACTTCGAATTTTGAGGTCGCTTATGACATCACGGTGAACATGTCCCCCAGGGTGGCCGCATGGTTACAGTCTGAGGATTGGCCTAGGCTAGGCTATTAAAGGGACAGATACCCAGAAACAGGTTTGGCAAACAGAAAGCAGGCACAGAAACTAGAAGAGATAAAACAGAGTCTGATGCAAGGGATAAGAAAGGAACCCTAGGCCACAAGTGAGAATAGAGGGACAGGCACGGAGAGGAGAACATTGTCATCTATTCAAGTCTATGGGGAGGTCATGCTGATTCAAGCTTGCAACTTCATTGGAAACAAGTGGCCGGACTTGGCGTTCATCACACCTACAGTGCCCTTGTGCCTTAAGCATAATGCAAAGTCAAGAAAGATGTCTTGAGGACATTGAAGAGAAGAATCGATGCCTCCTTTCCAAGGCCCATAGCATTCTTTGCAGGTCAGTCTCTTTTTCCGAAGCTCTGGTGTCACGTGGGCCCACTGGGCACATGGTAATGTGTCCCAAGAGATGTCTTGGAAGCCTTGAAGGAATGGAGCCCTGTCACGCTTGGGGTATGTCTCTTTGTTTGGAAGTGCTCTACAAGGGTGCTGAAAAGCACCCTCTTCCACAGGGCTTCGTTCCTTCGTGAAGGCTGCCCTCCCAGGCTAGTGTGCTCTGTTTGCCTCCATCGAAATTCTCTCCCCTTACCTCTTGCCGTAGAAGGATTATTGATTATGTGTTTTGACACCACATGTAAGGAAGTTGCACGAAAATTAGAACTTTACAGTTGTGTTTCAAGAAAAATAAACAGGCCAGGGTAGAGGATGTAGGGCAAACAAATGGCACACCCTATAAAAATTAAGTAAGCCCGTATCTGGACGGAATCTAGGGGAACGTTCAAGGATCAGGGGTCAAGTTCGAAACTTCCCAAATCCGGAAAAGAGACAGAAAAATATCTTTCCTGGAGAGTGGAATTCATCCGATTTGTCTAAGTTGTCTTGGAAACATTGTGTCCGTGAAGGGGGTTGCCAGGACCACCTCGAATTTGGAGTTTCTGATCTCAGGATGTCAAACCAACCCACATGACCACGTGTTCTCAGTGCTTAGTTTGACCTAGGCTAGGGTAGCCAAGAGTCCTACAAGTGACCGGTGCAAATTCAAGGACAACAACCAAGAGTCACGAAAGCACTCACACCTCACCCTAGAGAACATACAGCGATTAAAGAAATACAAACTAATCCCTCGGAATGAAGGAGAACGGACTGATAAGCATGTCTAAGGGAGATAGCTGAGAAAGACCATGACGAGTATACTATGGAAAAGAAAAAGAGGACCCAGAAAATGGAAGGTGAACAGAAATCACACCTGAATTATCCACAATGAAAGATGATGTCCGTCTTTAGACAGACTCTGCTGGAACGTTTGAAAGTCAGAGAAATTCACAAGCCAAAAAACGGCAGCGAAGGTCAAGCATGGGCTAACTGGGAAGGGTGAGTTATGAGACTGCTCCAAGCAGGCTCTGAAACCTGTATCCAGGAAGCATGCTGGACCTCAGAGACACAATTATGACAAATCCTCTGACATCACAATGGACCCGAAAAACAACCTAGCCTCATCTACACAGTGCTAGAGTTGGGCTCACTAGTATATTTAACTCCCATTGCACTCAACTGCACGTTGCCACTGAACATGTAAGTGGCCGGCCGGTGGTGCAGTGGTGAGGTCCGCACCTTCTGGGTCTGTGGCCCAGTATGGGCTGGGTGGAATCCTCGGTTTGGGCCTCCTCACCACTGCTTCAGTTGTTCTGGTGCAGGCGTCCGAGGTAGAGTAGAGGCAGATGGGAAGGGACGTTGGACAGGGCCAGACTTCCACAGCAAATACAGGAGCATTGCCAGCAGATGTGAGCACAGCAATGCACTTGTGCCAAAACAAAACCAATTAAAAGTTGCAAAGAACAGAAAAACTGAAGCTAAGGAAAAAAAAAACAAAAAAACAGGAGCTTCCCATTACGAAGAATAGGATCTCTGTGAATAACCTTAGCAAAACAGGTGAATTCTATGTTAATTCAAAAACTAGCAAACCTTTGGGGAAAGAAGCTCAAGAAGACACAAGAAAAAAAAAGATATCGAGGGATCTAGGAATGGAAGGATTAACACACTTGAAAGGTTCATACCGCAGTAAGGAATCTCTGGATTCCATGCAATCCCAGTCAAAGTTGCAGCAGTATTTGCCACAGAGAAGAAGAGAGAATCCTGAAGTTTCCAGCCAGCAACACGAGACCCTGACTAGGCAAAGGAATCCTCAGGAAAACGAACAAAGCAGCACGTGTCACAATTTCTGATTTCAACATAGAGGACGAAGCGCTAGGTACCGAAACGGCACAGTCTGGGCCCCAAAACAGGCATGAAGACCCGTGCAAAACAATTGAGAGCCCAGAGCCCAACTCAAACTTACATGGACAGCCCATTTTGGACCAGGGAGCCAAGTGGAGACAGCGGAGAAAGGAGAGTCTCTACAATAAACGGTGCTGGGAAGCCTGCACAGCCACATGGAACACAACGAGAGTACACCATGATGTTACACCTGGCACACACACCACCTGAAGTGGATTAAAGCCTTGAATGGCAGACTTGAAACCGTGAACCTTGTAGGAGAAGACCTAGGCAGAGTGCTCTTTGCCATCTGTCTGAGCCGCCTATTTGGAAGAAGCATGTCTGACTGGGCAAGGGCAACAAAGGAAACAAGAAACAAACGGGACCACATCAAATGCACACACTTCTGCCCACTCAAGGAAACCATCAACTGAATACTAAGACACCACAACAATTGGGAGAGGATGTTTGCAAACCACACATCGGACAAGGGGTGAAAAGCCCAAAGATACAATCAACTCGCACGTCTCCACAAGAAAAAAAACAAGCCAATGAAAACCTGGTCAAAAGATGGAAGCAGAGATTTCTCCGAAGAAGACAGAAAGAGGGCCAGTAGGTGCATGAAAACTTGTTCACCATCATGAAGTCTCAGGAAAATGCAAATCCAAACTGCAAGGCCATGGCAGCTCACTGTGGTCAGCATGGCTAGAAGGAAGCAGACAGGAAATAACAAGTGTCAGAGAGGAGGTGCAGAGAAGGGAAGCCTCCTGCACTGCTGGTGGGAGTGTAACCCGGTGCAGCCACGATGCCAAAGGTGTGGAACTGCCTCAGAAATTTAAGTATCCATGTCCCGTATGACCCAGCTATTAATCTGCCGCTTGCTTATCCAAAAAAGTCAGAAAGACTACCGCATAAAGACATGTGCATGGCTGTGTTCACCACAGTCTTACTCCTGATATCCAAGACTTGGAAAGCACCCTGGTGTCCAGCAAGGGATGATTGGAGAAGGAAGATGGGCTATAGCCACACAATGGTATACCACTCAGCCGGAACAAATGATGCAATCCAGCCATTTGTGACCACCAGAATGGCTGTGAGGGTTTTAGGGGAAGTGTAACAAGCCCCAGTGAGAAATTCAAATACCATAGAATCTCACTTACAAGGAGAAGAAAAAGCAAGCACTAACCAACAGGTGGCACTGAACATTTGTATGCGGGCTCCCAGAGGCAAAGAGGGGCGGTGACGGAGGGTGAAAGAGAAGATTAGGCACAAGTGTGTGGTGAGGGCCTGTGATTAGTCTTACACTGGTGAAGATGATGTAAGCTACACAGAAGTCTAAAGCAATGAGGATGTGAATCTGGAAGTTATAGTACGTTCTAATGCAGGGTCATGGCTATAAATTCACCTCAAATCAAAAATCCAAAAAGGGGTCCAGAATGATGTCATAAAGCTTTGGGGGCGGAAAGAGTTTACGGAAGGTGAACTTCCAAGGATGGAAAATCACCTCCAAATGCTTACAGATGCTACAGAAAGGCAGACCATTCCAAATAGGTGAAGAGGAATACTACGAAGAGAACATGATCAGTCCTAAACCCATGAACGAACGGAAAATGTTACCGTCCATGATGTTATTACTAATCACCTTCACGAATAATCCAAACAGGCCCACGTCTTCCCAAGTTCAGGCAAAAGGTTGGTCCAAAAGTACAATTCAGGGCCGGCCCTGTGGTGGAGCAGGTAAGTGCCCACATTCCGCTTGGGCGGCCCGGGCCTCACTGTTTCACATTACGAGTGCATATCACATTAGTAGAGTTAGGAAATATAGATTTCATGGTATGGTGCGGGCAGAGATCATAAATAAGCAGCAATTGTGAGGATACGTTATCAATACGCACAAGAAAAGGAACCATAAGAATATTACAATCTATGGAAGTATCTGGTACACTTCCCAAAGGCAGAAGGAAGGAAAACTTGTGACCTGCCAAGGTGGAATTGGCAGAGTGCCACGAGATGACACCATCATCGTGCATCAGAACATTCCCTGGGCAACTTCAACTTGTGAGGGAGTCCAGGACTTTTTCTGGGTAAGGTCCACCCATTTTGCCATCTACCCAAGATATAAGAGATAAAACCCAGGATAATCTTACAGGAGTGACACCAGTGTCTAGAGAGAATGTAGGAGCCCTTTCGAAGTTCAAGGAGAAAGATAGAAACTGACAACAATTGCAGAAAAAGGAAAACTATCCTACCTAGACAGGGTGAGGAGTCAGACTGGTCTGAGATGGCTGTGAAACTCTGTGTGCACGGAGGTTGTCAGGACAACTTCGAATTTTGAGGTCGCTTATGACATCACGGTGAACATGTCCCCCAGGGTGGCCGCATGGTTACAGTCTGAGGATTGGCCTAGGCTAGGCTATTAAAGGGACAGATACCCAGAAACAGGTTTGGCAAACAGAAAGCAGGCACAGAAACTAGAAGAGATAAAACAGAGTCTGATGCAAGGGATAAGAAAGGAACCCTAGGCCACAAGTGACAATAGAGGGACAGGCACGGAGAGGAGAACATTGTCATCTATTCAAGTCTATGGGGAGGTCATGCTGATTCAAGCTTGCAACTTCATTGGAAACAAGTGGCCGGACTTGGCGTTCATCACACCTACAGTGCCCTCGTGCCTTAAGCATAATGCAAAGTCAAGAAAGATGTCTTGAGGACATTGAAGAGAAGAATCGATGCCTCCTTTCCAAGGCCCATAGCATTCTTTGAAGGTCAGTCTCTTTTTCCGAAGCTCTGGTGTCACGTGGGCCCACTGGGCACATGGTAATGTGTCCCAAGAGATGTCTTGGAAGCCTTGAAGGAATGGAGCCCTGTCACGCTTGGGGTATGTCTCTTTGTTTGGAAGTGCTCTACAAGGGTGCTGAAAAGCACCCTCTTCCACAGGGCTTCGTTCCTTCGTGAAGGCTGCCCTCCCAGGCTAGTGTGCTCTGTTTGCCTCCATCGAAATTCTCTCCCCCTACCTCTTGCCGTAGAAGGATTATTGATTATGTGTTTTGACACCATATGTAAGGAAGTTGCACGAAAATTAGAACTTTACAGTTGTGTTTCAAGAAAAATAAACAGGCCAGGGTAGAGGATGTAGGGCAAACAAATGGCACACCCTATAAAAATTAAGTAAGCCCGTATCTGGACGGAATCTAGGGGAACGTTCAAGGATCAGGGGTCAAGTTCGAAACTTCCCAAATCCGGAAAAGAGACAGAAAAATATCTTTCCTGGAGAGTGGAATTCATCCGATTTGTCTAAGTTGTCTTGGAAACATTGTGTCCGTGAAGGGGGTTGCCAGGACCACCTCGAATTTGGAGTTTCTGATCTCAGGATGTCAAACCAACCCACATGACCACGTGTTCTCAGTGCTTAGTTTGACCTAGGCTAGGGTAGCCAAGAGTCCTACAAGTGACCGGTGCAAATTCAAGGACAACAACCAAGAGTCACGAAAGCACTCACACCTCACCCTAGAGAACATACAGCGATTAAAGAAATACAAACTAATCCCTCGGAATGAAGGAGAACGGACTGATAAGCATGTCTAAGGGAGATAGCTGAGAAAGACCATGACGAGTATACTATGGAAAAGAAAAAGAGGACCCAGAAAATGGAAGGTGAACAGAAATCACACCTGAATTATCCACAATGAAAGATGATGTCCGTCTTTAGACAGACTCTGCTGGAACGTTTGAAAGTCAGAGAAATTCACAAGCCAAAAAACGGCAGCGAAGGTCAAG
Source organism: Equus asinus (assembly GCF_041296235.1). Classification (NCBI taxonomy): domain Eukaryota; kingdom Metazoa; phylum Chordata; class Mammalia; order Perissodactyla; family Equidae; genus Equus; species Equus asinus. Next base: position 9,628,303 of record NC_091813.1, on the reverse strand, counting down.
CATGGGCTAACTGGGAAGGGTGAGTTATGAGACTGCTCCAAGCAGGCTCTGAAACCTGTATCCAGGAAGCATGCTGGACCTCAGAGACACAATTATGACAAATCCTCTGACATCACAATGGACCCGAAAAACAACCTAGCCTCATCTACACAGTGCTAGAGTTGGGCTCACTAGTATATTTAACTCCCATTGCACTCAACTGCACGTTGCCACTGAACATGTAAGTGGCCGGCCGGTGGTGCAGTGGTGAGGTCCGCACCTTCTGGGTCTGTGGCCCAGTATGGGCTGGGTGGAATCCTCGGTTTGGGCCTCCTCACCACTGCTTCAGTTGTTCTGGTGCAGGCGTCCGAGGTAGAGTAGAGGCAGATGGGAAGGGACGTTGGACAGGGCCAGACTTCCACAGCAAATACAGGAGCATTGCCAGCAGATGTGAGCACAGCAATGCACTTGTGCCAAAACAAAACCAATTAAAAGTTGCAAAGAACAGAAAAACTGAAGCTAAGGAAAAAAAAAACAAAAAAACAGGAGCTTCCCATTACGAAGAATAGGATCTCTGTGAATAACCTTAGCAAAACAGGTGAATTCTATGTTAATTCAAAAACTAGCAAACCTTTGGGGAAAGAAGCTCAAGAAGACACAAGAAAAAAAAAGATATCGAGGGATCTAGGAATGGAAGGATTAACACACTTGAAAGGTTCATACCGCAGTAAGGAATCTCTGGATTCCATGCAATCCCAGTCAAAGTTGCAGCAGTATTTGCCACAGAGAAGAAGAGAGAATCCTGAAGTTTCCAGCCAGCAACACGAGACCCTGACTAGGCAAAGGAATCCTCAGGAAAACGAACAAAGCAGCACGTGTCACAATTTCTGATTTCAACATAGAGGACGAAGCGCTAGGTACCGAAACGGCACAGTCTGGGCCCCAAAACAGGCATGAAGACCCGTGCAAAACAATTGAGAGCCCAGAGCCCAACTCAAACTTACATGGACAGCCCATTTTGGACCAGGGAGCCAAGTGGAGACAGCGGAGAAAGGAGAGTCTCTACAATAAACGGTGCTGGGAAGCCTGCACAGCCACATGGAACACAACGAGAGTACACCATGATGTTACACCTGGCACACACACCACCTGAAGTGGATTAAAGCCTTGAATGGCAGACTTGAAACCGTGAACCTTGTAGGAGAAGACCTAGGCAGAGTGCTCTTTGCCATCTGTCTGAGCCGCCTATTTGGAAGAAGCATGTCTGACTGGGCAAGGGCAACAAAGGAAACAAGAAACAAACGGGACCACATCAAATGCACACACTTCTGCCCACTCAAGGAAACCATCAACTGAATACTAAGACACCACAACAATTGGGAGAGGATGTTTGCAAACCACACATCGGACAAGGGGTGAAAAGCCCAAAGATACAATCAACTCGCACGTCTCCACAAGAAAAAAAACAAGCCAATGAAAACCTGGTCAAAAGATGGAAGCAGAGATTTCTCCGAAGAAGACAGAAAGAGGGCCAGTAGGTGCATGAAAACTTGTTCACCATCATGAAGTCTCAGGAAAATGCAAATCCAAACTGCAAGGCCATGGCAGCTCACTGTGGTCAGCATGGCTAGAAGGAAGCAGACAGGAAATAACAAGTGTCAGAGAGGAGGTGCAGAGAAGGGAAGCCTCCTGCACTGCTGGTGGGAGTGTAACCCGGTGCAGCCACGATGCCAAAGGTGTGGAACTGCCTCAGAAATTTAAGTATCCATGTCCCGTATGACCCAGCTATTAATCTGCCGCTTGCTTATCCAAAAAAGTCAGAAAGACTACCGCATAAAGACATGTGCATGGCTGTGTTCACCACAGTCTTACTCCTGATATCCAAGACTTGGAAAGCACCCTGGTGTCCAGCAAGGGATGATTGGAGAAGGAAGATGGGCTATAGCCACACAATGGTATACCACTCAGCCGGAACAAATGATGCAATCCAGCCATTTGTGACCACCAGAATGGCTGTGAGGGTTTTAGGGGAAGTGTAACAAGCCCCAGTGAGAAATTCAAATACCATAGAATCTCACTTACAAGGAGAAGAAAAAGCAAGCACTAACCAACAGGTGGCACTGAACATTTGTATGCGGGCTCCCAGAGGCAAAGAGGGGCGGTGACGGAGGGTGAAAGAGAAGATTAGGCACAAGTGTGTGGTGAGGGCCTGTGATTAGTCTTACACTGGTGAAGATGATGTAAGCTACACAGAAGTCTAAAGCAATGAGGATGTGAATCTGGAAGTTATACTACGTTCTAATGCAGGGTCATGGCTATAAATTCACCTCAAATCAAAAATCCAAAAAGGGGTCCAGAATGATGTCATAAAGCTTTGGGGGCGGAAAGAGTTTACGGAAGGTGAACTTCCAAGGATGGAAAATCACCTCCAAATGCTTACAGATGCTACAGAAAGGCAGACCATTCCAAATAGGTGAAGAGGAATACTACGAAGAGAACATGATCAGTCCTAAACCCATGAACGAACGGAAAATGTTACCGTCCATGATGTTATTACTAATCACCTTCACGAATAATCCAAACAGGCCCACGTCTTCCCAAGTTCAGGCAAAAGGTTGGTCCAAAAGTACAATTCAGGGCCGGCCCTGTGGTGGAGCAGGTAAGTGCCCACATTCCGCTTGGGCGGCCCGGGCCTCACTGTTTCACATTACGAGTGCATATCACATTAGTAGTGTTAGGAAATATAGATTTCATGGTATGGTGCGGGCAGAGATCATAAATAAGCAGCAATTGTGAGGATACGTTATCAATACGCACAAGAAAAGGAACCATAAGAATATTACAATCTATGGAAGTATCTGGTACACTTCCCAAAGGCAGAAGGAAGGAAAACTTGTGACCTGCCAAGGTGGAATTGGCAGAGTGCCACGAGATGACACCATCATCGTGCATCAGAACATTCCCTGGGCAACTTCAACTTGTGAGGGAGTCCAGGACTTTTTCTGGGTAAGGTCCACCCATTTTGCCATCTACCCAAGATATAAGAGATAAAACCCAGGATAATCTTACAGGAGTGACACCAGTGTCTAGAGAGAATGTAGGAGCCCTTTCGAAGTTCAAGGAGAAAGATAGAAACTGACAACAATTGCAGAAAAAGGAAAACTATCCTACCTAGACAGGGTGAGGAGTCAGACTGGTCTGAGATGGCTGTGAAACTCTGTGTGCACGGAGGTTGTCAGGACAACTTCGAATTTTGAGGTCGCTTATGACATCACGGTGAACATGTCCCCCAGGGTGGCCGCATGGTTACAGTCTGAGGATTGGCCTAGGCTAGGCTATTAAAGGGACAGATACCCAGAAACAGGTTTGGCAAACAGAAAGCAGGCACAGAAACTAGAAGAGATAAAACAGAGTCTGATGCAAGGGATAAGAAAGGAACCCTAGGCCACAAGTGACAATAGAGGGACAGGCACGGAGAGGAGAACATTGTCATCTATTCAAGTCTATGGGGAGGTCATGCTGATTCAAGCTTGCAACTTCATTGGAAACAAGTGGCCGGACTTGGCGTTCATCACACCTACAGTGCCCTCGTGCCTTAAGCATAATGCAAAGTCAAGAAAGATGTCTTGAGGACATTGAAGAGAAGAATCGATGCCTCCTTTCCAAGGCCCATAGCATTCTTTGAAGGTCAGTCTCTTTTTCCGAAGCTCTGGTGTCACGTGGGCCCACTGGGCACATGGTAATGTGTCCCAAGAGATGTCTTGGAAGCCTTGAAGGAATGGAGCCCTGTCACGCTTGGGGTATGTCTCTTTGTTTGGAAGTGCTCTACAAGGGTGCTGAAAAGCACCCTCTTCCACAGGGCTTCGTTCCTTCGTGAAGGCTGCCCTCCCAGGCTAGTGTGCTCTGTTTGCCTCCATCGAAATTCTCTCCCCCTACCTCTTGCCGTAGAAGGATTATTGATTATGTGTTTTGACACCATATGTAAGGAAGTTGCACGAAAATTAGAACTTTACAGTTGTGTTTCAAGAAAAATAAACAGGCCAGGGTAGAGGATGTAGGGCAAACAAATGGCACACCCTATAAAAATTAAGTAAGCCCGTATCTGGACGGAATCTAGGGGAACGTTCAAGGATCAGGGGTCAAGTTCGAAACTTCCCAAATCCGGAAAAGAGACAGAAAAATATCTTTCCTGGAGAGTGGAATTCATCCGATTTGTCTAAGTTGTCTTGGAAACATTGTGTCCGTGAAGGGGGTTGCCAGGACCACCTCGAATTTGGAGTTTCTGATCTCAGGATGTCAAACCAACCCACATGACCACGTGTTCTCAGTGCTTAGTTTGACCTAGGCTAGGGTAGCCAAGAGTCCTACAAGTGACCGGTGCAAATTCAAGGACAACAACCAAGAGTCACGAAAGCACTCACACCTCACCCTAGAGAACATACAGCGATTAAAGAAATACAAACTAATCCCTCGGAATGAAGGAGAACGGACTGATAAGCATGTCTAAGGGAGATAGCTGAGAAAGACCATGACGAGTATACTATGGAAAAGAAAAAGAGGACCCAGAAAATGGAAGGTGAACAGAAATCACACCTGAATTATCCACAATGAAAGATGATGTCCGTCTTTAGACAGACTCTGCTGGAACGTTTGAAAGTCAGAGAAATTCACAAGCCAAAAAACGGCAGCGAAGGTCAAGCATGGGCTAACTGGGAAGGGTGAGTTATGAGACTGCTCCAAGCAGGCTCTGAAACCTGTATCCAGGAAGCATGCTGGACCTCAGAGACACAATTATGACAAATCCTCTGACATCACAATGGACCCGAAAAACAACCTAGCCTCATCTACACAGTGCTAGAGTTGGGCTCACTAGTATATTTAACTCCCATTGCACTCAACTGCACGTTGCCACTGAACATGTAAGTGGCCGGCCGGTGGTGCAGTGGTGAGGTCCGCACCTTCTGGGTCTGTGGCCCAGTATGGGCTGGGTGGAATCCTCGGTTTGGGCCTCCTCACCACTGCTTCAGTTGTTCTGGTGCAGGCGTCCGAGGTAGAGTAGAGGCAGATGGGAAGGGACGTTGGACAGGGCCAGACTTCCACAGCAAATACAGGAGCATTGCCAGCAGATGTGAGCACAGCAATGCACTTGTGCCAAAACAAAACCAATTAAAAGTTGCAAAGAACAGAAAAACTGAAGCTAAGGAAAAAAAAAACAAAAAAACAGGAGCTTCCCATTACGAAGAATAGGATCTCTGTGAATAACCTTAGCAAAACAGGTGAATTCTATGTTAATTCAAAAACTAGCAAACCTTTGGGGAAAGAAGCTCAAGAAGACACAAGAAAAAAAAAGATATCGAGGGATCTAGGAATGGAAGGATTAACACACTTGAAAGGTTCATACCGCAGTAAGGAATCTCTGGATTCCATGCAATCCCAGTCAAAGTTGCAGCAGTATTTGCCACAGAGAAGAAGAGAGAATCCTGAAGTTTCCAGCCAGCAACACGAGACCCTGACTAGGCAAAGGAATCCTCAGGAAAACGAACAAAGCAGCACGTGTCACAATTTCTGATTTCAACATAGAGGACGAAGCGCTAGGTACCGAAACGGCACAGTCTGGGCCCCAAAACAGGCATGAAGACCCGTGCAAAACAATTGAGAGCCCAGAGCCCAACTCAAACTTACATGGACAGCCCATTTTGGACCAGGGAGCCAAGTGGAGACAGCGGAGAAAGGAGAGTCTCTACAATAAACGGTGCTGGGAAGCCTGCACAGCCACATGGAACACAACGAGAGTACACCATGATGTTACACCTGGCACACACACCACCTGAAGTGGATTAAAGCCTTGAATGGCAGACTTGAAACCGTGAACCTTGTAGGAGAAGACCTAGGCAGAGTGCTCTTTGCCATCTGTCTGAGCCGCCTATTTGGAAGAAGCATGTCTGACTGGGCAAGGGCAACAAAGGAAACAAGAAACAAACGGGACCACATCAAATGCACACACTTCTGCCCACTCAAGGAAACCATCAACTGAATACTAAGACACCACAACAATTGGGAGAGGATGTTTGCAAACCACACATCGGACAAGGGGTGAAAAGCCCAAAGATACAATCAACTCGCACGTCTCCACAAGAAAAAAAACAAGCCAATGAAAACCTGGTCAAAAGATGGAAGCAGAGATTTCTCCGAAGAAGACAGAAAGAGGGCCAGTAGGTGCATGAAAACTTGTTCACCATCATGAAGTCTCAGGAAAATGCAAATCCAAACTGCAAGGCCATGGCAGCTCACTGTGGTCAGCATGGCTAGAAGGAAGCAGACAGGAAATAACAAGTGTCAGAGAGGAGGTGCAGAGAAGGGAAGCCTCCTGCACTGCTGGTGGGAGTGTAACCCGGTGCAGCCACGATGCCAAAGGTGTGGAACTGCCTCAGAAATTTAAGTATCCATGTCCCGTATGACCCAGCTATTAATCTGCCGCTTGCTTATCCAAAAAAGTCAGAAAGACTACCGCATAAAGACATGTGCATGGCTGTGTTCACCACAGTCTTACTCCTGATATCCAAGACTTGGAAAGCACCCTGGTGTCCAGCAAGGGATGATTGGAGAAGGAAGATGGGCTATAGCCACACAATGGTATACCACTCAGCCGGAACAAATGATGCAATCCAGCCATTTGTGACCACCAGAATGGCTGTGAGGGTTTTAGGGGAAGTGTAACAAGCCCCAGTGAGAAATTCAAATACCATAGAATCTCACTTACAAGGAGAAGAAAAAGCAAGCACTAACCAACAGGTGGCACTGAACATTTGTATGCGGGCTCCCAGAGGCAAAGAGGGGCGGTGACGGAGGGTGAAAGAGAAGATTAGGCACAAGTGTGTGGTGAGGGCCTGTGATTAGTCTTACACTGGTGAAGATGATGTAAGCTACACAGAAGTCTAAAGCAATGAGGATGTGAATCTGGAAGTTATAGTACGTTCTAATGCAGGGTCATGGCTATAAATTCACCTCAAATCAAAAATCCAAAAAGGGGTCCAGAATGATGTCATAAAGCTTTGGGGGCGGAAAGAGTTTACGGAAGGTGAACTTCCAAGGATGGAAAATCACCTCCAAATGCTTACAGATGCTACAGAAAGGCAGACCATTCCAAATAGGTGAAGAGGAATACTACGAAGAGAACATGATCAGTCCTAAACCCATGAACGAACGGAAAATGTTACCGTCCATGATGTTATTACTAATCACCTTCACGAATAATCCAAACAGGCCCACGTCTTCCCAAGTTCAGGCAAAAGGTTGGTCCAAAAGTACAATTCAGGGCCGGCCCTGTGGTGGAGCAGGTAAGTGCCCACATTCCGCTTGGGCGGCCCGGGCCTCACTGTTTCACATTACGAGTGCATATCACATTAGTAGTGTTAGGAAATATAGATTTCATGGTATGGTGCGGGCAGAGATCATAAATAAGCAGCAATTGTGAGGATACGTTATCAATACGCACAAGAAAAGGAACCATAAGAATATTACAATCTATGGAAGTATCTGGTACACTTCCCAAAGGCAGAAGGAAGGAAAACTTGTGACCTGCCAAGGTGGAATTGGCAGAGTGCCACGAGATGACACCATCATCGTGCATCAGAACATTCCCTGGGCAACTTCAACTTGTGAGGGAGTCCAGGACTTTTTCTGGGTAAGGTCCACCCATTTTGCCATCTACCCAAGATATAAGAGATAAAACCCAGGATAATCTTACAGGAGTGACACCAGTGTCTAGAGAGAATGTAGGAGCCCTTTCGAAGTTCAAGGAGAAAGATAGAAACTGACAACAATTGCAGAAAAAGGAAAACTATCCTACCTAGACAGGGTGAGGAGTCAGACTGGTCTGAGATGGCTGTGAAACTCTGTGTGCACGGAGGTTGTCAGGACAACTTCGAATTTTGAGGTCGCTTATGACATCACTGTGAACATGTCCCCCAGGGTGGCCGCATGGTTACAGTCTGAGGATTGGCCTAGGCTAGGCTATTAAAGGGACAGATACCCAGAAACAGGTTTGGCAAACAGAAAGCAGGCACAGAAACTAGAAGAGATAAAACAGAGTCTGATGCAAGGGATAAGAAAGGAACCCTAGGCCACAAGTGACAATAGAGGGACAGGCACGGAGAGGAGAACATTGTCATCTATTCAAGTCTATGGGGAGGTCATGCTGATTCAAGCTTGCAACTTCATTGGAAACAAGTGGCCGGACTTGGCGTTCATCACACCTACAGTGCCCTCGTGCCTTAAGCATAATGCAAAGTCAAGAAAGATGTCTTGAGGACATTGAAGAGAAGAATCGATGCCTCCTTTCCAAGGCCCATAGCATTCTTTGAAGGTCAGTCTCTTTTTCCGAAGCTCTGGTGTCACGTGGGCCCACTGGGCACATGGTAATGTGTCCCAAGAGATGTCTTGGAAGCCTTGAAGGAATGGAGCCCTGTCACGCTTGGGGTATGTCTCTTTGTTTGGAAGTGCTCTACAAGGGTGCTGAAAAGCACCCTCTTCCACAGGGCTTCGTTCCTTCGTGAAGGCTGCCCTCCCAGGCTAGTGTGCTCTGTTTGCCTCCATCGAAATTCTCTCCCCCTACCTCTTGCCGTAGAAGGATTATTGATTATGTGTTTTGACACCATATGTAAGGAAGTTGCACGAAAATTAGAACTTTACAGTTGTGTTTCAAGAAAAATAAACAGGCCAGGGTAGAGGATGTAGGGCAAACAAATGGCACACCCTATAAAAATTAAGTAAGCCCGTATCTGGACGGAATCTAGGGGAACGTTCAAGGATCAGGGGTCAAGTTCGAAACTTCCCAAATCCGGAAAAGAGACAGAAAAATATCTTTCCTGGAGAGTGGAATTCATCCGATTTGTCTAAGTTGTCTTGGAAACATTGTGTCCGTGAAGGGGGTTGCCAGGACCACCTCGAATTTGGAGTTTCTGATCTCAGGATGTCAAACCAACCCACATGACCACGTGTTCTCAGTGCTTAGTTTGACCTAGGCTAGGGTAGCCAAGAGTCCTACAAGTGACCGGTGCAAATTCAAGGACAACAACCAAGAGTCACGAAAGCACTCACACCTCACCCTAGAGAACATACAGCGATTAAAGAAATACAAACTAATCCCTCGGAATGAAGGAGAACGGACTGATAAGCATGTCTAAGGGAGATAGCTGAGAAAGACCATGACGAGTATACTATGGAAAAGAAAAAGAGGACCCAGAAAATGGAAGGTGAACAGAAATCACACCTGAATTATCCACAATGAAAGATGATGTCCGTCTTTAGACAGACTCTGCTGGAACGTTTGAAAGTCAGAGAAATTCACAAGCCAAAAAACGGCAGCGAAGGTCAAGCATGGGCTAACTGGGAAGGGTGAGTTATGAGACTGCTCCAAGCAGGCTCTGAAACCTGTATCCAGGAAGCATGCTGGACCTCAGAGACACAATTATGACAAATCCTCTGACATCACAATGGACCCGAAAAACAACCTAGCCTCATCTACACAGTGCTAGAGTTGGGCTCACTAGTATATTTAACTCCCATTGCACTCAACTGCACGTTGCCACTGAACATGTAAGTGGCCGGCCGGTGGTGCAGTGGTGAGGTCCGCACCTTCTGGGTCTGTGGCCCAGTATGGGCTGGGTGGAATCCTCGGTTTGGGCCTCCTCACCACTGCTTCAGTTGTTCTGGTGCAGGCGTCCGAGGTAGAGTAGAGGCAGATGGGAAGGGACGTTGGACAGGGCCAGACTTCCACAGCAAATACAGGAGCATTGCCAGCAGATGTGAGCACAGCAATGCACTTGTGCCAAAACAAAACCAATTAAAAGTTGCAAAGAACAGAAAAACTGAAGCTAAGGAAAAAAAAAACAAAAAAACAGGAGCTTCCCATTACGAAGAATAGGATCTCTGTGAATAACCTTAGCAAAACAGGTGAATTCTATGTTAATTCAAAAACTAGCAAACCTTTGGGGAAAGAAACTCAAGAAGACACAAGAAAAAAAAAGATATCGAGGGATCTAGGAATGGAAGGATTAACACACTTGAAAGGTTCATACCGCAGTAAGGAATCTCTGGATTCCATGCAATCCCAGTCAAAGTTGCAGCAGTATTTGCCACAGAGAAGAAGAGAGAATCCTGAAGTTTCTAGCCAGCAACACGAGACCCTGACTAGGCAAAGGAATCCTCAGGAAAACGAACAAAGCGGCACGTGTCACAATTTCTGATTTCAACATAGAGGACGAAGCGCTAGGTACCGAAACGGCACAGTCTGGGCCCCAAAACAGGCATGAAGACCCATGCAAAACAATTGAGAGCCCAGAGCCCAACTCAAACTTACATGGACAGCCCATTTTGGACCAGGGAGCCAAGTGGAGACAGCGGAGAAAGGAGAGTCTCTACAATAAACGGTGCTGGGAAGCCTGCACAGCCACATGGAACACAACGAGAGTACACCATGATGTTACACCTGGCACACACACCACCTGAAGTGGATTAAAGCCTTGAATGGCAGACTTGAAACCGTGAACCTTGTAGGAGAAGACCTAGGCAGAGTGCTCTTTGCCATCTGTCTGAGCCGCCTATTTGGAAGAAGCATGTCTGACTGGGCAAGGGCAACAAAGGAAACAAGAAACAAACGGGACCACATCAAATGCACACACTTCTGCCCACTCAAGGAAACCATCAACTGAATACTAAGACACCACAACAATTGGGAGAGGATGTTTGCAAACCACACATCGGACAAGGGGTGAAAAGCCCAAAGATACAATCAACTCGCACGTCTCCACAAGAAAAAAAACAAGCCAATGAAAACCTGGTCAAAAGATGGAAGCAGAGATTTCTCCGAAGAAGACAGAAAGAGGGCCAGTAGGTGCATGAAAACTTGTTCACCATCATTAAGTCTCAGGAAAATGCAAATCCAAACTGCAAGGCCATGGCAGCTCACTGTGGTCAGCATGGCTAGAAGGAAGCAGACAGGAAATAACAAGTGTCAGAGAGGAGGTGCAGAGAAGGGAAGCCTCCTGCACTGCTGGTGGGAGTGTAACCCGGTGCAGCCACGATGCCAAAGGTGTGGAACTGCCTCAGAAATTTAAGTATCCATGTCCCGTATGACCCAGCTATTAATCTGCCGCTTGCTTATCCAAAAAAGTCAGAAAGACTACCGCATAAAGACATGTGCATGGCTGTGTTCACCACAGTCTTACTCCTGATATCCAAGACTTGGAAAGCACCCTGGTGTCCAGCAAGGGATGATTGGAGAAGGAAGATGGGCTATAGCCACACAATGGTATACCACTCAGCCGGAACAAATGATGCAATCCAGCCATTTGTGACCACCAGAATGGCTGTGAGGGTTTTAGGGGAAGTGTAACAAGCCCCAGTGAGAAATTCAAATACCATAGAATCTCACTTACAAGGAGAAGAAAAAGCAAGCACTAACCAACAGGTGGCACTGAACATTTGTATGCGGGCTCCCAGAGGCAAAGAGGGGCGGTGACGGAGGGTGAAAGAGAAGATTAGGCACAAGTGTGTGGTGAGGGCCTGTGATTAGTCTTACACTGGTGAAGATGATGTAAGCTACACAGAAGTCTAAAGCAATGAGGATGTGAATCTGGAAGTTATAGTACGTTCTAAGGCAGGGTCATGGCTATAAATTCACCTCAAATCAAAAATCCAAAAAGGGGTCCAGAATGATGTCATAAAGCTTTGGGGGCGGAAAGAGTTTACGGAAGGTGAACTTCCAAGGATGGAAAATCACCTCCAAATGCTTACAGATGCTACAGAAAGGCAGACCATTCCAAATAGGTGAAGAGGAATACTACGAAGAGAACATGATCAGTCCTAAACCCATGAACGAACGGAAAATGTTACCGTCCATGATGTTATTACTAATCACCTTCACGAATAATCCAAACAGGCCCACGTCTTCCCAAGTTCAGGCAAAAGGTTGGTCCAAAAGTACAATTCAGGGCCGGCCCTGTGGTGGAGCAGGTAAGTGCCCACATTCCGCTTGGGCGGCCCGGGCCTCACTGTTTCACATTACGAGTGCATATCACATTAGTAGTGTTAGGAAATATAGATTTCATGGTATGGTGCGGGCAGAGATCATAAATAAGCAGCAATTGTGAGGATACGTTATCAATACGCACAAGAAAAGGAACCATAAGAATATTACAATCTATGGAAGTATCTGGTACACTTCCCAAAGGCAGAAGGAAGGAAAACTTGTGACCTGCCAAGGTGGAATTGGCAGAGTGCCACGAGATGACACCATCATCGTGCATCAGAACATTCCCTGGGCAACTTCAACTTGTGAGGGAGTCCAGGACTTTTTCTGGGTAAGGTCCACCCATTTTGCCATCTACCCAAGATATAAGAGATAAAACCCAGGATAATCTTACAGGAGTGACACCAGTGTCTAGAGAGAATGTAGGAGCCCTTTCGAAGTTCAAGGAGAAAGATAGAAACTGACAACAATTGCAGAAAAAGGAAAACTATCCTACCTAGACAGGGTGAGGAGTCAGACTGGTCTGAGATGGCTGTGAAACTCTGTGTGCACGGAGGTTGTCAGGACAACTTCGAATTTTGAGGTCGCTTATGACATCACGGTGAACATGTCCCCCAGGGTGGCCGCATGGTTACAGTCTGAGGATTGGCCTAGGCTAGGCTATTAAAGGGACAGATACCCAGAAACAGGTTTGGCAAACAGAAAGCAGGCACAGAAACTAGAAGAGATAAAACAGAGTCTGATGCAAGGGATAAGAAAGGAACCCTAGGCCACAAGTGAGAATAGAGGGACAGGCACGGAGAGGAGAACATTGTCATCTATTCAAGTCTATGGGGAGGTCATGCTGATTCAAGCTTGCAACTTCATTGGAAACAAGTGGCCGGACTTGGCGTTCATCACACCTACAGTGCCCTCGTGCCTTAAGCATAATGCAAAGTCAAGAAAGATGTCTTGAGGACATTGAAGAGAAGAATCGATGCCTCCTTTCCAAGGCCCATAGCATTCTTTGAAGGTCAGTCTCTTTTTCCGAAGCTCTGGTGTCACGTGGGCCCACTGGGCACATGGTAATGTGTCCCAAGAGATGTCTTGGAAGCCTTGAAGGAATGGAGCCCTGTCACGCTTGGGGTATGTCTCTTTGTTAGGAAGTGCTCTACAAGGGTGCTGAAAAGCACCCTCTTCCACAGGGCTTCGTTCCTTCGTGAAGGCTGCCCTCCCAGGCTAGTGTGCTCTGTTTGCCTCCATCGAAATTCTCTCCCCCTACCTCTTGCCGTAGAAGGATTATTGATTATGTGTTTTGACACCATATGTAAGGAAGTTGCACGAAAATTAGAACTTTACAGTTGTGTTTCAAGAAAAATAAACAGGCCAGGGTAGAGGATGTAGGGCAAACAAATGGCACACCCTATAAAAATTAAGTAAGCCCGTATCTGGACGGAATCTAGGGGAACGTTCAAGGATCAGGGGTCAAGTTCGAAACTTCCCAAATCCGGAAAAGAGACAGAAAAATATCTTTCCTGGAGAGTGGAATTCATCCGATTTGTCTAAGTTGTCTTGGAAACATTGTGTCCGTGAAGGGGGTTGCCAGGACCACCTCGAATTTGGAGTTTCTGATCTCAGGATGTCAAACCAACCCACATGACCACGTGTTCTCAGTGCTTAGTTTGACCTAGGCTAGGGTAGCCAAGAGTCCTACAAGTGACCGGTGCAAATTCAAGGACAACAACCAAGAGTCACGAAAGCACTCACACCTCACCCTAGAGAACATACAGCGATTAAAGAAATACAAACTAATCCCTCGGAATGAAGGAGAACGGACTGATAAGCATGTCTAAGGGAGATAGCTGAGAAAGACCATGACGAGTATACTATGGAAAAGAAAAAGAGGACCCAGAAAATGGAAGGTGAACAGAAATCACACCTGAATTATCCACAATGAAAGATGATGTCCGTCTTTAGACAGACTCTGCTGGAACGTTTGAAAGTCAGAGAAATTCACAAGCCAAAAAACGGCAGCGAAGGTCAAGCATGGGCTAACTGGGAAGGGTGAGTTATGAGACTGCTCCAAGCAGGCTCTGAAACCTGTATCCAGGAAGCATGCTGGACCTCAGAGACACAATTATGACAAATCCTCTGACATCACAATGGACCCGAAAAACAACCTAGCCTCATCTACACAGTGCTAGAGTTGGGCTCACTAGTATATTTAACTCCCATTGCACTCAACTGCACGTTGCCACTGAACATGTAAGTGGCCGGCCGGTGGTGCAGTGGTGAGGTCCGCACCTTCTGGGTCTGTGGCCCAGTATGGGCTGGGTGGAATCCTCGGTTTGGGCCTCCTCACCACTGCTTCAGTTGTTCTGGTGCAGGCGTCCGAGGTAGAGTAGAGGCAGATGGGAAGGGACGTTGGACAGGGCCAGACTTCCACAGCAAATACAGGAGCATTGCCAGCAGATGTGAGCACAGCAATGCACTTGTGCCAAAACAAAACCAATTAAAAGTTGCAAAGAACAGAAAAACTGAAGCTAAGGAAAAAAAAAACAAAAAAACAGGAGCTTCCCATTACGAAGAATAGGATCTCTGTGAATAACCTTAGCAAAACAGGTGAATTCTATGTTAATTCAAAAACTAGCAAACCTTTGGGGAAAGAAACTCAAGAAGACACAAGAAAAAAAAAGATATCGAGGGATCTAGGAATGGAAGGATTAACACACTTGAAAGGTTCATACCGCAGTAAGGAATCTCTGGATTCCATGCAATCCCAGTCAAAGTTGCAGCAGTATTTGCCACAGAGAAGAAGAGAGAATCCTGAAGTTTCTAGCCAGCAACACGAGACCCTGACTAGGCAAAGGAATCCTCAGGAAAACGAACAAAGCGGCACGTGTCACAATTTCTGATTTCAACATAGAGGACGAAGCGCTAGGTACCGAAACGGCACAGTCTGGGCCCCAAAACAGGCATGAAGACCCATGCAAAACAATTGAGAGCCCAGAGCCCAACTCAAACTTACATGGACAGCCCATTTTGGACCAGGGAGCCAAGTGGAGACAGCGGAGAAAGGAGAGTCTCTACAATAAACGGTGCTGGGAAGCCTGCACAGCCACATGGAACACAACGAGAGTACACCATGATGTTACACCTGGCACACACACCACCTGAAGTGGATTAAAGCCTTGAATGGCAGACTTGAAACCGTGAACCTTGTAGGAGAAGACCTAGGCAGAGTGCTCTTTGCCATCTGTCTGAGCCGCCTATTTGGAAGAAGCATGTCTGACTGGGCAAGGGCAACAAAGGAAACAAGAAACAAACGGGACCACATCAAATGCACACACTTCTGCCCACTCAAGGAAACCATCAACTGAATACTAAGACACCACAACAATTGGGAGAGGATGTTTGCAAACCACACATCGGACAAGGGGTGAAAAGCCCAAAGATACAATCAACTCGCACGTCTCCACAAGAAAAAAAACAAGCCAATGAAAACCTGGTCAAAAGATGGAAGCAGAGATTTCTCCGAAGAAGACAGAAAGAGGGCCAGTAGGTGCATGAAAACTTGTTCACCATCATTAAGTCTCAGGAAAATGCAAATCCAAACTGCAAGGCCATGGCAGCTCACTGTGGTCAGCATGGCTAGAAGGAAGCAGACAGGAAATAACAAGTGTCAGAGAGGAGGTGCAGAGAAGGGAAGCCTCCTGCACTGCTGGTGGGAGTGTAACCCGGTGCAGCCACGATGCCAAAGGTGTGGAACTGCCTCAGAAATTTAAGTATCCATGTCCCGTATGACCCAGCTATTAATCTGCCGCTTGCTTATCCAAAAAAGTCAGAAAGACTACCGCATAAAGACATGTGCATGGCTGTGTTCACCACAGTCTTACTCCTGATATCCAAGACTTGGAAAGCACCCTGGTGTCCAGCAAGGGATGATTGGAGAAGGAAGATGGGCTATAGCCACACAATGGTATACCACTCAGCCGGAACAAATGATGCAATCCAGCCATTTGTGACCACCAGAATGGCTGTGAGGGTTTTAGGGGAAGTGTAACAAGCCCCAGTGAGAAATTCAAATACCATAGAATCTCACTTACAAGGAGAAGAAAAAGCAAGCACTAACCAACAGGTGGCACTGAACATTTGTATGCGGGCTCCCAGAGGCAAAGAGGGGCGGTGACGGAGGGTGAAAGAGAAGATTAGGCACAAGTGTGTGGTGAGGGCCTGTGATTAGTCTTACACTGGTGAAGATGATGTAAGCTACACAGAAGTCTAAAGCAATGAGGATGTGAATCTGGAAGTTATAGTACGTTCTAAGGCAGGGTCATGGCTATAAATTCACCTCAAATCAAAAATCCAAAAAGGGGTCCAGAATGATGTCATAAAGCTTTGGGGGCGGAAAGAGTTTACGGAAGGTGAACTTCCAAGGATGGAAAATCACCTCCAAATGCTTACAGATGCTACAGAAAGGCAGACCATTCCAAATAGGTGAAGAGGAATACTACGAAGAGAACATGATCAGTCCTAAACCCATGAACGAACGGAAAATGTTACCGTCCATGATGTTATTACTAATCACCTTCACGAATAATCCAAACAGGCCCACGTCTTCCCAAGTTCAGGCAAAAGGTTGGTCCAAAAGTACAATTCAGGGCCGGCCCTGTGGTGGAGCAGGTAAGTGCCCACATTCCGCTTGGGCGGCCCGGGCCTCACTGTTTCACATTACGAGTGCATATCACATTAGTAGTGTTAGGAAATATAGATTTCATGGTATGGTGCGGGCAGAGATCATAAATAAGCAGCAATTGTGAGGATACGTTATCAATACGCACAAGAAAAGGAACCATAAGAATATTACAATCTATGGAAGTATCTGGTACACTTCCCAAAGGCAGAAGGAAGGAAAACTTGTGACCTGCCAAGGTGGAATTGGCAGAGTGCCACGAGATGACACCATCATCGTGCATCAGAACATTCCCTGGGCAACTTCAACTTGTGAGGGAGTCCAGGACTTTTTCTGGGTAAGGTCCACCCATTTTGCCATCTACCCAAGATATAAGAGATAAAACCCAGGATAATCTTACAGGAGTGACACCAGTGTCTAGAGAGAATGTAGGAGCCCTTTCGAAGTTCAAGGAGAAAGATAGAAACTGACAACAATTGCAGAAAAAGGAAAACTATCCTACCTAGACAGGGTGAGGAGTCAGACTGGTCTGAGATGGCTGTGAAACTCTGTGTGCACGGAGGTTGTCAGGACAACTTCGAATTTTGAGGTCGCTTATGACATCACGGTGAACATGTCCCCCAGGGTGGCCGCATGGTTACAGTCTGAGGATTGGCCTAGGCTAGGCTATTAAAGGGACAGATACCCAGAAACAGGTTTGGCAAACAGAAAGCAGGCACAGAAACTAGAAGAGATAAAACAGAGTCTGATGCAAGGGATAAGAAAGGAACCCTAGGCCACAAGTGAGAATAGAGGGACAGGCACGGAGAGGAGAACATTGTCATCTATTCAAGTCTATGGGGAGGTCATGCTGATTCAAGCTTGCAACTTCATTGGAAACAAGTGGCCGGACTTGGCGTTCATCACACCTACAGTGCCCTCGTGCCTTAAGCATAATGCAAAGTCAAGAAAGATGTCTTGAGGACATTGAAGAGAAGAATCGATGCCTCCTTTCCAAGGCCCATAGCATTCTTTGAAGGTCAGTCTCTTTTTCCGAAGCTCTGGTGTCACGTGGGCCCACTGGGCACATGGTAATGTGTCCCAAGAGATGTCTTGGAAGCCTTGAAGGAATGGAGCCCTGTCACGCTTGGGGTATGTCTCTTTGTTAGGAAGTGCTCTACAAGGGTGCTGAAAAGCACCCTCTTCCACAGGGCTTCGTTCCTTCGTGAAGGCTGCCCTCCCAGGCTAGTGTGCTCTGTTTGCCTCCATCGAAATTCTCTCCCCCTACCTCTTGCCGTAGAAGGATTATTGATTATGTGTTTTGACACCATATGTAAGGAAGTTGCACGAAAATTAGAACTTTACAGTTGTGTTTCAAGAAAAATAAACAGGCCAGGGTAGAGGATGTAGGGCAAACAAATGGCACACCCTATAAAAATTAAGTAAGCCCGTATCTGGACGGAATCTAGGGGAACGTTCAAGGATCAGGGGTCAAGTTCGAAACTTCCCAAATCCGGAAAAGAGACAGAAAAATATCTTTCCTGGAGAGTGGAATTCATCCGATTTGTCTAAGTTGTCTTGGAAACATTGTGTCCGTGAAGGGGGTTGCCAGGACCACCTCGAATTTGGAGTTTCTGATCTCAGGATGTCAAACCAACCCACATGACCACGTGTTCTCAGTGCTTAGTTTGACCTAGGCTAGGATAGCCAAGAGTCCTACAAGTGACCGGTGCAAATTCAAGGACAACAACCAAGAGTCACGAAAGCACTCACACCTCACCCTAGAGAACATACAGCGATTAAAGAAATACAAACTAATCCCTTGGAATGAAGGAGAACGGACTGATAAGCATGTCTAAGGGAGATAGCTGAGAAAGACCATGACGAGTATACTATGGAAAAGAAAAAGAGGACCCAGAAAATGGAAGGTGAACAGAAATCACACCTGAATTATCCACAATGAAAGATGATGTCCGTCTTTAGACAGACTCTGCTGGAACGTTTGAAAGTCAGAGAAATTCACAAGCCAAAAAACGGCAGCGAAGGTCAAGCATGGGCTAACTGGGAAGGGTGAGTTATGAGACTGCTCCAAGCAGGCTCTGAAACCTGTATCCAGGAAGCATGCTGGACCTCAGAGACACAATTATGACAAATCCTCTGACATCACAATGGACCCGAAAAACAACCTAGCCTCATCTACACAGTGCTAGAGTTGGGCTCACTAGTATATTTAACTCCCATTGCACTCAACTGCACGTTGCCACTGAACATGTAAGTGGCCGGCCGGTGGTGCAGTGGTGAGGTCCGCACCTTCTGGGTCTGTGGCCCAGTATGGGCTGGGTGGAATCCTCGGTTTGGGCCTCCTCACCACTGCTTCAGTTGTTCTGGTGCAGGCGTCCGAGGTAGAGTAGAGGCAGATGGGAAGGGACGTTGGACAGGGCCACACTTCCACAGCAAATACAGGAGCATTGCCAGCAGATGTGAGCACAGCAATGCACTTGTGCCAAAACAAAACCAATTAAAAGTTGCAAAGAACAGAAAAACTGAAGCTAAGGAAAAAAAAAACAAAAAAACAGGAGCTTGCCATTACGAAGAATAGGATCTCTGTGAATAACCTTAGCAAAACAGGTGAATTCTATGTTAATTCAAAAACTAGCAAACCTTTGGCGAAAGAAACTCAAGAAGACACAAGAAAAAAAAAGATATCGAGGGATCTAGGAATGGAAGGATTAACACACTTGAAAGGTTCATACCGCAGTAAGGAATCTCTGGATTCCATGCAATCCCAGTCAAAGTTGCAGCAGTATTTGCCACAGAGAAGAAGAGAGAATCCTAAAGTTTCTAGCCAGCAACACGAGACCCTGACTAGGCAAAGGAATCCTCAGGAAAACGAACAAAGCAGCACGTGTCACAATTTCTGATTTCAACATAGAGGACGAAGCGCTAGGTACCGAAACGGCACAGTCTGGGCCCCAAAACAGGCATGAAGACCCGTGCAAAACAATTGAGAGCCCAGAGCCCAACTCAAACTTACATGGACAGCCCATTTTGGACCAGGGAGCCAAGTGGAGACAGCGGAGAAAGGAGAGTCTCTACAATAAACGGTGCTGGGAAGCCTGCACAGCCACATGGAACACAACGAGAGTACACCATGATGTTACACCTGGCACACACACCACCTGAAGTGGATTAAAGCCTTGAATGGCAGACTTGAAACCGTGAACCTTGTAGGAGAAGACCTAGGCAGAGTGCTCTTTGCCATCTGTCTGAGCCGCCTATTTGGAAGAAGCATGTCTGACTGGGCAAGGGCAACAAAGGAAACAAGAAACAAACGGGACCACATCAAATGCACACACTTCTGCCCACTCAAGGAAACCATCAACTGAATACTAAGACACCACAACAATTGGGAGAGGATGTTTGCAAACCACACATCGGACAAGGGGTGAAAAGCCCAAAGATACAATCAACTCGCACGTCTCCACAAGAAAAAAAACAAGCCAATGAAAACCTGGTCAAAAGATGGAAGCAGAGATTTCTCCGAAGAAGACAGAAAGAGGGCCAGTAGGTGCATGAAAACTTGTTCACCATCATTAAGTCTCAGGAAAATGCAAATCCAAACTGCAAGGCCATGGCAGCTCACTGTGGTCAGCATGGCTAGAAGGAAGCAGACAGGAAATAACAAGTGTCAGAGAGGAGGTGCAGAGAAGGGAAGCCTCCTGCACTGCTGGTGGGAGTGTAACCCGGTGCAGCCACGATGCCAAAGGTGTGGAACTGCCTCAGAAATTTAAGTATCCATGTCCCGTATGACCCAGCTATTAATCTGCCGCTTGCTTATCCAAAAAAGTCAGAAAGACTACCGCATAAAGACATGTGCATGGCTGTGTTCACCACAGTCTTACTCCTGATATCCAAGACTTGGAAAGCACCCTGGTGTCCAGCAAGGGATGATTGGAGAAGGAAGATGGGCTATAGCCACACAATGGTATACCACTCAGCCGGAACAAATGATGCAATCCAGCCATTTGTGACCACCAGAATGGCTGTGAGGGTTTTAGGGGAAGTGTAACAAGCCCCAGTGAGAAATTCAAATACCATAGAATCTCACTTACAAGGAGAAGAAAAAGCAAGCACTAACCAACAGGTGGCACTGAACATTTGTATGCGGGCTCCCAGAGGCAAAGAGGGGCGGTGACGGAGGGTGAAAGAGAAGATTAGGCACAAGTGTGTGGTGAGGGCCTGTGATTAGTCTTACACTGGTGAAGATGATGTAAGCTACACAGAAGTCTAAAGCAATGAGGATGTGAATCTGGAAGTTATAGTACGTTCTAATGCAGGGTCATGGCTATA